>NC_139552.1:19328118-19870618 GCF_965153285.1 Podarcis tiliguerta
AGGTCCTGAAGCCCGCCGAAGAGAGGGGGAGGAGTCAGACGGGTCAACGTCTGCGTCAGAAGAGTCCAGGAGAGAAGAGACCCCGGGGGGTAGTAAGACCCAGAGGAAGAGAGAGAGAAGGAAGAGGTGGAGTAAGATTAGAGTCTTAAACTGGTGCACAGGGGGTGGGGACTCAGACAGAGCTTCGCCGGTCTAAAGTCCAGACGTAGAGCTGGGACGCTGAGACTTGGAAATGGAGACTATTCTTCAATAAAGACTTTGATACTGTACTACCGGCTAGCGTTGGTCCTTGGTGAGCTGGGACCCGGAGCCAGCCCTGACAGTAAGCTCTGTCTCCTTTTAAAAGTTTTGGCACCAAGAACCTCGCCACGTGAGTCGACGCAGCGAGGGCAGAGGAAGGGTGCTTCCAGAGCTCACAAAACTCAGGCAAGATGACGACGGAAGAGCAGATATCAGCCCTGCAAGCAGCTGTGACGCAACTCAGCACGGAGGTAATTGCATCCAGAAAAAGAGAGGAGGAAATGAGTAACGCCTGCCGGGATCTCCAAGTCAGGTTGGACGTGCTTTCTAAACAAGGGCAACCGGGACCCAAAGCAGAGGGCATTGGCTTGGGGAGAAGGGGAGGCAGCCTCGTATCTCATTTTGACGGGAGTTTACAGCAGTACCCCAACTTCAGAGCAGACCTGCTGTTTGCGCTGGATCTGCTTGACAAAGACTTTAGAGATGAAAGAGAGAAAGTGGGGTTTATCCTATCCCATTTGCATGGGGAAGCCAAAACGTGGCTGAGAAATTTATGGAGGGATAATGATCCGGCGCTCCAAGATGCGAAGGCTTTCATTAAAGCAATGGATTCGTGTTTTTTATCAAAGATAGACATCGATATTGCCAGGAGAGACATACATGGACTTAAACAGGGCAAAGCCAGCGTGCGGCAGTACCATACACGCTTTTTCGGACTGGTCCATGCACTGGGATGGGACAAAGCTTCTGCGCCAGTGAGAGACCTCTTTTGGGAGGGCTTGAATACAGAGGTAAAAGCAGAGATTGGAAGGGGGGAGAGGCCAAGGAGCACCCAGGAAGTAGTCCAGAGGGCTCTGGAGATCAGGGTGCATCTGGAGGAACGTCCTTGCAGCAGAGAAGAAGGACGTTGGGGAAGGGCACCAGCCAGAGCACCTCCCTTCTATCCCAAAGAAGCAGCGCGTGCGCAATCCACACCCTCGCAGGGAGGGGGAGAGGAACCGATGGAGATCGGAGGTGCCAGGGCTCAGTCAGCTACCAGAGCCCTAATGCCGGGAGCAGTCAAAACGAAGCCTCCTAGAGGGAACAGGAAGTGCTACATCTGCGACAGTGCTCAACACATGGCGAAAGAGTGTCCCCAGAGGCTCCACAAGCACACTGCAGCCTCGGCAACAGTCAAAGAAACACCTCAACTGAGAACACAGCAACAGTTAAACGACAGAGTCTGGCTGGAGGAAGAGGCACTGGGGTCCAGTCAGACAAGTCAATGAAGCAATCCCCAGCACTTTTGCAGCCCACAGACCCCCTCCCACCCAAACCAGTGGTGCAGCTTACAGCGTCTCTCCAACTGCCCAACGGAAGCACTCTGGAAGTGCCGATCACCATTGACTCCGGCAGCAACGCCGACTTTATAGGACTGGATTTTATTCAGCAGCACAATATACCACTGCTACCAGCCACGCTGCCCCTGAAGGTTGTCACGGTGGATGGCAGAGACTTGTTAGGGGGGCAGGTGGTGCAACAAACGCAGCCACTGGTGATGCGGATTGGAAATCACCAAGAGGTCATCAGCTTCAACGTCACCAAACTGTCGGGCACGCCGGTGGTCTTGGGCATGAGTTGGCTGCACAGGCACAGTCCAGCATTGGCGTGGTACCAGCGCCAACTGACCTTCGGTTCCTCCTATTGCGCGGAACATTGCATTCTTCCTAGCCCGGAAGAAGGAGGGGAAGACACGCAGCTACAATTAAGCACGCTGCAAGCAGTGCCACGCAAGTACGCAGCGTTTTTGGAGGTTTTCTGCGAGAAGGAAGCAGACAAGCTGCCTCCCCACAGGCCCTATGACTGCCAGATTGACCTCCTGCCAGGGGCGACGCTGCCAGCCGGGAAATTGTATTCCATGTCTGAAGACGAGCTGCAGGAGCTCAAGGAGTTCATAGACCTCAACTTGAAGCGCGGTTTCATCCGGGAGTCGAAAGCAGCAGGGGGCAGTCCTGTATTCTTTGTGAAGAAAAAGGACACGCCCCAAAAGAGGCTTGTAGTGGATTTCAGGCTCTTAAATTCAAAGACCAAGCCCACAGCCTTTCCTATGCCCAAAATAGATGACCTGCTTGCAACGGTGAGGAAAGGACGCGTTTTTACAAAGTTGGATCTGCGAGGGGCGTACAACCTGATTCGCATACGGGAGGGGGACGAGTGGAAGACTGCCATGTTCACGCCCCTGGGCACATATGAATACAGAGTTATGCCCTTCGGTTTACAAAATGGCGCCCACTGTTTTCAAGCCTTCATGCATCACGTCCTGGCGGGTCTCCTCTACAAGAAATGCGTCTGCTTCTTGGACGACATCCTGATATTCTCGGAATCTGAGGAGACCCACGAGGGGGACGTCAAGGAGGTTCTGCAGCGACTGCAGGAGCATCGGCTATACGCCAAGCTGGAGAAGTGCCAGTTCGACAGGAAGGAGGTGGATTTCCTGGGCTACAAGCTGTCGGACAAGGGGCTCGCCATGGACAGCGCCAAGGATCGCGCAGTGTTGGACTGGAAGAGCCCGCGCAATTGGAAGGAGGTCCAGCGGTTTGTGGGGTTTGCCAACTTTTACCGCAAGTTCATCAAGGGGTTCGCAATGCAGACAGCGGCCATTACCGACACGCTCAGCTCCAAGAAGAAGAAGTTCATCTGGACGGAGCAAGCGGAGCAGTCCTTCCAGAACCTTAAGCGTCTCTTCTCGTCCGAAGGGCAGCTATTGCATGTGAATCCCAGCAAACCGCTGAGAGTTGAGACGGACGCCTCAGACAGAGCCGTGGGCGCCGTACTGTTGCAGGAGGACCCGCATGGGGACTGGAGACCGTGTGCCTTCTACTCTAGGAAGCTCAGCAAGTCAGAGCAGAACTACACCATCTGGGACAGGGAGTTGCTGGCCATTCATGCAGCATTCAAGGCGTGGCGGCACTTCCTCATCGGGGCCAAACACACAGTGCAGGTTCGCACGGATCATAAGAACCTGGAGTACTGGCGCACGGCAAGGTTCCTGAACCAGCGGCACATCAGATGGGCGGAGTTCTTTGCAGATTTCGACTTCAGGATAGAATACATCCCGGGCGACAACAACATCATGGCAGATGCACTGTCCAGAAAGCCGCAATACCTCGAAGAAGCGGCACCAGCAGCAGCCAAGCACATTTTCACCCCGAAAGCGTGGGCGTGCGCTTCCGCAACCGTGGACCTGGAGGCGGTCCGTCGAGCACTGCAGGAGGACTCCTTCGCACTAGCCAAGATGGAGGAGGTGCGCAAGGGCACGGTGAAAGACGACGAGTTCCAAATACGGGACGGATTGCTCATCCGCAGAGGAGCACTCTATGTACCGGGAGACGAACTCCGTGCGAAAGTACTGCAGCAGTTGCACGACGCGCCAACCGCCGGGCACTTTGGCAAGGAGAAGACGGCAGAACTCGTTGCCAGAGATTTCTGGTGGCCCAAGATGAGGGGGGAAGTCGCGGAGTACGTCTCGAGGTGCGACACCTGCCAAAGGGCCAAGTCAGTGCACAAACCTCCGGCAGGACTGCTCGAACCGCTACAGACCCCGAGCGAACCGTGGGAGAGGGTGGCCCTGGACTTTGTCACGGATTTACCCAGCTCAAGGGGTAAAATGGCAGTGCTAGTGGTGGTGGACATGTTCACCAAAATGGCCCACTTCATTCCGTGCGCGAAGGTGGCCACGGCAGAACAGACCGCCAAAATGTTCATAGACCACGTCTTCAGGGTGCACGGGCTGCCACGGTCTATCTTGTCCGACAGGGGGCGCCAGTTCATTTCGAGCTTCTGGCAGAAGCTGATGGGTTTCCTGAACGTCAAGATCAACCTAGCGTCAGCGAGACACCCGCAGACCAACGGACAAGCGGAGCGCGTCAACGCCATCATGCAGCAGTACCTGAGATGCTATGCAAATCAACAGCCGACGACATGGGTGGACTACCTGCCGCTCGCTGAGTTCGCTTACAACAACACGAAGCACGTGTCCACAGGGGTGACGCCGTTCTTCGCCAACAACGGGAGGCATCCCAGAACCTTCCCGGGGTTAGAGAGACTGGGGGAGGGGGAACCACAGACAGCGGAAGTCTTGGCGGCAGAATTGCAGGAAGTTCACGAGCAGCTTAGGAGGCAGTTAGAGCTTGCAAAGCACGCATACAAACTGCAGGCTGACAAGCACAGGAGGGTTGGGGAAGACATACAGGTGGGAGACTGGGTTTGGTTAGCGGCCCATGCAGTGCCGACCAGATCCTTAGCTAAGAAGAAACTCGGACATAAGCAGCTAGGACCTTACCTAGTTGAGGCACAGATCAATCCGGTGGCCTTCCGGTTGACACTTCCGGAGGGATCCAGAATGCACCCAGTATTCCATAGGTCGGTGCTCACGCCCTACAAAGCACCTCACCGATTTCAGGCGCAGGGCACGGCACCAGACCCGTATAGGGAGACCCCCCCGAGGAGGGAATCGCCAAGAAGGGAACCCATCAACCAGGTCACAGAGATTTTGGACTCGAGATGGGGGGAAGAGGGAGTAGAATATTTTCTCGCAAGGGAAGGTACCCCGGCCAGCGCCAACAGTTGGGTGCCGGACTATGCCCTGGACGAGCCTCTCCTCAAAGAGGAGTTTCATGCTGTCAGGGGTTCAGGAGAAGAGTCACAGGAGAGGGAGGAAACGGAGAGCGAGGGGGAGGAGTCTGAAGGAAATGTCAGCGACGACAGTAGTCCGAGGTCTCTGAGTCTCTCCAGTGACTAGGAGGATTCACAGAAAGGGGCCCCCATGGTCAGGGCAAGGGGAGTGCCCAGGGGGACACCTCGGGAAGAAGGGGCCAGAGGGGACTCAGAGAGTAGCAGCTGGAAATCCGGACCAGCGCCCCCCCCAGAGAGCAGTAGGGGGGAGGAGCCCAAGGCATCGGGATCAGGGAGCGCGCAGGCAGAGGGAGAACGTGAGGCAGGAGTGACCACACCCTCGTCAGGGAGCGAGGAAACGGTCATCAGGAAAGTTAAACGCGCGCGCGCGCCAAGTTCAAATGTACAGGAGGGCGGCAAGGTGGGCAGCCCGGGTAGGGAGCCAGGTCCTAAAGCCCGCTGAAGAGAGGGGGAGGAGTCAGACGGGTCAACGTATGCGTCAGAAGAGTCCAGGAGAGAAGAGACCCCGGGGGGTAGTAAGACCCAGAGGAAGAGAGAGAGAAGGAAGAGGTGGAGTAAGATTAGAGTCTTAAACTGGTGCACAGGGGGTGGGGACTCAGACAGAGCTTCGCCGGTCTAAAGTCCAGACGTAGAGCTGGGACGCTGAGACTTGGAAATGGAGACTATTCTGCAATAAAGACTTTGTACTGTACTACCGGCTAGCGTTGGTCCTTGGTGAGCTGGGACCCGGAGCCAGCTCTGACACATGCCTTGTTCCCACACAGGCCCATGCCAGCCGAGTATTTCGACGACTGGCTTTTCACACCCACGCTTTCTACCAGCACATTCCAGGGATTCACCTCGGACGAAGAACCAGCATTAGAAACACGTTCACCGGAGGGTTCGCCCTCGGGGTTTGCCTCAGACCGCTCGTTTTGGTGGGACAATCGAGGAGAGGAGAGGTGGCTGAGGGGCCCTTGGCAGGCAACGGACCCAGAGGGGAACGAGGGTGAGAGGGACATGGACGTGATGGGGGAGGACGTTGGGTTCGAGCATGGCGGCACGGAGATGGAAGCAGAGGAGAACGAGGTCGGCGGAGACACGGAGGACGAGCCGGATTTATCTCACTGGATGCACGCCACGGGGGACGAACTGTATCCACCATTCACCCCCACAACGACGGAGCACCCAGCACCCCCGCCGGAGGAAGGGGAGGGGGGAAGGGGGGGCTTCGAGGGGGGGATGGATGTCAGGGGTTCAGGAGAAGAGTCACAGGAGAGGGAGGAAACGGAGAGCGAGGGGGAGGAGTCTGAAGGAAATGTCAGCGACGACAGTAGTCCGAGGTCTCTGAGTCTCTCCAGTGACTCGGAGGATTCACAGAAAGAGGCCCCCATGGTCAGGGCAAGGGGAGTGCCCAGGGGGACACCTCGGGAAGAAGGGGCCAGAGGGGACTCAGACAGTAGCAGCTGGAAATCCGGACCAGCGTCCCCCCCAGAGGGCAGTAGGGGGGAGGAGTCCAAGGCATCGGGATCAGGGAGCGCGCAGGCAGAGGGAGAACGTGAGGCAGGAGTGACCACACCCTCGTCAGGGAGCGAGGAAACGGTCATCAGGAAAGTTAAACGCGCGCGCGCGCCAAGTTCAAATGTACAGGAGGGCGGCAAGGTGGGCAGCCCGGGTAGGGAGCCAGGTCCTAAAGCCCGCCGAAGAGAGGGGGAGGAGTCAGACGGGTCAACGTCTGCGTCAGAAGAGTCCAGGAGAGAAGAGACCCCGGGGGGTAGTAAGACCCAGAGGAAGAGAGAGAGAAGGAAGAGGTGGAGTAAGATTAGAGTCTTAAACTGGTGCACAGGGGGTGGGGACTCAGACAGAGCTTCGCCGGTCTAAAGTCCAGACGTAGAGCTGGGACGCTGAGACTTGGAAATGGAGACTATTCTTCAATAAAGACTTTGATACTGTACTACCGGCTAGCGTTGGTCCTTGGTGAGCTGGGACCCGGAGCCAGCCCTGACACCACCAAAGAGGAATTCAAACAAATAGCCAGCACGTGTAGACACAAAGTCAGAAAAGCTAAAGCCCAGAATGAACTCAGGCTTGCTAGAGAGGTTAAAAGCAACAAAAAAGGCTTTTATGGGTATGTTCGTAGCAAAAGGAAGAACAAAGAAACAGTGGGGTCACTCAGAGGAGAAGATGGTGAAATGCAAACAGGGGACACAGAAAGGGCTGAACTCCTCAATGCCTTCTTTGCCTCAGTCTTCTCCGATAAAGAAAACAATGCCTGACCTGAAGAATTAGGAGCAAATGATTCATCAGAAGAAACACTGCCCAGAACAACTAAGGAGATACTACAAGAATACTTGGCTAGTTTAGATGTATTCAAGTCTCCAGGGCCAGATGAACTGCATCCAAGAGTATTAAAAGAACTGGCAGATGTGATCTCAGAACCACTGGCAGTCATCTCTGAGAATTCCTGGAGAACAGGCGAAGTCCCGGCAGACTGGAGGAGGGCAAATGTTGTCCCTATTTTCAAAAAGGGGAAAAGAGAGGACCCAAATAATTACCGCCCAGTCAGTCTGACATCAATACCAAGGAAGATTCTGGAGCAGATCATTAAGTGAACAGTCTGTGAGCACCTAGAAAGGAATGCTGTGATCACCAATAGTGAGCATGGATTTCTGAAAAATAAGTCATGTCAGACTAACCTGATCTCGTTTTTTGACAGAATTCCAAGCCTGGTAGATGAAGGGAACACAGTGGATGTAGCCTACCTTGATTTCAGCAAGGCATTTGACAAGGTGCCCCATGATATTCTTGTAAAGAAGCTGGTAAAATGCGGTCTTGACTATGCTACCACTCAGTGGATTTGTAACTGGCTGACTGACCGAACCCAAAGGGTGCTCATCAATGGTTCCTCTTCATCCTGGAGAAGAGTGACTAGTGGGGTGCCACAGGGTTCTGTCTTGGGCCCGGTCTTATTCAACATCTTTATCAACGACTTGGATGATGGACTCAAGGGCATCCTGATCAAATTTGCAGATGACACCAAACTGGGAGGGGTGGCTAACACCCCAGAGGACAGGATCACACTTCAAAATGACCTTGACAGATTAGAGAACTGGGCCAAAACAAACAAGATGAATTTTAACAGGGAGAAATGTAAAGTATTGCACTTGGGCAAAAAAAATGAGAGGCACAAATACAAGATGGGTGACACCTGGCTTGAGAGCAGTACATGTGAAAAGGATCTAGGAGTCTTGGTTTACCACAAACCTGACATGAGCCAACAGTGTAACGCGACAGCTAAAAAAGCCAATGCAATTCTGGGCTGCATCAATAGGAGTATAGCATCTAGATCAAGGGAAGTAATAGTGCCACTGTATTCTGCTCTGGTCAGACCTCACCTGGAGTACTGTGTCCAGTTCTGGGCACCACAGTTCAAGAAGGACACTGACAAACTGGAACGTGTCCAGAGGAGGGCAACCAAAATGGTCAAAGGCCTGGAAACGATGCCTTATGAGGAACGGCTAAGGGAGCTGGGCATCTTTAGCCTGGAGAAGAGGAGGTTAAGGGGCGATATGATAGCCATGTTCAAATATATAAAAGGATGTCACATAGAGGAGGGAGAAAGGTTGTTTTCTGCTGCTCCAGAGAAGCGGGCACGGAGCAATGGATCCAAACTACAAGAAAGAAGATTCAGCCTAAACATTAGGAAGAACTTCCTGACAGTAAGAGCTGTTCGACAGTGGAATTTGCTGCCAAGGAGTGTGGTGGAGTCTCCTTCTTTGGAGGTCTTTAAGCAGAGGCTTGACAACCATATGTCAGGAGTGCTCTGATGGTCTTTCCTGCTTGGCAGGGGGTTGGACTCGATGGCCCTTGTGGTCTCTTCCAACTCTATGATTCTATGATTCTATGATTGATTCCATCCCTGCATCAAACAGCTGTGATTTGAGGATCGTCTGTTTCATAGCAGCTCCTGTGCCCCTTCCCTCTGCTGCATTTGGCATGAAATTGCCGGTGATTTCCCCAGGAGTAAAAAGGCCTACCTACTCTGGGCTTATTCTTGGGAATTACTTTGCAACAAAGAAGAAAGCTTTTCGTCTTCTGTTTCTTTTCATTTTTATGTTTTCAAAATGGTTGATATCTGACACTGATTTCTGTATATTGTGTTTTCTTTGTTTTTCAAGCTTTCATAAAAAATAGCCTTTGAAACCAGCTGGTACAGTGGTCAGAAGACTTGCCTTCGTGTCCACAGAATGGAGAAGAAAAGTTCGCCCAACGAATCCCTGGGTGCGACCCCAGAGACCTCCGGCTCCCACCTGGCTGAGCCTTCTCATTGCCAGCTCACTTCGATGCCCTCTGTTCCCAGAGATACCACTGGAAGAGCTGCTTCCCTTAGCCAGGAAGCACCGGGGTCCCAGCAGCCTTCCCGGCAGGCCTCCCACATTTCCTCCTCCTTGGGCAGTGCTCCATTGCAGGTCCCCGAGCAGCTTTCCGAAGAAAGGCCCCATGGCACTGGCCAAAGTGCTTCCCTCCCACCTCTGGATGAGGTTTCTTCTTCCCAGTGCACCACCCAGGGAACGGGTCACCAGCTTGCAGTGACGTTCTCTAGCCTGCAGTCTGGGAGTAGGAAAAGTATGATCAGCTTTGCGAGCATCTCCTTTGAGAGTGCTCTCCATGGGACCCAGGCTGTTTCCTCTGCCTCTAAGTCTCCAGAGGGGTCTGTCCCAGCTCCGAACACAGCTGATCTGGCTAAAGGCGGCCAGGGGTAAGGCCAGGTAAGTCCAGATTGAGAGGTAGGGAAAGGGCTTTGAGGCTGCAATGCCCTCCTTGAGTCTCTCCAGCTGCTTTGGACAACTGCCCCCATCCCTGACCCCTGGCCAGACCGCCTGGGCCTGGTGAGAGATGGAGCCCCAGAACACCTGGAGTGCACCAGGCTGGGGAAGGATGTCGTGAGGTGGAAGGCAAAAGGGAGGCAGACAGCCCATCCCGGGGTCGGTCCTTTTCCTGCTTCTAGCTTAATGGCTCACCTGAGCCGCCATCCTTTAAACTGGGGAAGCAGCAGCGGCTCATCAGAACTCACAAGTTAGGAAGTCCTATGTTATCGTCCCCGTCTTCTTGTTATGTCCTGTTGGTGGGGAGAATCGTGCCGTTTTCCTGTGGGTGGGCAGCCAGCCAGCAGCAGGCTGGCAGGTGGGCCCAGGGAAATGGCTTTGTTGGGGGAGCCTCAGAACTCGTCCTCTGCATGTTTGTTCCCTGTTGCCCCAAAGTGGGAACTGTCTTGCAATTCAGGCTTGTGGCACACAGGTAGAGAAGGGGAGCCGTTTGTCTCTTCAGATGCCTGGGAGAAGAGAGCAGTGGGTGGGGGCAGCCTCTGCTCCCCCTTCTAGAAAGGAGGCCTTTGCCAACATGGGTGCAATTCTGCTCCATGTGGGGAAAGTGTTTATCCATCATAGATTTGGGGGGATGCTGCTGCCAGCCAATATGGGCATTTCAATGTTTGCCTATTTTCGGACCTAGTTGTAAAGTACATTGAGATTCCCACATAATAGGTTGCAGGTAAATACTCTAAAAATAAGAACTCCCCCCCCCCCCATCATGTCACACGGCTACGACTCATAAGCCATGAATGCAGGTCTGAATAGCACCCCTTTGGAAACCCCCACCCTCCATGCAGAAAAAGAGCATCTGCCCCTGAAATCCTTTCAGTATAAAGTGTATGAATGACAGGCAGCTCAAAAACTGTCTCCTCGGCTATTTGGCTCATGTGTCTCATAGAACAAACTCCGTGGACGAGAACAGCCTTGCCAGGAATGCGAGCCGACTTTAACCCAGCCTGCCCTGAAATATCTCAGAAGTGAAGCAGGAGAAAGAGGCCCAGTTTATGACAGTGAGCTGACTTGCTTTTGAGTGGGAGGGTGTGCGCTGCAGGGGACTGGTCTGCTTATGTGAATAGGTTGGACTACAAAATCTCTGGCTGCTCTTATATTCTTTCCCTGCAAGGCTGCAGTTAGGTTAATGAGTGGCAGGCTATTGCCTGTCTTGTGTATCAGCAGCACTGTAGAGTCAGGCCAGATGGCAAATCCTGATGGTTGGGGTCGGGATGCATATGGAATGGGTTGGGGAAAGAGGGGTGGCCACTTCCACTCTACCAGGAAGCATTTTTCTGCTGGAGAAACAGCTTGCACCAGCAGAGGGAGGCAGCACTCCACAGAAAACCTCTCTGTCATACAGGCAGTCCTCTACAAGGAGATCCTTGGGCTGGGAGGGGGCTGGAAGTGACCATATTCCAGATGAGGGGGAGCATGAAGCCAGGCTCTGGGCTTTCGTTTTGTGTTGGAATGGAGATGTAAAATCACTTCTTTTGTATTCAGGTCAGGACAACAGATCCACACCTGGGAGCTTGACAAAAGTTAAAAGTTAAAAATGTAAAAGTCAAAAGTTTAAAATGTAAAGGCTAATGGAATTCTATTTAAAAAACAAAAGTCGCTGTGGTGGTTCAAGTTATAGTGTCAGACAAAAGACAAGTTATATGGCTTTAGTAGAAATGTTATAAGGAATTAAGTATAAATAGATTAATAGAGTGTTAAAGGAAAAAATAAGGTCTTAAGATAACTATAGGATAGAAAACAGAGGAAGATGGAAAGGAATTGCTGAAATAATTAATATAAGTGGAATACAAAAAGGGAGGTGTGAGGAGGTCGTTGAAATAAGTGAATGGAAGACAAGATATTGAAATTGTTTGATGTGTTTTAAATTGTTTTTGTTTTGTTTTGTTAGTTTAATGTGTTGGTGTTAGGTGTTAGTGTTAGTGTTATGTAGTGGTTTTTTTTGTATTCTATTGTATTGTCCATTTTCATTTCTTCTATGTAGTGTCTAAATTGTTGGTAATAAATATTTATTTATTTTTTAAAAAAAGTTATAGTGTCAGACAAAAGGCAAGATGGAAAAGAAATGATAAGGAACAGAGAAAAGAGATAGAGAGAAAAAGAAGAAAGAAAGAAAAAGAAAACACAAAAAATCCTACTGAAAATAGTTTGTTTGTTCACAAAAGAGAAGGAAAAGAAAAAAACCATTGTAATAAGTAAATAGAAAAAGGGGGGGAGTGGGGATGGAAAAGTAGATACAAATATAGAGAATTCTTTAATGAGAAATTAAAAAAAAACTTTTGAAACTTTTTTTGATTGATAGCAGCTCTTTTGGCTGAGGTGTGGCATGCAGCTGAAACAGTATTTCAGGAAACTCAAGCATTCGGTGTGAATCTCCAGGAGCTTGAAGAGAAACTCCAGGCGTTGCCAGCAACCCTCCAGGAGCCGCAAGCCAGAGGTATTTTTGAGAATCCTGTCTTCACAAATTCCGGGGACATGGCCCTCCCAGTGTTAAGGTGGGGAGGTGGGGCTGCGAGTTTGCAGATAAGAGTCAAAAGTTTAAAATGTAAAGGCTAATGGAATTCTATTTAAAAATCAGGTCAGGACAACAGATTCACACCTGGGAGCTTGGTGGCAGCTGAAGGGATCCACGGTGATCCAGGACAAGCTGCACTTGCTGCTCAGGTAAGGCCAGAAGGAGGCTTATCAGGTGTCCCCGGTTGCCAGGGAGAGTCCCCGGATTCAGCCATCTGTCCCCGGCAGAAATTTGTCCCCGGAATGTCCCCGGATTTACGCCTGGGGACTTCCTGCGCTGCAACATGGCTGACGCTATGACAGCAAGCAGCATCGGAGGTCCCCACTACATCCGGGGACATTAATTAAATCCGGGGACATTCCAGCCAGTTCCAGCCAGCCAATCCGCTGGCTGGGGGGGGGGGTGCCCCGACCTTGCTGCAGCCACTGAGGAGAGGGAAAGACCGACTCGAGAGATAAGAGACCCAGAGGAAGGTATGTCTGCTTTAACGCCTCATTGCTGAGCAAAAATCAGCGTTCTTGGCCGTTCCTGTGGCGTACACCCCTCCCCCCTTTTCTCCAGCTGGACGGCTTGTCTTTGGGGCATTGAGGCAAAGCACAGCAGCGGGGATCCCCTGTCCCCCCCACACTTTGTGGGAGAGCTTGCTTGCAGATAGGGATAGCGCACGGTTGGAGAGCCTTTTATTTGTAATTGCTCTTGTTGCTTAGAAGGATAGTTGGCCGATGAAGTGAATCAAGTCAACTTTAATCGTTTAACCTGCCAGAAAAAGGGCCAGTTTGAAACAGCGGCTGTCTAGTTCACAGAGTTCCTGAACAAGCATGCATGGAAACACCGGTTTCTATAATAACTGAAATATGCTTCATTTGCAACTAAGTAGAGCCTCTCTGCTAATGCAGAGCACAATCCACAGCTGCAGGCAAGGCCATTTATATACCCAGAATCCAGAGCAGCCTTTTCTCCAGGATGTTGAAATACTGAAGAAGGTGCCCAATAGCCCTAAGATGGGGGCAGAAACAGTACTTAAGGATGATCAAGCATTGCCTATGAAGGTTCAGCAGCCTGTAGAAAAACTCCAGCCATTGCCAGCAATACTCCAGGAGCCGCAAGCAAGAGGTATTTTTGAGAAAAGGGGGGGGGGAGTGGGGATGGAAAAGTAGATACATATATATAGAATTCTTTAATGAGAAATTTAAAAAACTTTTTTTAAAAAAGAGAAAAATGAGTAATAATAATGTAAATGAGTAAGAAGTGAATAGAAATGGATGAATAATGATTAATAATCTATTAATAAAAAAGGGAGGGTTGTGTATATAAATAAAGAAGAAGGAGGAGAGAGAGAGAGAGAGAGAGAGAGAGAAGGGAACAAGAAAAAGGGGCAGTTTTAATTCTCTCGTGGGACCCCCAGGGCTTGGTGTCGGGTCCCTAGATCGGGGCTGAGGCGGCGGTTCCAGGAAATGGGTTCCAATGGTTCAGGCCGCCTACCTGGGTTCATAGGGCTTTAAAATACGGATAAGAAATGGAGTGAAAATAAACTCAATCACATAAAGCATGGTTTTTGCTGTGCCCCCCTGCACTGGCAGGGGAGGGTCCACGCCGCGTTCTTCTAGCCCCCAGCCGGTCCCCGGTGTGCGGTTCCTCTGCTCTTTTGCTCCAGCCGCTGGTGATATTGGCTTGGGGTCGGAGCTGGGCTAGGTGGGGCGTTCCCTCCGGGCTTCCCTGTCTCTCCCGATCCCCTCCTATCCTTACCAATACAGTCGTACCTTGGATCCCAAACGCCTTGCGACTCAAATGTTTTGGCTCCCGAACGCCACAAACCTGGAAGTGAGTGTTCCGGTTTGTGAATGTTCTTTGGAGCCCAAATGTCCGACGGGGCTTCCGCGGCTTTGGATTGAGTGCAGGAAGCTCCTGCAGCCAATCGGAAGCCGCACCTTGGTTTCCGAATGTTTTGGAAGTCAAACGGACTTGTGGCATGGATTCCGTTTGACTTCCGAGGTACCACTGTATATCTTCTCGGAGCAGAGGCAATCCCATTGCCGCCTTCAGTTCTGGTAAAGCTAAGAATTGCTTGTGCAGATCTTGATGCCTTCAAGGCCGAGGCTGTCATCTGATGAGACCCAGTACTCCTATCAGAAAAGCAAATCCTCAGATACAGTCATACCCCTTCTTCCGCTGGGTTCAGGTTACGTCTTTTCAGGTTGCCTCCCGCGGCGACCCGGAAGTAACGGAACGGGTTACTTCCAGGTTTTGCTGCTCGCGCATGTGCAGACACTCAGAATGACGTCACACGCATGCGCAGAAGCGGCAAATCGCGACCCCCACACGCGCAGACGCGGGTTGCGTTCTGCTCATGATGCGAACGGGGCTCCGGAACGGATCCCGTTCGCAACCAGAGGTACCACTGTAGTTGAAATGCCTGACTTGTTCAATGGCTTGTCCATTTCGGAGCCATTTCTGCTTCCTGGGCTGTGCCCCCAATACTACGGCTTTTGTCTTGGAATAATTTCTATTCAAATCTTTGTTACCACACAGTCTCCCAAAGTTCTTTAGTAATTGCCTCATACCTACTTGCGTTTGTGCTAACAACACCGTATTGTTGGCATGTAGCAAAATGGATACATTCTGGGATAAAACTGAAACAGGGAAATATCTGGCCATTTGGGTTCCTTTATTACATCGTTTACATAAATGTTAAAAAGCAGAATTTTAGAAAGTATTTCAAAGTGTTTAAAATGATTTAGGAATTACAAGGTTAACTTTTTAAAAAAAATATTAAATAAGTTTTAAAAGCCTGTATGTGTAACTGCTGATGATGTTGGGGGGTGGGGGGTGGCGGCAGCTGTGGTTGTAAGACTCCCTTAAAACTGATTTACAGTGCTGGCTCTTGGGGATTGAAAGGGCACATAAAAAGGCCTTTCCTCAAATTAAAGAAAAACCAACAAACAACCCCAGTCAAACAATTAGAAAAACCAGCCTGTGGAGCTCAGATGAACAAGTCGCACTTTGGTGCTACTTGACCGGAATGACATGCACAGATGCTCCCTTCTTTTTCTCAGTGATAGCAGCTCTTTTGGCTGAGTTGTGGCATGGAGCTGAAACAGTATTTAAGGAAGCTCAAGTATTCCGTGTGAAGCTCCAGGAGCTTGAAGAGAAACTCCAGGCGTTGCCAGCAACACTCCAGGAGCCCCAAGCCAGAGGTATTTTTGAGAATCCTGTCTTCACATGGCCCTCCCTCCCAATGGGTTTCAAGTCCCATCATCCCTGATGAGCGCTGGCCATGTTGGCTGGGGCTTAGGGGAGTCTTTGTGGGCAGCTGGTAGCCATGCCAGGGTCGCATTCGCTGCGTGGAAGGGGTGGCCTCTCTGGCTGAGCAAGAAACTTCCATCCTGTGCACGGTCAACACTGACACCTAGATAGGTTTTGACAGCACCAAGCTGTTTAAGCTTGAACCGTTTACCTAGCTCTTTGGCAAACTTCTCTGCCTGTTCATCTGTTGTTGAGAAATATAACACGTCATCAACCCAGATCTGAAGAAACTCTTGCATGTCACCTGATCCTCTCAAATAGACGCAACTATCAGCAACACTTCTTCTGAAACCTAACTCTTCTAAGGCTTCATTCAGGCACATGTTCCAGTTTCTAGTAGATTGACGCAATCCGTAGATGGATTTGTGCAATCTCCACACAACACCCTGCCTCAAGTTCTCAAACCCCGGAGGAGGAATCATGTACAGCTCCTCCTGGAGATCTGAGTTTAGGTAGGCAACATCCACATCAAAATGGTTTACCTTCCAGCCTCTCTGTGCTGCACAAGCTAAAAGCGTTCTCAGAGTCTCTGCTCGTGACGTTGGCGAATACACCTCCGTGAAGCTCTGAGTGAATCCACGAGCAACTAATCTGGCTTTATACTGCGGCTCTCCAGTGTCCGTGGGTTTCAAACGGTAAACCCACCTGCAACCTACAGCCTTTTTGCCTGGTGGCAACTCTGTGAGTGAAAACACACCTAGATCTTTCATGGACTTCATCTCTTTGTCCATCGCCCTGTGCCACTTATCTGCTTCTTCCTCAGGTAAACTCTGAATATCCTCAAAGGATTCAGGTTCACATCTGGCTGAACCTACCCAGATGCCTGAAGCTTCGTACCGATCAGGAGGCCTCCTTGTCCTCGCTGATCTCCTCAGTGTGAATCCTGGTGACCCTGCTGCTTCACTGGGTCCAGCTAAATCATCCTCAACTTCAGTGTCTTCCCCCTCTGACCTGCTGCGCCTCTTGGGCCTTACAGCTGGTCCAACAGGTGAAGAAGGCTCACTCTTTGGCTCAAACTTGACACTTGCCTGAGGAGGTGTTCTAGGTTCCCACCTCTGAGGGATCCTGAGCTGTCCCTGCCTTTGACTCTGTCCCTGTGGTGGATTCTGTTCCTCTGGACCTTGGTCTCCAGCAACAAATTCCTCTTCCTCCTCAACGTCTGAGTCATAGAACTGCTGTGAAATCACGTCTGGATTAGCGTGCAGATGTTTCCAACCGGCTTGTTCACAGAACTCAGCGCTATTGCTGATAACTAACCTAGACTGGTTTCCACTTGGGTACGCAAACCGCCAGGCCTTTGAGCCAGGCTCATACCCTACAAATATCATTCTTTTAGACCTTGGCTCACCTTTCTTGCGCAGAGAAAGAAATCCTGTAAAGCAGAACCAGTGAATTCAGAACCTCTATCACTTTGAAAACCACGAACTTTGGTGGAAAAGGTTACCTCAACTGCGATGATCCAATCCCTGATCATTTTAGCCGCCTCCCCTTTAGACTTAAGGGCAAAGGTCCAAGCGGATCTCGAAAAATCATCCATCAAAAGCAGAGAGAAGCTTGACCCTCCCAGTGACTCAACAGACATGGGGCCAGACAAATCTGCATGAATTAATTCAAAGGGTTGTGTGGCTCTGACTTTGGATAGGATCATGTCACAACTTTTGCCTGTTTACATGCATTGCAATCTAAAATTTTTCCACAACTCCTAAATTTGCATCCTTGTGTCAACTGCGGTACTTTCTGAAGATGCCCCCAATTTAAATGGGCGAAACGTCTGTGCCAAATATGCAAACAACCATGGTGGGGTGCTACATTCACACATTGCCCCTTTGCATCTTCGGTGTCATCCTCTCCTGTGGAAAAAGGCACATTTACAGCAAACAAATTGTCTTTAGACTGCACTGTGTACACGTGTTTCCCATCCTTGGAAAATTCGCACTTGGTACCTGCAAAAGAGACATGAAAACCAGCAGCGAGTAAATCATGCACACTTAACAAACAATTAGTTAAACCGGGCACCGCAAAAGCTTTGACTTCATGCTTAAGAAAGGGACAGAAGAAAAAGCCTGACTGTGTTAGTCTTTTTCTGCTTCCATCCGCGATCGTAACAAACTTTTCAGTTTTTACTGTCTTGCAATTTCTTAACAGTCCAGCAGATGGCACAAACGTGTTTGAAACTCCTGAGTCGATTATTACAGGGAGAAAGTTTTGTTGTTGACATTCCTGGGTCGCCATAGCAACAATCTTTGTTGTTCTCTCTGGTTGTCACGGCAACAGACTCCCCCCGGCAGGAAGACTTGCCCACGGCCTTCACAGCTTCCGTAGATGCAACTCTCTCAGTTGCCATGGAGACTGGACTAGTCTCGGCGTTCCCACACAACTCCACAGCTCTTATCTCTACTTGCTCCAGGTGGCCGGCCTTGAAGCCTCTAGCTGCATTCAGCTTCGCACGGCTAGGCTTCAGTTCTTGGTGTAAACAACTCTTGGCAGCTTTTGGAGAAAGAGGCGTCTCTGAGCTTTCACTGCTCACTGCCCCCCCCCCACTGCTCACAGGGCCCCCAGGACGTTTTCCTGCACCCCCTCTGGTGGGTAAAGGGCTCCCAACACTTGGCCTCTCTCCAGGCTCCTCACACAGACACGTTGCAGCATCCATACAGCTCTCAGGCTCAGCAAAAGCAACAGCTTTGTCAGCAACAGGAACAGTCCCTTCGCCCCCCCGTGGGGGCTCCCAGCTCCTCCCAGCTGTGTATCGGCTCTCAAGAATGTGACCGTCGCCATCTTGCCTCTCCCTTCCGGATGCAGCCACGTCTCGGCCCTTGCTTCCCACCCCAGCTTCACAAGCCTCTCGGAGTGCTAGCCAAGCGGCCCCTGGCCTTTTTGCATCCAGGACAACAGGCACTAGATGAGCATCCACATTTTCAGCCAAAAAAGCAAGCACACGCTGCTCTGCAGCGCTTTCAGCCTCTGTTTTCCCAGCTGCATTTGGTGGTGGCTGAATTACGTCCCACAGCTGCTCTCCAACTAGGGTCAGCTCTGCTTGAAAGCTCCACTCCAGCCAATTGTGGCTATTCAGTCTCTGACATGGCAGTTGGAACTCAAAGCCATGTCCATCTTTCAGCTGAGCCATTTGCCTCCCTCTTCCCTTCTGTTGGCCTGTAGCAAGAGCAGCCAGATAATACTCACTCTGCCGCCAAACTGGGCATTTCCCAGACAGCGTGGCTCTCTCTTAGCTCCGTCAGCCTCCTCTGATCTGCCCTCTGAAGTGCTTGGCAGTCAATCAAACTGACGTTCAGCAAACAAAGCTTCAAAGCCCTTTCTCACACGCTTCGCATCGACCCATAACCTATTCGCTGAACTTCCGACAGAGGTCACCTTTCGTAGGTCCGGTTAGGTAGATGTACCGGTGAGTTAAGTTTACAGCCGTCAGGTTCCAAGACTGTACGTCGGCAGAGAGGTGTTGGTGTAAGGTGAGGGGTACTCCAAGAAAAGGAATGCCGCTGTGGAGGTGAGCCGGGGCGTTGGCACAGATCCAACAGTCGCCGGTGGTCGTTTGTTTTGTGATTTCGGAGACCAGCTTCACGTAGGTGTTGGAATGCCAGGTGGATAATAGGTCGTCATTGGTGGGGGTTTGAGATGTCGACAGTTCCCCCCTTTGTCGAGGTGCTGTGCCCGCGGGGTAGAGGGGGTCTTGTCGATGTAGGTAGGTGAGGTTTGTAGCCAGACCTCCACATCTCTGGGGCCCTGAAGTATCCCACGTTGCGGGTGGGGTGGTGGAGTGATGCCAGCCCTCAAGGTACGCTCTGCCATCCCAGGTGGAAGCAGGGCCGATGTCCCAGACGCAGCAGTACCTTCGGAGGCAAACTCCCTGGAGGGTGGTGGGGCGGGGTACGGAGTCGGCTCTCTGGCAGTAAAATCCATGAATTAGACGGTCGGGCGGGTGATTCTGGTCAGTGTAAACTGATTCCCCACCGCCATTGTCTAAAAGTGTCCAGTTCAGCAATTGTTGGGGCACACCGTCGGAGAATAGTGTATAGGAACCATTTATACAGCGGGCTCGATTCCAGGGACCATCTCTGCTTAGTATGAGTTTGCCGAGTGGGGTGTAAGTTGGAGAACGGACAAACAGTTCCCAAGTTTGGTGTGTGGTTAGAGTAGGTAGTATGGAATGGCGGAGGAGAACACGGGTCTCCGGTACGCAAAAATCAAAATCCCCCAGGCGGTCCAATGTCCCTCTTTTCACCATGTCCACAATACCGAAATTGAGATATTGGTGCTCAATTTGTAATCCTGGGCATGAAACATGCGTTGTCATGGCCATGGTTGTGGCAAAAATGGGAAACACGAGTAGGACGGGGAAGGAAGGAGGCATGGTGCGTCTGGCGGAGAGCATGGTGGTCGGGAAGAGGGTGGTGGTAAGCGGCAGACGGTGAAAGGCAAACTGTCAAAAGGCGAGCTGTCAAAGGGGAGCTGTCAAAAAGGCGAGCTGTCAAAAGGCGAGCTGTCAAAAGGCGAGCTGTCAAAAGGTGAAGCTGTCAAAAGGCGAGCTGTCAAAAGGTGAAGCTGTCAAAGGGCGAGCTGTCAAAAGGCAAGCTGTCAAAAGGTGAAGCTGTCAAAGGGCGAGCTGTCAAAAGGCGAGCTGTCAAAAGGTGAGCTGTCAAACGGCGAGCTGTCAAAAGGTGATCTGTCAAACGGCGTGAAGCGGTGTCTTGCGGAGGCGGAGGCGGATTGGGGGTTGCTCCCGGTTGTCCGTTGTTGAGACGATTTCGGAGGTCCAATGGGTCGGTGCTGGTGTCGAAGCGGGTCCGGTCTGTTGGGCTCAATTCGTGCCCCGATCTGGTCCGGTCTGTTGGGCTCGATTCGTGCCCCGATCTGGTCTGTTGATTCACCTCTATGTCGGTGTTGTCTTCTGCCGCTTGTGGGGGAGTAGAGTAGGGTGCGTTGTCAGTGGCGGAGTCGGGTGGAGAAGCAGGTTTGCAGCGGGTATGATGTAGTCAGGCCAACTTCTCTGCTACCTTGACGGAGGTTGGGGTAGTTAGAAGTACCTGGTAGGGTCCTTCCCAGGTGGGCTGTAGGGGTACCTTCTGGTAAGTCTTTGCCAGTACCCAGTCCCCTGGTTGGAACGGATGGATGTTCTCGTCTAGAGGTATGTTTTGACTCGCGGCCGCGTATCTGTGGAGAACAATCAGTTGCTTCTGGAGCTGTATTATATATTTGGTTAATTCAGACTCACCCACTTCTAGTTCGGATGGGGGAAATTGGGTGTTGTATACGGGGGAGGGTCTCCCAAAAAGTAATTCATAAGGAGATAAGTTCAAGTTTCCACGAGGGCATGCCCTGAGATTATGTAAAACCAAAGGGAGTGCATTGACCCATTTGATTCCAGAGTCTTTGCAGAGTTTTCCTAACTGAGACTTAAGCTGCTGGTTCATTCTTTCAACCTGCCCTGAGGAAGGGGGGTGATATGGGATGTGTAATTTCCATTTTACCCCTAGGGCTTTAGCTACTTGTTGAACTACGTAGAAGGTGAAGTGTGAGCCCCTGTCGCTGTCTATGTGTCTCGGAACCCCAAATTGTGGTATAATTTCATGCAATAGAATTTTAGCAACTATGTGGGCCGTAGTTCGGCAAGTCGGGAAGCATTCCACCCATCCGGTCAATTGGTCAATCATGACAAGGGCATGTTTGTAGCCCTGACAAGGGGGTAGGTCTATAAAATCGACTTGGAGACTCTCGAATGAGACAGGTATGACAATTCTTTACTGCCGCTTTTGCGGCGAGAGCCAGTCCTGAGGCATACCAACAACGTTGTACTGAGTCTATGAGCTTGTCCCTTCCCCAGTGGGTACACTGATGTAAGAACCTTAAGTGTTTGGGTACCCAGAGTCTGGGCATTAAGAGTCTCTTATCGGGAAGGTACCAAACACCATTTTTTAAGAGAGCTCCTTGTTCCTCCCATCCCTTTATCTCATCTGGGGTTGCGGTTTTGTACATTTGTTCAAAGTCCACACCTGAAGGAACCTGAGGTCCCTGGAATTCATTGTCTGTAGACAGCGGCTGTAGGGCTGCTTCCTGCGCTACGCGGTCGGCACAACGGTTTCCTATTGAGATCGGGTCCTTCCCCTTGGTGTGAGCTTTACAATGGACTACTGCTATAGCTTCGGGAAGATGTATGGAATCCATGAGACGTTGTACAAGGGGGGCGTGGGCTATTTGGGTGCCTGCAGCGGTCAGAAAGCCCCTCTGCAGCCAGATCTGTCCGGTGGCATGAACTAACCCAAAGCAATATTTTGAATCCGTGTAAATGGTAATTCTTTGTCCCGCCCCCAATTGACAGGCTCGGATTAGGGCAATAAGTTCGGCAGCCTGCGTGCTGTACTTAGCATGGACAGGGCATGCTTCTAAGATGTCGGTGTCGCTGACGACAGCGTATCCGCTTTTCCGTTCCCCTCCCACTATCTTCATTTTATATATATATATATATATATATATATATATATATATATATATATAATATTTTTTATTTTGACAATCAATTAACAGATAATACAAACAAACAAATACAAAGCAAAAAATAAAAGCAACACATACAAACAATGTAAAATACAAAATACAGGAAAAAATAAAAGAAAAAATTAAAAACAATTATTGTGTCTTTGCATTTTTTTAACATTAACCTAGGTCTGCGACTTCCCCAGACCTTCCCACTCTGTATTCTAGATCTTATATTCTGACAGTAAATTCTTTCCTTCTGACATATCTTTGGTTCAGCTTAATCTTAATATGTTAACGTAATTGCATTTCTATATGTCTTAAAACATTAGTCTTTCTTAATCGTTAGCTTTTTATGCTAATATTCTTTTAAATTCAATCTGATGTCCTCAAACATTCTTTATCTTATAGTGCTTCTGTAAATAGTCTTTAAACTTCCTCCAATCTTCCTTCACCGTCTCTTCTCCCTGGTCTCTGTGATTCTGCCAGTCATTTCTGCTAATTCCATATAGTCAATGACCTTCATCTGCCATTCTTCCAGCGTGGGTAATTCTTGCGTCTTCCAATACTGTGCGATGAGTGTTCTTGCTGCTGTTGTAGCGTACATAAAAAATGTCCTGTCCTTCACCTGGACCTGTTGGTTTACCATACCTAGGAGAAAGGCTTCTGGGTTCTTTCTAAATGTGTATTTAAACACTTTTAAATTATAGATCATTATAGATCATCTCCCAGAAGGCCTTAATCCTTGGGCACGTCCACCAAAGGTGAAAAAAAGTGCCTTCAGATTCTTTACATTTCCAACATTTATTATCAGGCATATGATAAATTTTTGCTAGCTTGACTGGTGTCATGTACCATCATTTTCATTATATTCTCTCTTAAGGCATTACATGCCGTAAACTTTGTTCCAGTGGTCCACAACCTTTCCCAGTCAGCAAACATTATATTATGACCAACATCTTGTGCCCATTTGATCATTACTGATTTCACTTCCTCATCCTGTGTATTCCATTTCAGCAGCAAATTATACATTCTAGACAATATTTTTGTTTTGGGTTCTAACAATTCTGTTTCCAATTTTGATTTTTCCACCTGGAAGCCAATTTTTCTATCCATTTTGAATGCCTCCATTATTTGGAAATAATGAAGCCAGTCTCGGACTTTGCTTTTTAATTTGTCAAAACTCTGTAGTTTCAATTTATCTCCGTCTTGTTCTAACATCTCCCAATACTTTGGCCAGTTGGCCTCTATATTGAGTCTCTTTAAAGCTTTGGCTTCCATTGGAGACAACCACCTTGGAGTTTTATTTTCCAAAAGATCTTTATATCTAATCCACACATTAAACAATGCTTTTCTGACAATGTGAATTTTGAACATTCTATGCACTTTAACCTTGTCGTACCATAAATATGCATGCCAGCCAAATGCATTATTAAAACCTTCTAAATCCAGTATATCTGTATTTTCAAGAAGTAGCCATTCTTTCAACCAGCAGAAAGCTGCTGCTTCATAATAAAGTTTTAAGTCCGGCAGGGCAAAGCCCCCTCTTTCCTTTGCGTCTGTTAGTATTTTAAATTTTATTCTTGGCTTTTTGCCCTGCCAGACAAATCTAGATATGTCTTTTTGCCACTTCTTGAAACAGTCAGTTTTATCTATAATCTGCAATGTCTGGAATAAAAATAACATTCTTGGCAGTACATTCATCTTAATCACAGCAATACGTCCTAAAAGTGAGAGTTTCAAGTTAGACCATATATCTAGATCCTTCTTTATCTCCGTCCAACATTTCTCATAGTTGTCTTTAAATAAATTCCCGTTTTTAGCAGTCATAGTAATTCCCAAATATTTTACTTTTTTCACCACTGTCAAACCTGTTTCATTCTGAAACCTTTCATTTTCAATTTCTGTTAGATTTTTTGTCAAAACCTTGGTTTTTGTTTTATTTAATTTAAAACCTGCCAATTGGCCAAATTCTTGAATCAGTTCTAAAATCTTTTTTCCACTAGATTCTGGCTCCTGTAACGTCAAAACCAGGTCATCTGCAAAAGCTCTTAGTTTATATTGTTTGGCTCCGACCTGTATCCCTTTGACCAATTGGTCCTTTCTGATCATATTCAGCAGCACCTCCAGGACCGATATAAAAAGCAAAGGGGAAATAGGGCAACCTTGTTGTGTTCCTTTTTCTATTCTGAACTCCTCTGTCAAAGCATTATTAACAATTAATTTAGCTTTTTGTTCAGAATAGATTGCTCCTATACCATTTTCAAACTCTTGGCCTACCCCCATGCCATGGAGATTCTTCTTCATAAAGCTCCAAGAGATATTGTCGAAGGCTTTCTCCGCGTCCACAAATATCAGCGCCGCTTTTGTATTTATATTTTCCTGTAAAAGTTCCAAAATGTCAATTATATTCTCTGTTAGGTGCCTTCCTGGGAGAAAGCCTGCTTGGTCTTTATGAATCTCCTCTATTAAAACTTTCTTCAATCTTCTAGCCAAGATGTCTGCGAATATTTTATAATCCACATTAAGCAATGATATCGGCCGGTAGTTCCTGAGTTGATGTTTTTCAGAGTCTGTCTTTGGTATAATACTCACAAAAGCTTCTTTCCACGTTTCTGGAGCCTTTTCCCCCTGAAGTATTTCATTAAATATCTCCTTTAAGGGTTGAATTAACCAGTCTTTCAATGATTTGTAGTATCTTGCAGTCAGCTCATCAGGTCCTAGAGATTTGCCTAGTTGCATATTTTGAATGGCACTCTCAACCTCTTGTTCTGTTATCCTGCTATTCAGTTTAAGTTTATTTTCTTGAGATATTTTCGGTAGCCCATTCACTTTCAAGAATTCTTCTATCTCTGTATCCTTCTGTGGTTGTTGAGAATAGAGCTGTTTAAAGTATTTTTGAAAAGCACTCCTGATCTCAGTGGGATATTGTAACGTTTTTCCTTCCACTTCCAAATTTGTGATAGTGTTCATTTTTTGCCTCTTCTTTATTTGCCATGCCAATAACTTTCCACACTTGTTTGCCGATTCAAATGTTCTTTGTCTCATTTGTCTAATTTTCCATTCAATCTCTTGGTTTATCATTTGCATATACTGTACTTGATACAACTTTATCTCTCTTAATATTTCTTGTGACTTTGGATTTGATCTCAGTCTCTTTTCGCCTTCCTTGATCTTTTCCAGAACCTTTTCTCTTTTTTCCTGTTGTGATCTTTTCTTGAGTGCATTCTGTTGGATCAAAAATCCTCTCAAAACCGCTTTACTTGCATCCCAGATGGTTCTTTTCTCAACCGTAGTATTCAAATTTATCTCAAAGTAATCTTTCAGGGTTTTCTGGGCTTTCTTGACAAATTCCTCATCTCTAAAAAGAGAGTCATTCATCCTCCATCTAAAGGAACCAATTGGTTGTAAGTTCATTACCATCTTTACAGCGTTCTGGTCGGAGCAAGTCTTTGGGCAGATTTCCACTTTTTTTATCTTTGGTGCCAGTTCTCTAGTGGTCCATATTTGGTCAATTCTAGTCCAAGTCTTTTTGGCTTCAGAAAAGAAGGTTCCCGCTCTTTCTAAGGGATGCTTCGTTCTCCAGATGTCAATCAGGTCTAAGTTGTCAGTCAGTTCAAAAAAGGTTTTCGGTAGTCTCCCATCATTGGTGACTATCTGTCTTTGTGCCTTGTCCATATTCGTTGAAACTACTCCATTCATATCTCCCATTAAAATCACATTGTACTCCATAAAGTCCAACAGTGTCTCATGCAATCTTTTAAAAAATTCTGATTTTCCTTCATTAGGCGCATACACGCCCACCATCAAATATTTCTGTCCATGGTATTGAATTTCAATGGCCAAATATCTTCCTTGCTCATCTTTAAAAACAAATTTTGGTGACAGGCCTTCTTTAGCATAGATTACAACTCCTCTTTTTTTTACTTTGTCCGATGAGATAAATTCTTGTCCCAACCTTTTGTTAATTAGGATTTTTCTGTGAAGCCTAGTCACATGTGTTTCTTGCAAGCAAATCAGGTGCAATTGCTCTCTTTTTAATATATGAAAAATAGATTTCCTCCTCTGACCCGAGTTCAAACCGTTACAATTCCAGCTCAAAAGTTGCAGAGACATGTTGTATTGTTACTATTCTGTTCCTCCAGCTGCTTCCGATAGCTTGTCCTCTTCCGATCCCGGTGGTGTCTTCTCCTCTAGGTTCAAATTCAATATTGCCTCTGCTGTCTTTTTTCTTCTTTCCTCTAGCAAGTCTACCGTACCTTTCTGTAGGTCTTCCCCGTAGGCCTCCAAAAAGCTGTTTCTGTCTTCCACTGATTTTATTTTTATCTTCCGTCCTTTGAAATTGAAAGAAAGTCCTTCTGGAAACTCCCACCTAAAGATGATGCTGTTCCTCCTCAACAGGGCGACCAAATCTTTGTATCTGGCTCTAAGATCAAGAAGATGTTTGGGAATGTCCTTGAAAATTTCAGCTCTCGACTGAGAAATTTCCAGGGGTTTTTGAAAGTGTAGTCCCAGGATCTTATCCCTTTCTTCTTTGGATCTTAATGCAATCAAGCAGTCTCTGATTTTGATCCTTTTATTTGTTTTTCCCAGTCGAAAGGCACTTAGTATTTTGAATTCTTCTTTTTCCGAGTCCAGTCCCCAAAATTTCTCAAATTCTTGTGTCAGAAAGTCCCGTAGGCTCTCTTTCTCAATTTCTGGCAGGCCTCTGATCCTCAGATTTGCCTGCCTGTCCTTCAGTTCAATTAAGGAGAACCTTGCTCTGTAGTCCTCAAGCTGTCTGTTCATAGGTGGTAATTTCTCCTCTGTAGCAGCGACAGCCTGTCTGGCTTCCTCGGCAATCTTTCTTGTTTTTGCAGAATCGTCCAATAATTTTTGAATTGAGTCTGTATTTTGCCTTATGCTGATAGTATTTTGATCTATTTTGGAAGATGCTTCTGCAATCCCCTTGTTCATTTCTGCCACTTGTTTTTTTGTTTCTGCCACCTCTCTTTTCGTTTCTGCCACTTCCTCTGTAAGTTTATCAATAGCTCCTTGCAGTTTTGCAAAACCTGCACTAATCAGTTCATCTGTGGTAGACATTCCTTTCCCTTTCTGTTGTGAGGTGGCGCCTCCTGTGGGATCTAAAGATCCTCTTCTTCCTGGCAGAAAGGATTTGCCTGACCTTGTGGTTTTTTCCTGATAAATTCCTTCTTTCTCTGCCATAAGATAAGCTTTCCCACGGTCAGGCTGCAGCTGCACTTGTTACTTGTTATCAGTCAGTTGAGAAGTTACAATAAGGAGTTGCAGTGGAAAGTTATCAGAAAACTTTGTAACAATATCTATGCCCACCAGGAGGACCCCAGGATCCCAGAGTTGGAAGAAATAAAGTGTCTTTTAGCTTACTTTCAGGGCAATATTGTATAAATATTTTAAAGTTCCAATTCTTATTGTAGCAATTTCAACTCTGTCATAAATGTTTCTCCTTTCAAGCGCCGTCCACAGTCCCCTTTCTGAGGCTTGTGCTTTCAATTTTGACAGCTCAGGACCTGGGAGTCTGAGCGGTGATTCTCTTACTGCAGCCTCTTTCCACCCGAAAGTTAAGGTTTTTTCCAATTTTCCCCCCTCTCTTTGTCCTTGGGGGGGGGGGACTCTAATCCTTTCTAAGACTTCAGATTAATTATTACAGTCTCTTCTTTTGGAATATTAGTAACACAGTTTTTACTTTTTACTATTTACAGAGCGGAAGGCTGACTTCCTGTTTGAGCCTTTCCGCTTCAGATCAAATCTTACTAAGCGAAATTTAAAGTCCCGATTTTCTTCCAATTCCAATTCTCCGAATTTATATCCTTCAAATTTACTGCAGTTTACTCACGATTGTTCTGTTTTGTAATCCGAATTGTGTCAAGAAGAGGTTGAGCGCTCTCCGGTCCCAGCAATGCGACGTCGCTCTGAGAAGGTAGCGATAGCCTCGCAGCACCGCGCTGGCCCCCCCTCCGATCTCCGGGGCTATTTTCTCGTCCCGGAGACGTTCTGGAGCTGCGCTTTTGGTGCCCGCCGAGTCCCACGGCCGTAGGCTTCCTCCGCCTACGGTTTCAGGGGGCTCCCGCGTCGTCGAAGCGGTAAAACCCCGTCCTTCTGGGAGCTCTTCCTCCGAGAGTCAGAGGAAGGCAGCCATGACCGCTGGCGCTCAAACCCGGAAGTCCCCTCCCACTATCTTCAAGCTCCCGTCGGTGTACAAGACGAGGTCAGGGTCTGTTAAGGGGAGATAGTCCAGGTCCTCCCGTGGTTTTTTGGCATGGCGAACCACTTGGGAACAGTCGTGATGTGGAGTGCCATCATCAGGGAGGGGTAGGAGAGTCGCAGGGTTGAGAGAGTTTACTCTTTTTATGGTAACATTGGATGGACTGGGGAGGATAGCCTCGTACCTGTTCAGCCTTTGTATAGTGAAGCGTTGGCACCCTTGTAAGCTGAGAAGGGTAGCTACGGCATGAGGGACGTTCACAGTTAGATCATGTCCCAAAACAGTCTCTTGCGCTTTTTCTAGGAGTAATGCCGCCGCTGCCACTGCTCTCAGGCACCCCACGTTCCCCATTACAGTGGTGTCCAACTGGAGGCTGTAGTAGGCGACAGGTCTGTTCCTTCCCTGAAAAGGTTGCGTGAGGACACCAGAGGCTACTCCTTTGTTTTCGTGGACAAACAAAGAGAAAGGTAGTCTATAGTCAGGGAGTCCGAGGGCTGGTGAGGATCTCAACTCCCGTTTGATAGATTCGAATGCTTCAAGCGCCTCAGCAGTCCATTGTAGTTGGTCTGGGGCATTGTCGTGGGTCATTGCGGTAAGGGGACGGGTAAATTCTCTGTACCGAGGGATCCAGGCTCGGCAGAATCCACTCATCCCGATGAAGCCCCTGAGCGGCCTTTTTGTTTTAGGAAGGGGTAGTTTCGTTATGGCTTCAATCCTATCTGTGGTTAGTGCACGGGTGCCTTCTCCCAGGATGTGGCCAAGATATTTCACTTCCTTTTGGCAGTACTGTATCTTTTTGGGGGATACTTTGTGTCCCTTATGTGCCAATATTGTCAGGAGAGCTATAGTATCTGATCTACAGGATTCTAAGTCCCACCCACAAAGCAAGATATCATCAACGTAAAGCCTGAGGGCGGAGCCTCCCGGAAGAACCACATCTAGTAGGTCTTGATGTAATATGGAGGAGAAGATTGCGGGAGATTCTACATATCCTTGAGGTAACCGGGTCCACGTTAGCTGTCCGGTTTGCCAGGTGAAGGCAAAGAGGAACTGGCTCTCTGGATCCACGGGAATACTAAAGAAGGCAGAGCATAAGTCGATGACGGAGTAAACTACAGTTCCCTCCGGAATGGTGCTCAGAAGGTGGGGGGGGGGGGGTTAGCCACCACAGCATGCCTGGGAATAACGAAGGAATTGACGAGCCTGAGATCTTGTACCAATCACCATTTGATGGGGTTTGTGTTGTGTTTCTTAACAGGAAGGAGAGGGGTGTTGCATGGAGAGGCACAGGGAACTAGAACTCCCATTTTTAAAAACTCGTCAATCATTGGAGTGAGTCCTTCTATTGCTTCCGGGGGTAGGGGGTATTGTTTGGTGCAGGGAAACGGTAAGTCTTTCCTATAGTTTACTTTTACTGGGGTCGCAGACTTTAGGAGTCCAACGGATGTTGATTCGGTCCCCCACAGCCAAGGGGGAACACTATTGTGAAGTTCGGGAGGAAGATCAATGGCTTTGCCATTAGCTTCTTGAAGAATCCCTTGGAAATTGAAAATGGAGTCATTTGGCATGTGCAAATAAATTCCTTCTTGGCCACATTGAATCGTAGCGTTCAGTTTGCAGAGCAGATCCCTCCCCAAGAGATTGACTGGGCTAGAGGTTAATAGGAAGGTATGTGTCAGGGGTTCAGGAGCAGAGGCACAGGAAAGGGAGGAAATAGAGAGCGAGGGGGAGGAGTCAGAAGGAAATGTTAGCGATGACAGCGGTCCGAGGTCTCCGAGTCTTTCCAGCGAATCGGAAGATTCACAGAAAGGGGCCCCCATGGTCAGGGCAAGGGGGGTGCCGAGGGGGACACCCCAGGAAGAAGGGGCCAGAGGGGACTCAGAGAGCAGCAGTTGGAAATCAGGACCAGCGTCCACACCAGAGTGCAGTAGGGGGGAGGAGTCCCAGGCATCGGGATCAGGAGGCGCACTGCCAGCGGGAGGACATGAGGCAGGATTGGCCACGCCTCCATCGGGGAGCGAGGAAACGGTCAAGAGGAAGGTTGAAGGCTGCGTGCGCGCGCCAAGTTCAAATGTACAGGAGGGCGGCACAGTTGGCAGCCCGGATAGGGAGCCAGGTCCCAAAGCCCGCCGGAAAGAGCGGGAGGAGTCAGGGGGGTCAAAGTCAGCGTCAGAAGAATCCAGGAAGGAAGGGACCCCGGGGGGTAACAGGACCCAGAGGAGAAAGGAGAGACGGAAGAGGTGGAGTAAAGCTAGAGTCTTAAACTGGTGTACAGGGGGCGGAGATTCAGATGGAGCTTCGCCGATCTAACCCTAGACGTAGAGCTGGGGCGCTGCGGCTGGAAAATGGGAACTGTACTTCAATAAAGACTTTTGTACATTACTGCCGGCTAGCGTTGGTCCTCTGTGAGCTGGGACCTGGAGCCAGCTCTGACAGTAAGCTCCATCTGCGATAAATTTTGCACCAAAAACCTCGTAACGTGAGTGGACGCAGCGAGGGGAGAGGATTGGTGCTTCGCGAGCTCACAAAAGTCAGGCAAGATGACTACAGAACAACAACTAGCGGCCCTGCAAGACGCAGTGACACAACTCAACGCGGAGGTACTTGCATCCAGGAAGAGGGAAGAGGAAGCGGCTGCCACCTGCAGGGATCTCCAAGCCAGGTTGGAAGTGTTTGCTAAACAGGGGCAACCGGGACCCAAATCAGAGGGGATTGGGCTGGGGAAAAGAGGAGGCAGCCTTGCATCTCATTTCGATGGGAATTTACAGCAGTACCCTAACTTCCGAGCAGACCTGCTGTTTGCGCTGGAGCTGCTGGATAAAGACTTTAGAGATGAGCAAGAGAAGGTGGGGTTTATCTGGTCCCATCTGCATGGGGAAGCTAAAGCGTGGCTGCGCAACCTGTGGAGAGATAAGGATCCGGCGCTCCAAAATGCGGATGCTTTCATTAAAGCGATGGATTCGTGTTTTCTATCAAATATAGACATTGATATCGCCAGAAAAGACATACATGGGCTCAAACAAGGTAGAGCCAGTGTAAGGCAGTACCATTCTCGCTTTTTTGGATTAGTCCATGCGCTGGGATGGGAGAAAGATTCTGCTCCAGTCAGAGACCTTTTTTGGGAAGGCTTGAACTTGAATGCAAATGTGAAAGATGAGATTGCAAGGGGGGAGAGACCAAAGAGCACTCAGCAGGTGGTCCAGCGGGCACTGGAAATTGGGGTGCGTCTGGAAGAACGTCCATGGAACAGAGAAGGACGTTGGGGACGTACGCCAGCGAGAGCACCTCCCCTCTTTCCCAAGGATGCAGCGCGTGCGCAATCCACACCTCCGCAGGGAGGGGGAGAGGAACCGATGGAGATTGGAGGCGCCAGGGCTCAGTCAGCTACCAGAGCCCTAACACCGGGAGCAGTCAAAGCGAAGCCTCCTAGAGGGAACAGGAAGTGCTACATCTGCGACAGTGCTCAGCACATGGCGAAAGAGTGTCCCCAGAGGCTCCACAAGCACACTGCAGCCTCAGCAAAAGTAACAGACGCAACTCAGCAGAGAGAACCACAGCAGGGAAACGACAGAGTCTGGCTGGAAGAAGAGGCACTGGGGTCCAGCCAGACAAGTCAGTGAAGCAATCCCCAGAAATTTTGCAGCCCACAGACCCCCTCCCGCCCAAACCAGTGGTGCAGCTCACAGCATCGCTCCAACTACCCAATGAACTCACTATGGAAGTGCCGATTACCATTGACTCTGGTAGTAACGCGGACTTCATAGGACTGGATTTTATTCAACAGCACAACATAGCACTACTGCCAGCCACGCTGCCTCTGAAGGTTGTCACGGTGGATGGCAGGGAATTGCTGGGGGGGCAGGTGGTGCAGCAAACGCCTCCGATGGTGATGCAAATTGGGAATCACCGAGAAGTCATCAGCTTCAATGTCACCCAACTATCGGACACGCCTGTAGTATTGGGCATGAGTTGGCTGCACAGGCACAGGCCAGCATTGGCGTGGTACCAGCGCCAACTGACCTTCGGCTCCTCCTACTGTGCGGAACATTGCATTCTGCCTAGCCCAGAAGGGGAAGAGGATGACCCGCAGCTACAATTAGGCACGCTGCAAGCAGTGCCACTCAAGTATGCAGCGTTTTTGGAGGTTTTCTGCGAGAAGGAAGCGGACAAGCTGCCTCCCCACAGGTCCTATGACTGCAAGATTGACCTCCTGCCAGGGTCGACGCTGCCAACCGGGAAACTGTATTCCATGTCTGAAGACGAGCTGCAGGAACTCAGGGAGTTCATAGACCTCAACTTGAAGCGCGGTTTCATCCAGGAGTCGAAGGCAGTAGGGGGCAGTCCTGTTTTCTTTGTGAAGAAGAAGGACACGCCCCAAAAAAGGCTTGTGGTAGACTATAGAATTTTAAACTCGAAAACCAAGCCCACAGCCTTTCCCATGCCCAAAATAGACGACCTGCTCGCAACGGTGAGGAAAGGACGCGTTTTCACAAAGTTGGATCTGCGAGGGGCATACAACCTGATTCGCATACGGGAGGGCGACGAGTGGAAGACGGCCATGTTCACGCCCCTGGGCACCTATGAATACAGAGTTATGCCCTTTGGTTTACAAAATGGCTCCCACTGTTTTCAAGCCTTCATGCATCACGTATTGGCGGGTCTCCTCTACAAGAAATGCGTCTGCTTCCTGGACGACATCCTGATATTTTCAGAATCAGAGGAGACCCACGAGGGAGACGTCAAGGAAGTTCTGCAGCGACTGCAGGAGCATAGGCTGTACGCCAAGCTGGAGAAGTGCCAATTCGACATGAAGGAAGTAGATTTCCTGGGCTACAAGTTGTCGGACACGGGGCTCGCCATGGACAGCGCCAAGGTTCGCGCAGTGTTGGACTGGAAGAGCCCGCGCAATCGGAAGGAGGTCCAGCGGTTTGTCGGTTTCGCCAACTTTTACCGCAAGTTCATCAAGGGGTTCGCGATGCAGACGGCGGCCATTACCGACACGCTCAGCTCCAAGAAGAAGAAGTTCATCTGGACGGAGCAAGCGGAGCAGTCCTTTCAGAAACTCAAGCGTCTCTTCTCGTCCGAAGAGCAGCTACTGCATGTGAATCCCAGCAGACCGATGAGGGTTGAAACGGACGCCTCAGACAGAGCCGTGGGAGCAGTACTGTTACAGCAAGACCCGCATGGGGACTGGAGACCGTGTGCCTTCTACTCCAGGAAGCTCAGCAAGTCAGAGCAGAACTACACCATCTGGGACAGGGAGTTGCTGGCCATTCATGCAGCATTCAAGGCGTGGCGGCACTTCCTCATCGGAGCCAAACACACAGTGCAGGTCCGCACGGACCATAAGAACCTGGAGTACTGGCGCACGGCGAGGTTCCTGAACCAGAGGCACATACGATGGGCGGAGTTCTTTGCGGATTTCGACTTCAGGATAGAGTACATCCCAGGCGACAACAACATCATGGCGGATGCACTGTCCAGAAAGCCGCAATACCTCGAAGAGGCGGCACCGGCAGCGGCCAAGCACATTTTCGCACCGAAAGCGTGGGCGTGCGCTTCAGCAACCGTGAACCTGGATGCTGTCCGTCGAGCGCTGCAGGAGGACCCCTTCGCACAAGCCAAGATGGAGGAGGTGCACAGGGGCACGGCGAAGGACAACGAGTTCCAGATACGCGATGGATTGCTCATCCGCAGAGGGGCCCTCTACGTACCGGGAGACGACCTCCGCGCGAAAGTACTGCAGCAGTTGCACGACGCACCCACCGCCGGGCACTTTGGCACAGAGAAGACGGTAGAATTAGTAGCCAGAGATTTTTGGTGGCCCAAGATGCGGGGGGAGGTCGCGGATTACGTCTCGAGGTGCGACACCTGCCAAAGGGCCAAGTCAGTGCACCAACCGCCAGCGGGACTGCTCGAACCGCTGCAGACACCGAGCGAACCGTGGGAGAGGGTGGCCCTGGACTTTGTCACGGATTTACCCAGCTCGAGGGGCAAGACGGCAGTGCTAGTGGTGGTGGACATGTTCACCAAAATGGCCCACTTCATTCCGTGCGCGAAGGTGGCCACGGTGGAACAGACCGCCAAACTGTTCATAGACCACGTGTTCAGGGTTCACGGTCTGCCACGGTCTATCCTGTCCGACCGGGGGCGGCAGTTCATCTCGAACTTCTGGCAGAAGCTGATGGGTTTCCTGAACGTCAAGATCAACCTAGCGTCGGCAAGACACCCGCAGACCAACGGACAAGCGGAGCGAGTCAACGCCATCATGCAGCAGTACCTGAGATGCTACGCAAATCAGCAGCCGGCAACATGGGTGGACTACCTGCCGCTCGCTGAGTTCGCCTACAACAACACGAAGCACGTGTCCACGGGGGTGACACCGTTCTTCGCCAACAACGGGAGGCATCCCAGAACCTTCCCGGGATTAGAGAGACTGGGGGAGGGGGAGCCACAGGCAGCGGAAGCCTTAGCGTCAGAATTGCAGGAGGTTCACGAACAGCTTCGGAGGCAGTTAGAACTAGCAAAGCACGCATACAAACTGCAGGCTGACAAGCACAGAAGGGTTGGGGAAGACATACAGGTGGGAGACTGGGTTTGGTTAGCAGCCCAGGCAGTGCCGACCAGATCGTTAGCGAAGAAGAAGCTTGGACATAAGCAGCTAGGACCTTACCAAGTCGAGGCACAGATCAATCCAGTGGCCTTCCGGTTGACACTTCCGGAGGGATCCAGAATGCACCCAGTGTTCCATAGATCAGTGCTCACGCCCTACAAAGCACCTCACAGATTTCAGGAGCCGGGCACGGCACCAGACACGCCCAGGGAGACGCCCACAAGGAGGGGGTCGCCAGGAAGGGAACCCATCAACCAGGTCACAGAGATTTTAGACTCGAGATGGGGGGAGGAGGGAGTAGAATATTTTCTCGCCAGAGAAGGTACCCCAGCCAGCGCCAACCGTTGGGTGCCGGACTATGCCTTGGACGAGCCTCTTCTCAAGGAAGAGTTTCATGCCATTTTCCCACACAGGCCCATGCCAGCCGCGTATTTCGACGACTGGCTTTTCACACCCACATTGTCAGCCAGCACGTTCCAGGGGTTCACCTCGGACGAAGAACCGGCACTAGAAACACGTTCCACGGAGGGATCACCCGCGGGGTCTGCCTCAGACCGTTCTTATTGGTGGGACGATCGACCAGAGGAGCAGTGGCACAGGAAGTGGCTGAGGGGTCCTTGGCAGGCAACGTCCCCAGAGGAGACCGGGGGAGAGACGGACATGGACTTGTTGGGGGAGGACCTTGGGTTCGAGCACGGCGGCACAGAGATGGAAGCAGAGGAAATCGAGGTCGACGAGAGCACGGAGGACGAGCCGGACTTATCCGGCTGGATGCACGCCAAGGGGGACGAACTGTATCCGCCATTCACCCCCACAACGACGGAGCACCCAGCACCCACACCTGAAGGAGGGGAGGGGGGAAGGGGGGTCTTCGAGGGGGGGATGGATGTCAGGGGTTCAGGAGCAGAGGCACAGGAAAGGGAGGAAATGGAGAGCGAGGGGGAGGAGTCCGAAGGAAATGTCAGCGATGACAGCGGTCCGAGGTCTCTGAGTCTTTCCAGTGAATCGGATGATTCACAGAAAGGGGCTCCCATGGTCAGGGCAAGGGGGGTGCCCAGGGGGACACCCCAGGAAGAAGGGGCCAGAGGGGACTCAGAGAGCAGCAGTTGGAAATCCGGACCAGCGTCCACACCAGAGTGCAGCAGGGGGGAGGAGTCCCAGGCATCGGGATCAGGCGGCGCGCTGCCAGCCGGAGGACATGAGGCAGGACTGGCTACGCCTCCATCGGGGAGCGAGGAAATGGTTGAGAGGAAGGTTGAAGGCTGGGCGCGCGCGCCAAGTTCAAATGTGCAGGAGGGCGGCACAGTCGGCAGCCCGGATAGGGAGCCAGGTCCCAAAGCCCGCCGGAAAGAGCGGGAGGAGTCAGGGGGGTCAACGTCAGCGTCAGAAGAATCCAGGAAGGAAGGGACCCCGGGGGGTAACAGGACCCAGAGGAGAAAGGAGAGACGGAAGAGGTGGAGTAAGGCTAGAGTCTTAAACTGGTGTACAGGGGGCGGAGATTCAGATGGAGCTTCGCCGATCTAACCCTAGACGTAGAGCTGGGGCGCTGCGGCTGGAAAATGGGAACTGTACTTCAATAAAGACTTTTGTACATTACTGCCGGCTAGCGTTGGTCCTCTGTGAGCTGGGACCTGGAGCCAGCTCTGACAGTATGTTTGACCGATAGAGGTCCGACTGAGACTTTTGCAGGTTTGGAAAGGGGGCAATTCCGGGGAATTCCATCAAGTCCCATCATGGTTCTAGTTTCTTCCCCCGGGGCCAAGTGGCTATTTGTAAGGGTGGAGTAGGTGGCCCCAGTGTCTAGGAGACAGTCATAAGATTGTCCATCAATTTGCATCGTGCAGATGGGGTCGGAGGAGGATAGTTGTAAGACTGGGCAAAGAAAGCAGAAAGAGGTGGGATCTGCTTCTAATTGTCAATGGTCCTGGTACTCTTCCATAACCATTTCATGGGTCGGATTTGTGGAGCGATTTCCCTGTTTAAAAGGATTGGTAGCGTCATCGGAGTGATTTTGGGGTCGTGGTTGTGGAGGAGGGGGTCCTGCGTGGGGTTGCGTTTGGGACAGGGATTGAGTAGGTCTATATGGATGGGTTGACTCCCTATATTTGGGATAGGTGGCTTCCCTGTGTTCCAGTCTGTATGGTCTTGGATCTCTATATTCGGCCCTTCTGGCTCCCGTCAAGAGGGGGCAGTGTCTCTTTATATGTCCCACTTCACCGCAGTTAAAACAAACACGGTCATCCAGTTGTTCGGGTCCCCCTTGGCTTGAATTTTTCTTTGAAGGGAGGAACCCCGGCTGCATAGGCTAGTACCCGTGGGGAATCAAACTTTTGGTCTTTCCTTTTTCGTTCGTCTCTTGAATTGAAGACAGACTTGGCGATGGAAAGGATTTCATTTATTGTTTTTCCATCGTACCCCAGGTGCGCATTTAATGCTTTCCGTATGTCAGCCGTAGCTTGATCTTTAAAGAATCCTTTGACTATAACCTCATGTTGAGGGCTCTCTGGATCTATCCCACCCCAGGTTTTAATGCAGAGACCATCGAGAATAATAGTCAGACGGGTGTTCATCAGGTCCTTGAAGGACGGCTTGGACTTTGGTCCAATTCACGGTTCGCTGTCCCGCAGCTTTGATGCCATCTAGGATGGCTTTCTTAAAAATCTTTAAGCCCCATGCACCATCAGTAGTGTTGTAGTCCCAGTCAGGGTCGTTAAGTAAAGTCTGGGCGGTCAGTGGGGCCATCGAGGCGGGTTGGTAGCCCTCCCGAGCTAAAGCTTCCCCCACTTTCGCTAGTATCTCCCTTTTTTCTGCCTCATTAAAAAGGGCCCCAAGTAACATATGTACGTCTGCCCACGTGGGGTTGTGGGTGGAGAAGATGGTGGCCACTTGGCGGTGACATTTGTCAGGGTCGTCTCGAAGAGAGGGCATTTTGTCGGACCAGTTCATTAAATCTGAAGTAAGGAAGGGTTGGTGTGTGAAGACCATGCGGGGTGGGTCTCCTACCCTGGCCGGGGGTATAGGTAGTGCCCTTAGAGGAAAAGCGCCCTCTACCTCTCCGTTTTGCAGGTTATCCCTATTCCGAGTTCTACTGGAGACTGGTCCATCCCTTCCATTTTTAAAAGGTTGCCCGTTGGGTAGGACACCTATATCCAAATCGATCTGGTTTTCACTTGTCTCGGATGCACTCTGGGAAGGGTTGAGCAGCGATGCGTTTGATGAGCTTTGGAAAGGGGTAATGGCAGGTGGATTTGTTACGTCTTCCCCGGGTCCCGCGCCCCCTCCACCGGCTCCTGCCCTAGCTCCTGACGGTTGAGGTGCTCTTGGTTCGGGATAATAGAAAGGGACGAGGGTTCTATCCAACTGCTCCTCTTGGGCTCTAATTTCATCGTATGGGGGAGGTCTGGTTGTTTTTAAAACAGCCATTTGCCAAACAATTTGGGCTTGTTGCCGTTGGAACAATTCACGGGCTTCAACGAAAGCATTGAGATAGTAAAGCTGTCGGGGCTTTTCATTGGCTAGATAAGATTTAAGTGCCTGCATCTTCACGAGATTAAAGGAACCATGAGGTGGCCATTGAGAGGCCGGCTCCATATGGTGGGTGAAAGCGACCCACGAGATGTTGCAGAGGTCCCTCAGTTTAGATTTTGAGAGTCCCTTCCTCCCTCTCAGTTCTTTCCAATTTGAGAGAACGAATTGCAGAGGGGTATCGGAGTCCTCTCTAGGGCAGAAAGGCTTCACGGAAGCCTTGTCGCCTGGAGGAGTCCAGTTGGAGTGTTTGGAAGTGTGGGCTCCCATCTCCTCTAGTAGGTATAGTGGGATTTTCGTTAACGAAGTACACTAAAAGACAGAAAGAATGGACACACAAGGAAAGAAAAAAGGGGGGGGAAAGGGGGGTCAGAAAAGGAATATTCTTTCAGTATTTGGGATATCTTTGACTAGCACAATTCCTACCTATCAGTAAACTATAAATGACTTGTCTAGGAAAACCACAGGCCCAAGCCTAGAAAACCACGGGTCTCTCCACCCGGAAAACCACAGGCACACGCCTGGAAAACCACGGGTCTCTCCACCCGGACAATAACCACAGATCCGGAATTCCACTTCAGCGCTGTTTACAAGACTAACCCTAGTGTGGGGCCCCAGTTTGTGAACCTCCCGCTCTATCATCCACGACAGCCTCCTGCCTAGCCTCTGAGACTAATTTCGGGGCTCCCTACTGAACGCCTGCGCAGTGCAGTGCCAGATCGGGGTCCGAGAAAACAAAGTTTTGAAAGGAAGCAAATGACCTTGCGTTCTCACGTACAAGGGTCATCCCAAACAAGGGTCGCCGAGCAGGAGGGGCGGCTTCATTTGCATAGACAGGGGAGGGAGGGAGAGAGAGAGAGAGAGAGAGGGTTGCAAGGATGCCTCCGGACGACTCCGAGGGAAGACGTCAGAGTAATAAGAAAGTTCCGCGCTTTCCCCGGCCAACTCCGAGAGGGAAAACGGGGGAGAAAAGGAGAGATTAGGACGTTCCTGGTCGACTCCGAGGAGTAACGTCAGAAAACAACAAAAGTTCCGCGCTTTCCCCAGCCAAACTCCGAGAGGGAAAACGGGGGAGAAAAGGAGAGATTAGGACGTTCCTGGTCAACTCCGAGGGGTAACGTCAGAGATAGAAGGACGGAACGTCCAGCTGTCGTGGGGACGTTGCTTTTCCACCCCCCTCCCAATGTATCTACTTCAAACCATACTCACGTTCATAGATGTCCCTCGTAGATCTTTAGCTGGCTTGACCTTGCCTTTGCTCCCCCTGGTTGGGCTTTTGGTGACGATTGACTACCGCCCGCAAAGAGGAGGCAGGGAGAGGAAAAAAGGATCCCCGGACTAAGGTTGCCTAGTGGCGCCCGATCCCCTCTATCTCCCTCCTCACCTTTACAGGAGAACCAAGTGTCCCTTCGTGGTCGCCAAAACTGTTACCGGAGAATCCGAGGGCTCCCTTGGCAGAAATCAAGACACCAACCAGAGCAATTTGGAGCAAATCAGCAGCCTGTAGGCTCGGTCTTTATTAAAGAAAGACTGTCGCGACAGGACTCCCACCGCCCACAAGGTGAAGCAAGATGGAAGCCCAGAACAAAAGAAGACCCCAACTTTTATTAGCTCCTAATCCCCTAAGTTACACCCCTAGAAATACATCATATTTACATCATGACTACATTGAAAACAGGAGGAGTCGGGGAGGGGTTGCACAGGTAATCTGAGTATCCTGACACCTGGCTGGAGCCCCTTCTCCCCCTCCCCATGAGTCATTTTCGGGAAACAAAGGGAAAGGCGCAGTTTCCTGCCCCCTGAGGGGAATCCGGTCACGGACCCTTTGTCATAGTCTGTGTTGAATACACTAGTGTATGCAGTTTGTTGTGTTCATGATAGTCTTCTGTCTGAGACCATCAAGATGACTATCAAGGTTGCCATGTCAACTGGGTAAAGCTGCAGAGTACGTGCCTGTTTGGTCAAGGGATTATGGCTGACTGTTATCAGACCACCCCCCTTTGATAGTCCTTGTAATACGAAGCAGAATAAAAGTGATCTGGTGAAAATCCGATGTACGGCTGATTTATGGTGAATTTATGAAGAATACTGTCCCTGAAGTTCAAAGCACTTTCGCCTTTCCGGAAGCAGCTTGCAACATTTTGATTAAACCAGTCACGGTCAATTGGACTCGGAAACTTTGTATTCGAGAACTGTGAAAGAAAGAGAAGCGGGCGCCTGCTGCCTGCAGTACCTGCGTGGCCGCCACAAGGGGCGCTGTTCTGTAACGCTGATTGGCTGAAACGGCAGCCGACTGACCCTGAGTTCCGACAGTTGGTCTACCCATAATAAGGATAGGGCGAGGTAGAACGTTTCGGTCCACTGAGGGAAAATAGAAAAGGCTTCCGTGCGGAGCTGTCAAGCTAGCGCTTCCTTATTTACGGAAGGCTTTTAGGGGATGCCCTTCTAGAAGAGACATCTCCAGGCTCGGGGAGGTGGGAGGAGAGTGCGTATGTGTGGTGCTTGTGCATTACATTGTAATGAGGGGGGGGGGGGTTCCCGCTACACCTGCGAGTCTCATCATGATCAGTGGGACTTCTTCCCGAGCCGGCCGTGCATAAGATGGGCTGCACCCCTTGCACCCAACTTGTACCTAAAACTCTGCACAAGCCTGCACCAGAGAAGAGTAGAGTTGGAAGGGACCCCTGAGGGTCATCAAGCCAACCCCCTGGGGCAATGCAGGAATCTCAAGTAGACTATCCCTGACCAATGGCCCCCCGTCTACTGTTTTTCCTCTCAGCCAGGACCCACAAAAATGGAGACTGGAGGTGGGGGGGGGGGGAAAGATAAATTTTGACGAGGGAAAGGCAATGGAGCCGATTTGTCAGGCGCACACAGGCACAGCTTGAGGACTTTACGCAGAGAGGAACCCCACACGGGAGACACAGATACACAAGCACACAGAAGTCAATAACCCAAGAGTGGCTTCTAAGTGGGGGGTTGGCTGAGGACAGGGTGGGGTGGAAACATGTGGAGCTTTGCAGAGGGGAGGCAGAAAGCGTTTGTCAGAGGGAAACTCACTTTCCCTTTTTAGAAACCGGCCAAGATCCCTTCTGCATTTGCAGCGCTGCCCCCAAAGTGACCCTTTCAATCCACTTGGTAGTCCAGCTGTAGGCGCTGGTCTTCCAGGCAGAATGAAAGGCGCACCCACCCATCCCGCTTCCTTCCTCTCCCCTTCCTGCCCCCCTCCGTTCTTTGCTCACCTGCCTCCTTCCCGTCCTCTCCCCTGCCTGCCTCCTCCAGCCGGGAGCGCCCACCCACGACCCCCAGCTTCCCAAGCCTACAGTGAATGTGTCCCCCCCCCCCCAGGATGACACCCAGTGCGAACCGCCCCCACCCTGCTCCGCCACTGCTCTGGAAGAAGCTGTTCTGCTGAGAGCAGGACATCTCTGAAGACTCGGCTGGGGTTCTGTAATCTCTGGTGATACATCCCACTGGCTGAGGTGTGGTGAGCTGCAGACTGACTCCCACAAGTCACCAGCTGAGAGGTCCATGGTCCAGATGCCACTACACCCATAGGTGCTGAAAAGTACCAACTTGAATGGCTCTGAAAGGAAATCAGACAAATTCAACGTTGAGATTTCTATGCTGTCCATCGGACTGGGTTGCCCCAACCATTCTGGGCGCTCCCAGCAAATTGAAACATCCAAAACAGTAAAACACCCCCAAATCTTTCCTGTACCGAAGCCAATTGGATTGACTGTTGAATCTTCTTCCAAGTACTTTGGTTTTTTTTAATTTAAAATGATATTTATTAAAAGTTTAATAGTTACAGAAAGAAAAAGAAAAAAGAAACAATGAAAAATTAACAAACAGTACAACAAAAATAAAAAGAAAAAATAATACCACAAAACAACAAGAAAAAAATTAAAACATTTAAAAACACATCCAATTTTCATTTCATTATCTTTCATATGCTTGTTTCCTTGAATTCCTCACACCTCCCTTTTTTGTATTCTAGTTCAATTTAGCTAATTCAACAAATCCTTTCCCTCTTTCTCAATTTTTGTTCTATAATTTATCCTAACACAGTTTAACTTTAAATTTTCCACTTTAGCACATTAACAACTAATATTCATATAATTCTTAATAACACTTCTGCTAAAACCATGTAACTTCATTCCAGTATTCTTCTAACATTCATTAATTTTGCAATATTTCTGTAAATATACTTTGAATTTTTTCCAATCTTCTTCCATCAACTCTTCCCCCTGGTCTCGGATTCTGCCAGTCATTTCCGCCATTTCCATGTAGTCCATCAGCTTCATCTGCCATTCTTCCCGGGTGGGTAGCTCTTGTGTCTTCCAATACTTTGCGATGAGTATTCTTGCTGCTGTTGTGGCGTACATAAAAAAAATTCTATCTTTCTTTAACACCAATTGGCCGACCATGCCCTGGAGAAAGGCCTTTGGTTTCTTCAGGAAGGTATATTTAAATACCTTTTTCATTTCATTATATATCATTTCCCAGAAGGTCTTAATCCTTGGGCACGTCCACCAAAGGTGAAAGAAGGTACCTTCCGTCTCTTTACATTTCCAACATTTGTTATCGGGCAAATGATAGATTTTTGCCAACTTGACTGGTGTTATGTACCACCTATAAATCATTTTCATTAAATTCTCCTTTAAGGCATTACATGCCGTAAACTTCATACCAGTGGTCCATAACTGTTCCCAGTCAGCCATCATAATGTTATGTCCAACATCTTGTGCCCATTTAATCATAGCAGATTTCACCGTTTCATCTTGAGTATTCCATTTCAACAGCAAGTTATACATCCTTGACAAGTTCTTAACTTTGGGATCTAACAATTCTGTTTCTAGTTTTGATTTTTCCACCTGGAAGCCTAATTTTTTGTCCAATTTATATGCCTCCATTATTTGATAATAATGGAGCCAATCTCTCACTCTATTTTTTAATTTTTCAAAACTCTGCAATTTTAGCCTGTCTCCCTCTTGCTCCAGAATTTCCCAATACTTTGGCCATTTGGCCTCCATATTGAGTTTTTTCAATGCTTTCGCTTCCATTGGTGACAACCATCTTGGGGTTTTGTTTTCTAGCAAGTCCTTATACCTTATCCAAACATTAACCAATGCTTTCCTGATAATATGATTCTTAAAGGCCCTATGAACCTTGACCTTGTCATACCACAAGTATGCATGCCAGCCAAATACATTGTTAAAACCTTCCAAATCCAAAACATCAGTGTTTTCAAGAAGCATCCATTCTTTCAGCCAGCAAAATGCGGCTGATTCATAATAAAGTTTAAGGTCTGGCAGGGCAAATCCACCTCTTTCTTTAGCATCTGTTAATATCTTAAATTTTATTCGAGGTTTCTTGCCCTGCCAGACAAATTTAGAGATATCTCTCTGCCCCTTCTTGAAACAATCCATTTTATCCACAATTTGCAATGTTTGAAATAGAAACAGCATCCTTGGCAACACATTCATCTTTATAACAGCAATTCGGCCTAGCAGTGATAGTTTCAAATTTGACCATATTTCTAAATCCTTTTTCACTTCAGACCAGCATTTTTCATAATTATCTTTAAATAAGTTCACATTCTTAGAAGTCATATTAACCCCAAATATTTCACTTTCTTAGCCAATGTTAGTCCTGTCTCCTTCTGAAACTTGTCTCTCTCCATCGCAGTTAAGTTTTTGTCTAAGACCTTAGTTTTCATTTTCTTTAACTCAAAGCCTGCTACCTGGCCAAAATCTTGAATTAATTCCAATGCTCTTTTAGTACTAGATTCTGGCTCCTGTAAAGTTAATACCAGGTCATCAGCAAATGCTTTCAATTTGTACTGTTTAGCCCCAGCTTGTATAGAATCATAGAGTCATAGAGTTGGAAGAGACCACAAGGGCCATCGAGTCCAACCCCCTGCCAAGCAGGAAACACCATCAGAGCACTCCTGACATATGGTTGTCAAACCTCTGCTTAAAGACCTCCAAAGAAGGAGACTCCACCACACTCCTTGGCAGCAAATTCCACTGTCGAAAAGCTCTTACTGTCAGGAAGTTCTTCCTAATGTTTAGGTGGAATCTTCTTTCTCTTTAACCAATTGGTCCCTACTTATCATATTTAGCAAAACCTCCAGGACCAATATAAAGAGCAGTGGAGAGATTGGGCACCCTTGTCGCGTTCCTTTCTCAATCTTAAATTCTTCCGTCACCACATTATTCACAATTAGTTTAGCCTTCTGTTCTGCATAAATTGCACCTATACCATTTCCAAAACCTTCACCCACCCCCATCCCCTGTAAATTGTTTTTCATAAAACTCCAAGAAATGTTGTCAAAGGCTTTCTCCGCATCCACAAATATCAAAACTGCTTTAGTATTTATCTTCACCTGTAGTTTTTCAATAATATTAATTATATTCCTCGTGTTGTCCGACAAGTGTCTACCGGGGAGAAAGCCCGCTTGATCTTTATGAATTACCTCTACTAGTACATTTTTTAGTCTTTTAGCCAAAATATCTGCAAAAATTTTGTAATCCACATTAAGCAGTGATATGGGGCGGTAGTTCTTAAGTTGTCTTTTCAGTCTCTGTTTTTGGTATAAGTGTAATATAGGCCTCTTTCCACGACTCTGGTGCCTTTTCCTCCTCCAATATTTCATTGCAGACTTCCTTTAAAGGTTGTATTAACCATTCTTTCAAAGATCTGTAATATCTTGAAGTCAATCCATCCGGTCCTGGAGATTTACGCAGCTGCATATTCTGTATGGCCCCTTCTACTTCCTGCTCTGTAATTTTAAAATTCAGCATTAACTTATTTTCCTAAGAGATTTTTTGTAGTCCATTAACTTCCAAGAATCTATCAATGTCCATTTCTTTCTGCTTCTCCTGTGTATACAGTTATTTAAAATACCTCTGGAAGCACTTTCTAATTTCCACTGGATTCTGTATATTCTTTCCCTCCACTTCCAAATTCGTAACTGTGTTAAGTTTTTGCCTTTTTTTCAATTGCCATGCCAGAAGTTTCCCACACTTATTTGCCGATTCAAATGTCTTTTGTCTCATCTGTCTAATCTTCCATTCTATTTCCTCATTCATCAATTTCATGTATTGTACTTGATATAACTTTATCTCTTTCAGAATCTCTTGCAATTTTGGTTTCACTCTTAATTTTTCCTCTCCTTCCTTTATTTTCCCCAGGATTTTATCTTTTTTCTCATTTTGTGTTCTTTTCTTAATTGCATTCTGTTGTATCAAAAAACCTCTCATGACCGCCTTACTTGCGTCCCAAATAACTCTTTTTTCCACTGTAGTATTCATGTTTATCTCAAAATAATCTCTCAGAGTTTTTTGGGCCTTCTTAATCAATTCTTCACTTCGAAACAGGGCGTCATTCATTCTCCATCTAAAGGAACCAGTTGGTGTCAATTTCATTTCCATCTTCACAGCATTATGATCGGAGTAAGTTTTAGGGCTGATTTCTACTTTATTAGTCTTTGGTGCCAGTCCTCTAGTTACCCAGATTTGGTCAATTCTTGTCCATGTCATCTTAGCCTCAGAAAAGAAAGTTCCCTCTCTTCCTAAGGGATTCTTTGTTCTCCAAATGTCAACTAAATCCATATTTTCAGTCATGTCAAAAAAAGTTTTTGGTAGTCTACCATCCTTGGTGACTACCTGTCTCTGTGCCTTGTCCATATTTGTAGACACTACTCCATTCATATCTCCCATCAGGATCATATTATATTCCATATAGTCCATAAGGGTCTCATGTAGCTTCTTGAAAAATTCCGATTTTCCTTCATTTGGTGCATAAATACCTACTATCAAAAATTTCTCTCCCTGTGATTGAATTTCAATTGCAGCAATTCTTCCTTGTTCATCTTTAAACATAAATTTCGGTGATAGGCTCTCTTTTGCATAAAGGACTAATCCTCTTTTTTTAACTTTATCTGATGAGATAAATTCTTGCCCCAGTCTTTTGTTAATTAATATCTTCCTGTGCAGCCTTGTCACATGTGTTTCTTGCAAGCAAATCAAGTCCAAATGTTCTTTTTTAAGTAAGTGAAAGACCCTCCTCCTTTTTTCAAGAGAGTTAGCGCCATTAATATTCCAGCTTAATATTTGCAATGCCATTATATAGTTACTTTTGTTTCCCTCCAACTGCGCCAAGTGTCTGCTCTTCTTCCGTCGGTGGTGTGTTCGTTGGGTCCGCTTTTCCAAGTTCTTTCTGCAGATCTTCCTCGTGTTTATTCAGAAACATATCTCTGTCTTCTTCTGATCTTATTTTTATCTTCCTTCCTTTAAAGGTGAAAGAGAGGCCTTGGGGAAATTCCCACCTAAAAATAATTTGGTTCCTTCTCAGCAAAGCAGCCAATCCACCGTAGTTGGACCTAAGGTCCAAAAGATGTTTCGGAATATCTTTAAATATTTCCACTCTTGACTGCTCTATTACTAAGGGCTTCTGGTAGTGCCGGCTTAGGATTGTGTCTCTTTCTTCTTTGGTTCTTAAGGTAATCAGACAATCTCTTACTCTGTTCTTCTCTTTCCTCCCTCCTCTTCCAAGCCTGAAGGCCCTCACGATTCTAAAATCCTCTTGTTTCCACTCCCAAAATTCTACAAATTGCTGCGTGAGGAAATCTGCCAGGTTGTCCTTTTCCACCTCGGGTATCGCTCTGATCCTCAAGTTAACCTGTTTATCCTTGAGCTCGATCATAGAAAATTTTAATTTATGGTCCTCCAATTGTCTCACCAAGTCTGGGACGCTTTCTGTTTCCAGTTGATCTAATTTGGCTTCCACAACAGCAGCTTTTTCCCTGGCCTCCTCTGCGGTCTGTCGTGTCAGGTGAGATTCTTTAATCAATTTTTCAATAGATTCTGCGTTACTATTAGCCTTTTGTTCCAAATTAATCAGTCTTTCTGAATTCTTATCAATTTTCCTGTTTGTGTCATCCACCTTTTGGTTTGTCTCGTCCACTTTCCTGCTAGTCTCTTCAACTTTTTTATTTGTATCCTCTGCTTTTTTAGTAAGTTGTTCCAATGTATCATTTATCTTTTTTAAAGCATTAGCCACAGCTTCATCTATAGCCATTTCTTTTAATTTTGGTTGAGGTAGGGCAGGTGGAGTTGTAGATCCAGATACTGAAGCTCTTCGCATCCACTGTTTCCCAGACCTTGTTGTTGATATACTTATTTTTTCTTTCCCATCTGCCATAACAATTCCACAGCTCAAGGTTAAATCTCATGGCCCCAAAGTCATAACATGGAACAGGAAAATTCCACTTGTAACACTTGTCGCAGTTGTAGCAATTTCAAAAGATTCCTCTAGAGGGACAAAGTTACTAGCTAAATTTATCTTAAGTCAACTCTTTTTAAAAAAACTTAGCTGCAACAGTAGAATTAATTTGCAATTGTTTCCAGTCCCTTTGTCCTTTTTGTAGCAAAGAAAGACAGGTTAAAACAGTGTTTCCCTCTTATTTAAGGAGCTGTCAGTGAATGTTTCCAATACAGCCGGTGCGCATTCCAATGGCAGCCCGGTTCCAGGGTCTGAGTGATGGAGCTTTTAGCCCTTCCCTTGCCTCTTCGCAGGCCAATTCAGTCACGTGCAAAGTCCCCCCCCCCTTCTCCTGCTTCCAAGGAGGGGGTTTATTAATTTCAATACTAGAATTAAGTGATTTGTTGTTTATTTTCAAAGGTTTTAGCTCAGTCTCTTTGCTTCCGTTTATTTACAAAAAGGGGAAGGCGGACTTCCTGTTTCTGACCTCCCCCGTTCGTAGCCAAATTCAGTAAATTTTCCCTTTTAAAAGTTCCAAATTCCACTTTACTCACGGGTTGTTGTCAAATGTTCCAAATTTTCCAGGAGAAAGTCAGCGCTCTGCAGCAAATGTTTAGCGGCTTCACTCCCCAGAAGTAGCGATCGATTCACAGCACCGCGCCACACCCCCCCACTCCGACAGGGATCACCCCTGAAAAAAGGGGGTCCCTTACGTTTGGGGGGGTGCAAATGGTGCCCGGCGAATCCCAAGCTCACAGGCTTCACCTGCCTGTGATTTCTGAAGGGTCTCTGCCTTCGCCGTGGCAGCCAGACCCGATTTCTGCGGAGCGCACTTCTCCCGACGGAGAAATTCCTCCTTTCGCCGATGGCGCTAACCCGGAAGTCCCTGAATCTTCTTCCAAGTACTTTGGAAAGGACAGGAGCTTTCCCTGCACTTGAGAGCAGTCAGCTAACGTAGGGGTACAGGACAGGCCACAGGCCACTCCCAGCTCCATCCCCTCACCTCAGCATCGGCCGCCTGCGGCAGCTGCCTCACTCTGGCTCATCAGAGGTCCGGCCCTGCTTGGGAATATGAGTGGGAGAGGGCCATTGCACTCAGGTCCTGCTTATGGGCTTGTTGTGAGCCTCTGCTGGGCAACTATGGGGAACAAGGTGCTGGACTAGATCATCCATTGGTCTAATCCAGAAGGACTGTTCTGACATCCGGGGTGGACTGGAGGCAACTCCAACTTGCAAAAAGCCCTGGAACACCAAGAATTGCAGACTCCTACATTCGCAAGCAAATGAGCTATTGCTTCGCTCCTTAAACCAAAAGAAAAAAACAAACCCACGTCCAGTAGCAAACAGACCAATGAAAGTTGCATTTTTGCGTGGGTAGGAAGGGTGTCATTTTCCTTTGGCTGATTTAGGTCCTCGGCTTTTAGACTCCAGAACTGGCACAAACAGGGATGGAACTCTGCTTCAGTTCAAAGGGAGGTATGATTGGCAGGCAAGGTGACACAGCCAGTTATGTGGAAGGGAGGAGGAGGAGGGTGGGGAGGTCACAAGGGAGGAAAGAGCTCTGCACCTCAGCTCGGAATTATTTGGAAGAGTGGAGGGGAACAGAGGAAACCTTTCTTCCCTTTCAGTCTCCCCCCCCCCCTCCTTTTTCCTTTCCTTTTTTCTTTCTTTTCTAAGAATATGCTATACGGAATTTCCGAGGGGGAAATTCGTTAGGGATCTCGCCTTCCCCAGAAACCCCTCCACATAGCTAGGGCGCGAGACAATGAGCTCGAGAAAGCCCTTTCCTTCCCCTGTCGCACCAAGCACCACATCTTCTTTAATGAATAAAAGACCCTGCTTCCCGCTTTCTGGTATGAAACCATATCAATATGAACGGGGACTTGGGCAAGAACTCTGTATTTACATACTGCTGCGTATAGCCCAATCAAAAGCATCGGATTTGGACAGCTAGCCAATAGCGCTTAGCAGATAGCGGCCTCTAGTGGACAGAATCTTACCGCTGCCTGTTTCAGTTCTGTGGAGCAGCGGAACTTCGCCAGCTTGACTGAGGTCCTGAGTGGCCGTCTGTTGAGAGAACAATGGACTCAGTCCATCAAAAGCCCATTAACTGGTTTCTATTGCCAAAAGTGATCCTTTGTTGCAAGAAATCTGTCAAGCCACTTCCCTTATGGACTGCCGGCTTAGGAAAAGCCCCTCACTTCAGAAAATCCACCCCCTGCATCAATTTCCTCCATTCCAACGCCATTCTTGCCCTTAAGGAAAGGACTCTTTCCCCCTCTATCTCCCGCCATAATCTCTCAAGCGTGAGGACACGTGTACACCCCGCCCCCACCCCCCACCCAGGGAAGTGCCCAAAGGTGACAATTACTGAGCAGTTAGTTGGCCAAAGAAACCAAGAGCCCATCCCCAGACTTGCCCCAGGGTATGGATGTGCAGGAGGGACGCGGGTGACGCTGCGGTCTAAACCACAGAGATAAGGGTTGCCGATCAGAAGGTCGGCAGTTCGAATCCCCGCGACGGGCTGAGCTCCTGTTGCTCGGTCCCTGCTCCTGCCAAGCTAGCAGTTCGAAAGCATAGAATCATAGAATCATAGAGTTGGAAGAGACCACAAGGGCCATCGAGTCCAACCCCCTGCCAAGCAGGAAACACCATCCGAGCACTCCTGACATATGGTTGTCAAGCCTCTGCTTAAAGACCTCCAAAGAAGGAGACTCCACCACACTCCTTGGCAGCAAATTCCACTGTCGAACAGCTCTTACTGTCAGGAAGTTCTTCCTAATGTTTAGGTGGAATCTTCTTTCTTGTAGTTTGGATCCATTGCTCCGTGTCCGCTTCTCTGGAGCAGCAGAAAACAACCTTTCTCCCTCCTCTATGTGACATCCTTTTATATATTTGAACATGGCTATCATATCGCCCCTTAACCTCCTCTTCTCCAGGCTAAACATGCCCAGCTCCCTTAGCTGTTCCTCATAAGGCATCGTTTCCAGGCCTTTGACCATTTTGGTTGCCCTCCTCTGGACACGTTCCAGTTTGTCAGTGTCCTTCTTGAACTGTGGTGCCCAGAACTGGACACAGTACTCCAGGTGAGGTCTGACCAGAGCAGAATACAGTGGCACTATAACGTCCCTTGATCTAGATGCTATACTCCTATTGATGCAGCCCAGCATTGCATTGGCTTTTTTAGCTGCCGCGTCACACTGTTGGCTCATGTCAAGTTTGTGGTCAACCAAGACTCCTAGATCCTTTTCACATGTACTGCTCTCAAGCCAGGTGTCACCCATCTTGTATTTGTGCCTCTCATTTTTTTTGCCCAAGTGCAATACTTTACATTTCTCCTTGTTAAAATTCATCTTGTTTGTTTTGGCCCAGTTCTCTAATCTGTCAAGGTCATTTTGAAGTGTGATCCTGTCCTCTGGGGTGTTAGCCACCCCTCCCAGTTTGGTGTCATCTGCAAATTTGATCAGGATGCCCTTGAGTCCATCATCCAAGTCGTTGATAAAGATGTTGAATAAGACCGGGCCCAAGACAGAACCCTGTGGCACCCCACTAGTCACTCTTCTCCAGGATGAAGAGGAACCATTGATGAGCACCCTTTGGGTTCGGTCAGTCAGCCAGTTACAAATCCACTGAAGAAGAGTTTGGATTTGATATCCCGCCTTTCACTCCCTTTAAGGAGTCTCAAAGCGGCTAACAATCTCCTTTCCCTTCCTCCCCCACAACAAACACTCTGTGAGGTGAGTGGGGCTGAGAGACTGTGACTGGCCCAAGGTCACCCAGCAGCTGCATGTGGAGGAGCGGAGACGCGAACCCGGTTACCCAGATTACGTGACTACCGCTCTTAACCACTACACCACACTGAGTGGTAGCATAGTCAAGACCGCATTTTACCAGCTTCTTTACAAGAATATCATGGGGCACCTTGTCAAATGCCTTGCTGAAATCAAGGTAGGCTACATCCACTGCGTTCCCTTCATCTACCAGGCTTGTAATTCTGTCAAAAAACGAGATCAGGTTAGTCTGACATGACTTATTTTTCAGAAATCCATGCTGACTATTGGTGATCACAGCATTCCTTTCTAGGTGCTCACAGACTGTTCGCTTAATGATCTGCTCCAGAATCTTCCCTGGTATTGATGTCAGACTGACTGGGCGGTAATTATTTGGGTCCTCTCTTTTCCCCTTTTTGAAAATAGGGACAACATTTGCCCTCCTCCAGTCTGCCGGGACTTCGCCTGTTCTCCAGGAATTCTCAAAGATGACTGCCAGTGGTTCTGAGATCACATCTGCCAGTTCTTTTAATACTCTTGGATGCAGTTCATCTGGCCCTGGAGACTTGAATACATCTAAACTAGCCAAGTATTCTTGTAGTATCTCCTTAGTTATTCTGGGCAGTGTTTCCTCTGCTGAATCATTTGCTCCAAATTTTTCAGGTCGGGCATTGTTTTCTTTATCGGAGAAGACTGAGCCAAAGAAGGCATTGAGGAGTTCAGCCCTATCTGTGTCCCCTGTTTGCATTTCACCATCTTCTCCTCTGAGTGACCCCACTGTTTCTTTGTTCTTCCTTTTGCTACGAACATACCCATAAAAGCCTTTTTTGTTGCTTTTAACCTCTCTAGCAAGCCTGAGTTCATTCTGTGCTTTAGCTTTTCTGACTTTGTGTCTACACGTGCTGGCTATTTGTTTGAATTCCTCTTTGGTGGTTTCCCCCCTTTTCCATTTTTTGTACACATCCTTTTTTAATCTTAACTCAGTTAAAAGTTCTTTAGATAGCCACCCTGGCTTCTTTAGGCACCTTCCATGTTTCCGTCTCATTGGTATTGCCTGAAGCTGTGCTTTTACTATCTCCCTCGTAACAAACTCCCAGCCATCATGAACTCCCTTTCCTTTTAGTAATTTGCGCCCCCCCCCGCTGCACTGTCCCTCCCCCAGATAGTCCCTCGCTCTCTCTCCGCACCGCACCGCATGCCTGGCACCCTCCCCTCCACAGTGGGCGGCGACCCGGCGGCTCGGATCGGATTCGCACAGCCAGCACTGCAGTGAGAGAGAGTGAGTGAGCCAGGTAGGGGCAGAGAGCTGCGAGTGCGAGGGCCCCCCCAGATGTTGCGCCCGGTGCGGCTGGCCCCCCCTGCACCCCCCACGCTACGCCACTGCCTAGTATGCTTGGCTGCTCCTTTCCACTGTATAGTAAGCTTCAGAAGAGCATGATCACTCGCGCCTAATGCTCCTTCCACTTCTACCCCACTAACCAGGTCCTTTTGCTTCAATCCTTTTGCTTCAGTAAAAACCTCAAGGGTCGTAGGTTGTGCTTAAATGAAGTGGATGGTGTTACGAAGGATCTCAAAATGAAACACCGTTTTCAATTTGAAAACTGTTGAATGATCTTTACCTATCCTGGGAAGAGTACATGAAGAACTACACGAAGATGATGTACAGATGGTATACAACACCAGTGCAGTTAGAGAAAATGTACAAAACTAGTTCAAATATATGTTGGAAGTGTAAGGAAAAGGAGGGAACATTTTATCATATGTGGTGGGAGTGTAAGGTAATTAAAACATTTTGGGAAATGATATACAATGAATTAAAGAAAATGACCCATTTAACATTTGTTTAAAAACCCGAGGCATTTTTGTTGGGGATTGTAGGGAAAGATCTGCCAAAAAAGTTGAAAAACATCTTCATGTATGTGACAACGGCCGCGAGAGTTCTGGTTGCGCAAGGATGGAAGACTGAAGAAACCCCAACTAAAGAATCATGGCAAGAAAAGTTGATGGACTATGCAGAAGTGGCAAAAATGACATATAAGCTACAGGACAAGGATAACTATGACCTTAAGGATGAATGGGAACATTTCACAAAGTCTCTGAAGACGCAACAAAGTGAATTGGACTCCTTGGCAGGTTTTGAATAAACATCCACAATTTTTTTTTATACTGATAATAATCAGCTATACAGTTTGAGGATCTATACAACTTTGTAACATGCAGAAAATAGAAATATTAGAGAAACCAAAGACTGGGGGGGAGGGGGGAGGGAGGAAAAATGGGGGGGAATAAGGATATGTTTTTGGATAATATGTCTTGTTATAACTTTGAATAATTTTTTTTTTATAAAAAATATTCTGGGAACAGTACACCGCAGTGGTGGGCAGTTCCACAGACCCTCCTCCTCTGCTCAAAATGCATACAGACCCATTTTTGCGTGGGGAAGATCCAGACAAAAGGAGTCTGTTTTCAAAGTACCCGCCGAGGGGTTTAGACGGCTCCATCCTCTTGCCTCCCCCCCCCCCCCCGATCACTGTTTCACTCCGGAAGGCGTCTCAGACCTGGGCGGAGCAGCCACAAATGACAGGCCAAGAGACAAGGTCCTGCCCAGATTCAGGCTTCCTCAGGATCGTGTGGAATCTGTACACGTTTCTGTTGGCGCTTCCACTAGTGATTTATCTGTACAGGATCGGACTTCGTTTCAGCCAACCACATCCTTCCTCTTCCCCCGACAGCATACTAGAGTTCATATGGATTTCAAAGCATGCTTTGAGAACTTGTATGCTTAGCTTTAAACTCCACAAAATTGGCCTATGGCTAGGATGCTATTTATCAAAGTCTGTGCCCATAAAAATATGGTCAGATACAAGTATGCTTTCCCCCTTGTTATACAATTTTTATTTTTTTTTAATTGCATTCAACTATTTAAACAGCTTGTCCTATTTATGGGACAGCGGGTGGCGCTGTGGGTTAAAGCCTCAGTGCCTAGGGCTTGCCGATCGAAAGGTCGGCGGTTCGAATCCCTGCGGCGGGGTGCGCTCCCGCTGTTCGGTCCCAGCGCCTGCCAACCTAGCAGTTCGAAAGCACCCCTGGGTGCAAGTAGATAAATAGGGACCGCTTACTAGCGGGAAGGTAAAACGGCGTTTCCGTGTGCGGCTCTGGCTCGCCAGAGCAGCGATTTCACGCTGGCCACGTGACCTGGAAGTGTCTTCGGACAACGCTGGCCCTTGGCCTCTTTGAGTGAGATGGGCGCACAACCCTAGAGTCTGTCAAGACTGGCCCGTACGGGCAGGGGTACCTTGACCTTTTTATTTAAACAGGTTATACACCACTTGACTATCATAATCTCTGAAGTGACACACGAGAAATACATTGCAGAAAAAGTTAACATTGATGACATCAGACTTCCGTTAAAAAGACCTGCTGGAGTAAAAAAAGGATTTGGTAGGTGCTGGGTGTAGCAGGAAACCCCCCCCCCCCCATCATTCAGTTTGTACAGACTTCACACACACTCACACTCACACACTACATACGCTACACTTCTGTTATAAATTCATAGAAAACCAACCATACATCAGATTTGCACGGTTCCACTTTTATTTTACTCCATGAAGGAAGGACTACAAAATGGGGAAGGTTTGATACAGGCCACCATAATCCCTTGAGCATAGCAGCACATCCACAGGAGCCCTGCCCAGTTGCTATGCCAACCCTGATGGTCCTAGACAAAAGACCATCAACTACACTACAGACTGCATGCAGGAGTGGATTCAACACGGACTATAACAAAAGAACAGTGATTGGATTTCCCCTCAGGGGGCAGGAAACTGCAACTACCTTTGTCTTCAGAAAATGACTCATGGGAGGGGAGAAAGAGGGGAACCAGCCAGGTGACAGGACACTCAGGTTACCACCACAACTCCTCCCTCAACCCCTCCTTTCTGTAATGTATGCATGATGTTTCTGGGGGTGGGCTTGACCCAGAGGAGGGGAATTTCAAAAGTTTTTATAAGGTCTTCCACACCATTTTTCTGTGTCTTTCCTCTCTCCTGCGAGTGAGGGGAACACCCTGCTGCAACAGTACAATAAAGGCCAAGCCTACAGGCTGCTGATTTGCTCCAATTTACTCTGGTTGGTGTCTTTACTTTTTGTCCAAGGGAGCCCTCGGATTTTTCCGGTAACATGGGTGCTCTGCCTGATGCTCTCAACTGACAAGATGTAGGTGTGGTTGAATCAAATGGGAACAGTGACCACAGTGCTATCAAATTCAACATACACAGTATGGAAGTGGACAATTGCTAAGGAAATCCAGAACAGTCACATTTGACTTCAAAAGAGGAGACTTCCTCAGAATGAGGGATTGGGTAAAAAGGAAGTTGAAGGGGGAAAGTCAAGGATGGTGAGCCCTTCTGTGCTCCAGAGGGCCTGGGTGGCCTCATTCCCCTCTTGTTCTGAGCACTGCAGAGGGAGGCAAACATGTCCTTCCTGGGGGCTGTTCCTGGAGGGCAGCAGGAGGAGGGGGCTGCTGCAGCTGCCTCCTTTGGGGGCATGGCTCACCTTGCCTGCTCCTGCCCTCCTCCAACACACACAACCTTACCTGCCTCAGCCATCCATGGGGGCTTGAGAGTGTGTGAGCAGACTTTGTCATGGGAGGAGGTGTTAGGATATTTCCGTTCCACCTTAAAAGGGAGCAGGATGTTTGTGTCACAGCCTGCGTATTTCCTGTTTTCACAGGATGTTTCTGTTGTGTCTTTTGCTTTCGTTTTTCTCTCTCACTGCCGGAAACTCTCAAGCAGGCAGTCGTGTTTTTCTTTGTTCTGATCAACACTGAATAAACTTCTAAATAATGCTCTCCTGACTGCATCTTTTGCTGTGCATATCTGCTAATAAGAGCGTGCATCGGCTCTAGAATGTCAGAAGCTATTTCTAGAGCTCCTGTCGCTAATTGCTGATACTGCGTGTCTACGGGAGATCGATGGACGTTCAGAGACCACATGGAGGTCAAGATGGACTTTGTCTCCCTGGCAGTATCCCAACAGGAGGCAGGCCTTGCAGAGGAGGAATGCTGGGGGCAGGCATTCAAACTCAGCCCTGAAGCTCACTGGGTGACCCTGGGCCAGGCACTCACGCTCAGCCTAACCTCCCTCAAAGGGTTGTTGTGGGGATAAAATGGGGGGGGGGGAGAACTCTGCACACCAACTTGACCTCCTTGCAGGAAATGGGGGCTGTAAATGTAATTGTGTTATTTGTACCCCACCCACCTCACTGGGTTTCCCCAGCCTCTCTGGGCGGCTTCCAACACATATTAAAACAACAAACATTCAAAGCCTCCCTATAAAGGGCTGCCTTCCAGAGGTTTGATAGTTGCTCATCTCCTTGTCACCTGTAGGGAGGGCATTCCACAGAGAGGCTGCCACCACCGAGAAGGCCCTCCCTCTGCCTGGTTCCCTGCAACCTCGCTTCTCGCGGGGAGGGAACCACCAGAAGACCCTCGGAGGAGGACCTCCGGGCTGAAGGATGGGGGTGGAGATGCTCCTTCAGGTATACTGCGCTGAGCTTCCTGACCTAACATTTGCCTCGCTTAACATGATTAATTAGTAAGTGAAGTTTTCCTCTTCCATTCAAGCAGTACAGGAAGTAAGAACATGCAAAAAGGAATACTACTTCTAGAATTCCCAACTCCTGACATAAAACAGCACAAAGGTTGCCTTTTCTTGACCATCGATCACCTGCGCAAAGTCCCTACGCCACCCCCTATTGTGCTTCAATACAACCCCATCGGTCAGCCCGGACACTGAGGTCTAGCGCTGAGGGCCTTCTGGTGGTTCCCTCATTGCGAGAAGTGAAGTTACAGGGAACCAGGCAGAGGGCTTCTCGGTAGTGGCACCCGCCCTGTGGAACGCCCTCCCACCAGATGCCAAAGAAATAAACAAGTATATGACATTTAGAAGACACCTGAAGGCAGCCCTGTTTAGGGAAGCTTTTAATGACTGAAGTTTTAATGTATTTTTAATCTTTTGCTGGAAGCCGCCCAGAGTGGCTAGGGAAACCCAGCCAGATGGGCCAGGTAGAAATAATTTAAAAATATAATTATTAAATTATTATACGCGTTAGAAACAGAATTTGAAGGGGCAGTCTTTTCTGGCAGTGCCAAATGAAGCTGCCGACCCATTTCTAAGTCCTAAAATCCACAATTTCTCTGAATGCCTGAAAAACCCAGTGGTGCAGGACCTCCTAGCATGCCATCTGCTGGGGAACATTTCCTAGCACTTGGCTGGGAGCTGCTGCAGCGCTATAGTCAGAAAAGGCTTTCTGTATATCGGTAAGTCCCAACAGTTGAATAGGAACCTTCAAAAACAATGTATGTATTTGTATCTCAGAAGTTTTCAGCTATTTCACATGCCCACCAAGCACGAGAAAATGTCCTTTCATCTTCTTGACATTTCCAACAAATATTTGGTATGTTTTCATGTATTCTAAATAACTTATCGGGAGTTAGATACCAACAATACTTAAATATATATTGTCAGGGGTTCAGGAGCAGAGGCACAGGAAAGGGAGGAAATAGAGAGCGAGGGGGAGGAGTCCGAAGGAAATGTTAGTGATGACAGCGGTCCGAGGTCTCTGAGTCTTTCCAGCGAATCGGAAGATTCACAGAAAGGGGCCCCCATGGTCAGGGCAAGGGGGGTGCCGAGGGGGACATCCCAGGAAGAAGGGGCCAGGGGGGACTCAGAGAGCAGCAGTTGGAAATCAGGACCAGCGTGCACACCAGAGTGCAGCAGGGGGGAGGAGTCCCAGACATCGGGATCAGGCGGCGCACTGGCAGTGGGAGAACATGAGGCAGGATTGACCACGCCTCCGTCGGGGAGCGAGGAAACGGTCAAGAGGAAGGTTGAAGGCTGGGCGCGCGCGCCAAGTTCAAATGTACAGGAGGGCGGCACAGTCGGCAGCCCGGATAGGGAGCCAGGTCCCAAAGCCCGCCGGAAAGAGCGGGAGGAGTCAGGGGGGTCATCGTCAGCCTCAGAAGAGTCCAGGAAGGAAGGGACCCCGGAGGGTAGCAGGACCCAGAGGAGAAAGGAGAGACGGAAGAGGTGGAGTAAGGCTAGAGTCTTAAACTGGTGTACAGGGGGCGGAGATTCAGATGGAGCTTCGCCGATCTAACCCTAGACGTAGAGCTGGGGCGCTGCGGCTTGGAAATGGAAACTGTACTTCAATAAAGACTTTTGTACATTACTACCGGCTAGCGTTGGTCCTCTGTGAGCTGGGACCAGGAGCCAGCTCTGACAGTAAGCTCCATCTCCAAAAAATTTGGCACCAAAAACCTCGTATCGTGAGTGGACGCAGCGAGGGGAGAGGATTGGTGTTTCGCGAGCTCACAAAAGTCAGGCACGATGGCTACAGAACAGCAACTAGCGGGTCTGCAGAATGCAGTAACACAACTCAACGCGGAGATACTTGCATCCAGGAAGAGGGAAGAAGAAACGGCTGCCGTCTGCAGGGATCTCCAAGTCAGGTTGGAAGTGCTCACTAAGCAGGGGCAACCGGGACCCAAATCAGAGGGGATTGGATTGGGGAAGAGAGGAGGCAGCCTTGCATCTCATTTCGATGGGAATTTACAGCAGTACCCCAACTTCCGAGCAGACCTGCTGTTTGCGCTGGAACTGCTGGATAAAGACTTTAGAGATGAGCAAGAGAAGGTGGGATTTATCTGCTCCCATTTGCATGGGGAAGCTAAAGCGTGGCTGCGCAACTTGTGGAGAGATAAAGATCCGGCGCTCCAAAATGCGGATGCGTTCATTAAAGCGATGGATTCGTGTTTTCTATCAAATATAGACATTGATATCGCCAGAAAAGACATACATGGGCTCAAACAAGGTAGAGCCAGTGTAAGGCAGTACCATTCTCGCTTTTTTGGATTAGTCCATGCGCTGGGATGGGAGAAGGATTCTGCTCCCGTCAGAGACCTTTTTTGGGAAGGCTTGAATGCAAATGTGAAAGATGAGATTGCAAGGGGGGAGCGGCCAAAGAGCACTCAGCAGGTGGTCCAGCGGGCGCTGGAGATTGGGGTGCGTCTGGAAGAACGTCCATGGAACAGAGATGAAGGACGTTGGGGACGTACGCCAGCGAGAGCACCTCCCCTCTTTCCCAAGGATGCAGCGCGTGCGCAATCCACACCTCCGCAAGGAGGGGGAGAGGAACCGATGGAGATTGGAGGCGCCAGGGCTCAGTCAGCCACCAGAGCCCTAACACCGGGAGCAGTCAAAACGAAGCCTCCTAGAGGGAACAGGAAGTGCTACATCTGCGACAGTGCTCAGCACATGGCGAAAGAGTGTCCCCAGAGGTTCCACAAGCACACTGCAGCCTCAGCAAAAGTAACAGACGCAACTCAGCAGAGAGAACCACAGCAGGGAAACGACAGAGTCTGGCTGGAGGAAGAGGCACTGGGGTCCAGCCAGACAAGTCAGTGAAGCAATCCCCAGAAATTTTGCAGCCCACAGACCCCCTCCCGCCCAAACCAGTGGTGCAGCTCACAGCATCGCTCCAACTACCCAATGGACTCACTATGGAAGTTCCGATTACCATTGACTCTGGTAGTAACGCGGACTTCATAGGACTGGATTTTATTCAACAGCACAACATAGCACTACTGCCAGCCACGCTGCCTCTGAAGGTTGTCACGGTGGATGGCAGGGAATTGCTGGGGGGGCAGGTGGTGCAGCAAACGCCTCCAATGGTGATGCAAATTGGGAATCACCGAGAAGTCATCAGCTTCAATGTCACCCACCTGTCGGACACGCCTGTAGTATTGGGCATGAGTTGGCTGCACAGGCACAGCCCAGCATTGGCGTGGTACCAGCGCCAACTGACCTTCGGCTCCTCCTACTGCGCGGAACATTGCATTCTGCCTAGCCCGGAAGAGGAAGAGGATGACCCGCAGCTACAATTAGGCACGCTGCAAGCAGTGCCACTCAAGTACGCAGCGTTTTTGGAGGTTTTCTGCGAGAAGGAAGCGGACAAGCTGCCTCCCCACAGGTCCTATGACTGCAAGATTGACCTCCTGCCGGGGGCGACGCTGCCAACCGGGAAACTGTATTCCATGTCTGAAGACGAGATGCAGGAACTCAGGGAGTTCATAGACCTCAACTTGAAGCGCGGTTTCATCCAGGAGTCGAAGGCAGTGGGGGGCAGTCCTGTATTCTTTGTGAAGAAGAAGGACACGCCCCAAAAGAGGCTTGTAGTGGACTATAGAATTTTAAACTCAAAAACCAAGCCCACAGCCTTTCCCATGCCCAAAATAGACGACCTGCTCGCAACGGTGAGGAAAGGACGCATTTTCACAAAGTTGGACCTACGAGGGGCGTACAACCTGATTCGCATACGGAAGGGCGACGAGTGGAAGACGGCCATGTTCACCCCCCTGGGCACCTATGAATACAGAGTTATGCCCTTTGGATTACAAAATGGCTCCCACTGTTTTCAAGCATTCATGCATCACGTATTGGCGGGTCTCCTCTACAAGAAATGCGTCTGCTTCCTGGACGACATCCTGATATTTTCAGAATCAGAGGAGACCCACGAGGGAGACGTCAAGGAAGTTCTGCAGAGACTGCAGGAGCATAGGCTGTACGCCAAGCTGGAGAAGTGCCAGTTCGACATGAATGAGGTAGATTTCCTGGGCTACAAGTTGTCGGACAAGGGGCTCGCCATGGACAGCGCCAAGGTTCGCGCGGTGTTGGACTGGAAGAGCCCGCGCAATCGGAAGGAGGTCCAGCGGTTTGTTGGTTTCGCCAACTTTTACCGCAAGTTCATCAAGGGGTTCGCGATGCAGACGGCGGCCATTACCGACACACTCAGCTCCAAGAAGAAGAAGTTCATCTGGACGGAGCAAGCGGAGCAGTCCTTTCAGAAACTCAAGCGTCTCTTCTCGTCCGAAGAGCAGCTACTGCATGTGAATCCCAGCAGACCGATGAGGGTTGAAACGGACGCCTCAGACAGAGCCGTGGGAGCAGTACTATTACAACAAGACCCGCAAGGGGACTGGAGACCGTGTGCCTTCTACTCCAGGAAGCTCAGCAAGTCAGAGCAGAACTACACCATCTGGGACAGGGAGTTGCTGGCCATTCATGCAGCATTCAAGGCGTGGCGGCACTTCCTCATCGGAGCCAAACACACGGTGCAGGTCCGCACGGACCATAAGAACCTGGAGTACTGGCGCACGGCAAGGTTCCTGAACCAGAGGCACATACGTTGGGCGGAGTTCTTTGCAGATTTCGACTTCAGGATAGAGTACATCCCAGGCGACAACAACATCATGGCGGATGCACTGTCCAGAAAGCCGCAATACCTCGAAGAGGAGGCACCAGCAGCGGCCAAGCACATTTTCGCACCGAAAGCGTGGGCGTGCGCTTCAGCAACCGTGGATCTGGATGCTGTACGTCGAGCGCTGCAGGAGGACCCCTTCGCACAAGCCAAGATGGAGGAGGTGCACAGGGGCACGGCGAAGGACGACGAGTTCCAGATACGCGACGGATTACTCATCCGCAGGGGGGCTCTCTACGTACCGGGATACGACCTCCGCGCGAAAGTACTGCAGCAGTTGCACGACGCACCCACCGCCGGGCACTTTGGCAAAGAGAAGACGGTAGAATTGGTAGCCAGAGATTTTTGGTGGCCCAAGATGCGGGGGGAAGTCGCGGATTACGTCTCGAGGTGCGACACCTGCCAAAGGGCCAAGTCAGTGCACAAACCGCCGGCGGGACTGCTCGAACCGCTGCAGACACCGAGCGAACCGTGGGAGAGGGTGGCCCTGGACTTTGTCACGGATTTACCCAGCTCGAGGGGCAAGACGGCAGTGCTAGTGGTGGTGGACATGTTCACCAAAATGGCCCACTTCATTCCGTGCGCGAAGGTGGCCACGGCGGAACAGACCGCCAAACTGTTCATAGACCACGTGTTCAGGGTTCACGGTCTGCCACGGTCTATCCTGTCCGACCGGGGGCGACAGTTCATCTCGAACTTCTGGCAGAAGCTGATGGGTTTCCTGAACGTCAAGATCAACCTAGCGTCGGCAAGACACCCGCAGACCAACGGACAAGCGGAGCGAGTCAACGCCATCATGCAGCAGTACCTGAGATGCTACGCAAATCAGCAGCAGGCAACATGGGTGGACTACCTGCCGCTCGCTGAGTTCGCCTACAACAACACGAAGCACGTGTCCACGGGGGTGACACCGTTCTTCGCCAACAACGGGAGGCATCCCAGAACCTTCCCGGGATTAGAGAGACTGGGGGAGGGGGAGCCACAGGCAGCGGAAGCCTTAGCGTCAGAGTTGCAGGAGGTTCACGAACAGCTTCGGAGGCAGTTAGAACTAGCAAAGCACGCATACAAACTGCAGGCTGACAAGCACAGAAGGGTTGGGGAAGACATACAGGTGGGAGACTGGGTTTGGTTAGCAGCCCAGGCAGTGCCGACCAGATCGTTAGCGAAGAAGAAGCTTGGACATAAGCAGCTAGGACCTTACCAAGTCGAGGCACAGATCAATCCAGTGGCCTTCCGGTTGACACTTCCGGAGGGATCCAGAATGCACCCAGTGTTCCATAGATCAGTGCTCACGCCCTACAAAGCACCTCACAGATTTCAGGAGCCGGGCACGGCACCAGACCCGCTCAGGGAGGCGCCCACAAGGAGGGGGTCGCCAAGAGGGGAACCCATCAACCAGGTCACAGAGATTTTAGACTCGAGATGGGGGGAAGAGGGAGTAGAATATTTCCTCGCCAGAGAAGGTACCCCGGCCGGCGACAACCGTTGGGTGCCGGACTATGCCTTGGACGAGCCTCTTCTCAAGGAAGAGTTTCATGCCATTTTCCCACACAGGCCCATGCCAGCCGCGTATTTCGACGACTGGCTTTTCACACCCACATTGTCAGCCAGCACGTTCCAGGGATTCACCTCGGACGAAGAACCGGCACTAGAAACACGTTCCCCGGAGGGGTCACCCTCGGGGTCTGCTTCAGACCGTTCTTATTGGTGGGACGATCGACCAGAGGAGCAGTGGCGCAGGAAGTGGTTGAGGGGTCCTTGGCAGGCAACGTTCCCAGAGGAGACCGGGGGAGAGACGGACATGGACGTTTTGGGGGAGGACCTTGGGTTCGAGCACGGCGGCAAGGAGATGGAAGCAGAGGAAATCGAGGTCGGCGAGAGCACGGAGGACGAGCCGGACTTATCCGGCTGGATGCACGCCAAGGGGGACGAACTGTATCCGGCATTCACCCCCACAACGACGGAGCACCCAGCACCCACACCTGAAGGAGGGGAGGGGGGAAGGGGGGGCTTCGAGGGGGGGATGGATGTCAGGGGTTCAGGAGCAGAGGCACAGGAAAGGGAGGAAATAGAGAGCGAGGGGGAGGAGTCCAAAGGAAATGTTAGTGATGACAGCGGTCCGAGGTCTCTGAGTCTTTCCAGCGAATCGGAAGATTCACAGAAAGGGGCCCCCATGGTCAGGGCAAGGGGGGTGCCGAGGGGGACATCCCAGGAAGAAGGGGCCAGGGGGGACTCAGAGAGCAGCAGTTGGAAATCAGGACCAGCGTGCACACCAGAGTGCAGCAGGGGGGAGGAGTCCCAGACATCGGGATCAGGCGGCGCACTGGCAGCGGGAGAACATGAGGCAGGATTGACCACGCCTCCGTCGGGGAGCGAGGAAACGGTCAAGAGGAAGGTTGAAGGCTGGGCGCGCGCGCCAAGTTCAAATGTACAGGAGGGCGGCACAGTCGGCAGCCCGGATAGGGAGCCAGGTCCCAAAGCCCGCCGGAAAGAGCGGGAGGAGTCAGGGGGGTCATCGTCAGCCTCAGAAGAGTCCAGGAAGGAAGGGACCCCGGAGGGTAGCAGGACCCAGAGGAGAAAGGAGAGACGGAAGAGGTGGAGTAAGGCTAGAGTCTTAAACTGGTGTACAGGGGGCGGAGATTCAGATGGAACTTTGCCGATCTAACCCTAGACGTAGAGCTGGGGCGCTGCGGCTTGGAAATGGAAACTGTACTTCAATAAAGACTTTTGTACATTACTACCGGCTAGCGTTGGTCCTCTGTGAGCTGGGACCAGGAGCCAGCTCTGACATATATATATTTAAAAGTCTATTTTAAGTCATAACTCAATTATTATTTTAACTCTTTAGTCCACATATGTTACCACTATTCCAACTGCACAATATAACCAAAAAAATAGAAAATCTTGCCCCTTTAATCATGCACTTTTTAATCTGTTCCTCTTCCATTTAGGATTTCAACAAAAGTTTGTACATTTTTGATATCACATGATGTGCACAATTGTATCTCAAAACCCGTCTTCATTTCCAACTAGAATCTCTCAATCAATCAATCAATCAATCATTTATTTGTATGTTGCCTTTCCAAATTTCAAACCAATATTACATAAGTGCAAACATAACAAAACTAGTCGTAAACAATGAACAAAATATCAAAAAGTACACAACGAAATTGAAAAAAATTCCACATAAATAATAAGATTCCACGTAAATCATATAATCCAAAATAAAGAGAAAAAAAATTAACATCAGCAAAAGTAACCCCCCCCCGAAAAAGAACCCATAAACACCACCCCAACCCTCTTTTATTAAGTATAAAAGAGAAACCCCTTGTTTAAATTTTACAATCTCCCCGTTTCCACTTTAAGAACTCTCAGTAGATTAACCATTTCTCTTTATCCGTCACCCTTTTGTCTATAAAAAGTGTCTTCTGGTGAAACCCAAAATAGAGTCTTTGTGTATAAACTAACTTTATATCCATTTTCAGATTCTTAATACGCCACGCACGTCTAATACAGTGGTTCTCAAGGTGCGCATTTACTCTGACTTGATCTACCACAAATATCCAAGCCATCTAACCCTTAAATCCTAACCTTCTAATTCCAAGTCTCTTCTTTCTCAATATCCCCATTCCGTTAACCGCACCAAGCAACAAGCTGTAAAATGCAAGTTTAAAACGCAAGCTTTCCTTTGCATCTCGCAGAACTTTAAATGTAATTCGTGGTTTTTTTCACCTGTCCTCCAAACTTAGGTCGTTTTGCCTTCCTTTAAATGGGAAATCAGTAGTCAAGCCATACTTTTTGGCAAAACGTTCGTCTGGATCCCGGAAGTCCTACCTGAGAAGAACAATGGGAGTTCCCGCTAGCTAGTTTCCCACTTCTCCTTCTGCAAGCAGCGCCACCCGAATTCCCACCTGGGATGAGCCGCTAAACTGAGGGCGGACGGCAAGCGGGAGGGGGAAGTCGTGCGCTTCTGTCTCGTCAGAAAAGTGCTGCTCCTCCCCGGAGGCAGCCTGCTTGCAGACAAGGGGGCTGGGCTGCCACAAAGCCCATCAAGGCCACAGGCTGCTAGCATGACTCATCCCGGCTTTCTCATCTGAGGGGAAAGGGTCTTAAATGCTGGCCTTGGCAACTTGGCTGAGCTACCATGGGCCAGTCCTTGGGCCAGTCCTTGGGCCAGCTTAGCCTCCCTCACAGAGGGTTGTTCTGAAGATACACTCAGGAAAACACCCGAGGCATGAAGAAGAAGAACGAGGAGAATCTGGAAAGGGGGGTGGGGAGCGCTCCCACCCCAGCCGTTCCAGGATGGGAAGTGCGTCCCGGGGGAAGCGGGATTCAGGCGGAGGAGGACGTCGGGTTGGGTGGGGGTTGCCAGGAGCAGCACGGTGTCCCTCGAACCCCCGGCTTCCACTCTCCAGGCAGGCGCCCAACGTGGCCAGCTGGCAAGGGCTCTTTCTTACTCCAGCCTTGGCGTGCAGATCCCGGGTTCAGCCCCAGATCTCTGGAGCGGAAAGGCTCTTGGGCGTGAATATGAAAGGCAGCATCTGTCAGAATAGGGCATACTGAGCCAGGACAGATGAACGTGACTATTGGTTCGCTTCCTCTGCTATCTGCCTTTTGGGGCACCTCAGAGGTGGCAGAGAGAGGCAGGGGAGAGACTCCGGCCTCTACAGAAGGCTGCACCCCTTTCCTCCATGTCCCCACCCCAACTCTTAAGACCAGAAGCAAGAGACAGCTTTGCTGAGCACGTGCCCCTTCCCAGGGAGATGCAACTCTGCACTACTGTTCCCTGAATTGCTCTCAAAGCAGCCATACTCCAGGCTCTTACTGTCACAGCCCTGCAGGATCAGACCAAGGCCCATCTAGTCCAGCTCTCAGCAGCCCAGCAGATGTCCAAGGGAAGCCCCAAACAGACTCCAAATGCAGCCCCACTCTCCCCACTGGGGACACCCGCAACTGGTATGCAGAGGTAGACTGCCTCTGCGGCTGGAGGTGCAACATGGTCTAACCCTCCATGAATTTGACGAATCGTCTCTTAAAGCCATCCCCGTCAGTGCCTCTGGAAGAAGGAAATTTCAGTGTCACTAGGCACTCTGTGTCTGGCCTGAATCTGCCATCATTCCGCTTTCTTAAAGAGATCCAGGTTCTGATATTATGAGGAGGAAACATCGCTCTGCACCTTTCCCACATCATGCATACTTCTATGATGTCCCCACTCCCCCCCCCCTCTCACAAAGCCCCAAAGCCTCCTACATTGTAAGCCTTCCTTACAGGGGAATCATCAGAACCACCTGTGCTGCAGAGCTTCTGGCTGAAAGGCAACTCATGAAGATTTGCAATGACTGCTGCAATGCACCCCTAATGATTCAGATTGTATCATTATAGCGTCATTGTGTTGATTTGTTATTGATATATTAAAGGGGCCTGGGACTTGCCTGTCCATTCCCAACAGCAAGGGCCCTCGCCAGTTGGCTGGCTCGCCAGTTGGCTGGCTTCCTCTGAGGCCGCCTCAGCTCCTGGCAGCCCCCCCCCCCCCGACCAGCCCCAGAGGCACCATTCTCTGGGGGAGAACAGCTGGGCAAGCCTTGGGGAGGCAGAGATGGCATCCGAGGAGGGAGGGAAGGAAAGAGGGACAGAGGCCAGTGTCTCCCGTGGCACCCCTGACCATCATTCAAGGCACCCCTGCTGCCACAGCACACTGCTTGAAAACCACTGCGGAACTGGGATGGGAAAGGTTTCTTGTCCAACTAACTGGTCTGGAGAAGAGGAAAGGCAGCCATGCTTGCTCCTTTGTCTTCTCCGAGGAGACTTCCAGCCTGACTTCTCATCTTGAGGCCCCAGGGAGAAGTGGGAAGAGGAGGAGGAGGAGGAAGCATCCCCAGAAGAAGTGTGCTCCCCACCAGTAGGTGCTTCCACCCCCCACTGCTAAATCTGCTTCCAACAGATACTTGGGGGGGGGGGGCATCCTGCACCATCTGGTCAATTCCTGGTGCTAGGAGAATTAGAAGGTCTAAGATATAAACACATACATAAATACCGTAAGTAGTTCTCATCTCAAAAGAATATCCAGGTAAACCCATGAACAGCCAGGTAAACCCATCAAGAGGTTTCCTGCCAGACAGGATTCGTTTGTAGGCTGCCCCTTCTGTGATGTATGTATCGTTTTTCGCTGTATCGAATCGTATCCTTTTTGCTGTATCTTTCTCATTGACTTTAAGAATGGATCTGAATGTATTTTTCCTCAAAATGCTGTACTTTTCTAAATGTATCCAAATGTATCCAAATGGGTTTTTGTATTTCCCCCCAATCTCATCGCCTAGAGAATCTTCCTTAAATGTAACAATCACTTGTTCCAAATGTATTTGATTCAAATGTGTTTAAGGCCCCACTTTTCACATGGTGTCCTGTTGTGTGGTCGGAAACTACACTTTCTTGTTTGATTTGGGTTAATGTCAGAATAAAAGCGAGTTCCTTCAAAATAACACATTCCTTCTTATCTTACCAGTTTCTCATATTGTAAGAAGAAGGAAGAAGAAACCATAGAGAGCATTCATATTTTCCTTCTGATCAATGAAGTCAAACGTTACAATTATCCATTTTAGAATGAGCACCTGTAGGGAGAAGACAGATCTCAGTAAGCCAAAGCAAGGCCAAGACAACAAACCTTCCCTTCTGGAATATGGTCAGCGTGTACAACATCTAGCTGAATCATCACCAGGATAACGAAGTCAGACTGGGGGAAATATCATTCTTCAGAACCAAGACATCATTACCATGCTTTCCAAGTTACCTGAAAGTCACTAGAACACTTGCGAGCACAGAGCCAAGACACAGCTGAAGGAAGAGAATCCTACAAACTTCGGGCTTTGTAGATGGTTGTAAAGGTTGCTGAAAGGTTTCCAGTTCACTAGTTGGAAACAGCTTCCAGGCTAGGCAGGACCAAGGTTGCTTTGTAACTGTTCCTGTCTGCCTGCTTGCCATCGTGCATATTTGTAAACCATTTCTGCCAAAATACCTACATCTGCAATAGTAGTTTCTGGAAGCAGACCCTGCGAGAGTGCACACTCCATGAAGTCCATATGAAGAGTGTTACGGAATGGAGGGGAGGGGGCATATGAACGAAGTCTTACTCCCGAGTAAGAGACGTAGAGCCCGAGGCGATGACCTCAAGGGAACCCTGCCACACTAGGACTCCCCTCGCCCCGTCACAACGTTGCACCAAGCACCGCACAAAAGTGCAAAACCCCGAGAAGAAAGCGCCATTTCTGACCCCGTATCCCAATGATGAATGAACAATGTATTTGCATGAGGATGTGCTCTAGCCAATCAGATGGCGTTGAATCGCAGCAATGCCATGGCTCTGCAGAGGCAGCTCAGCTCCACTGAGCGCTGACAAGGTGATGACAGCTCCCGCTGCGAGAACAACGGACTGAGTCAATCAAAACCTCGTTACCCTGTTAATCCAATCAAAACTAGATGTTGTTTAGTCGTTTAGTCGTGTCCGACTCTGCGTGACCCCCTGGACCAAAGCACGCCAGGCCCTCCTGTCTTCCGCTGCCTCCCGCACTTTGCTCAAACTCATGCTGGTAGCTTGGAGAACACTGTCCCACCATCTCGTCCTCTGTCGTCCCCTTCTCCTTGCGCCCTCCATCTTTCCCAACATCAGGGTCTTTTCCAGGGAGTCTTCTCTTCTTCTGAGGTAGCCAAAGTCTTGGAGCCTCAGCTTCAGGATCTGTCCTTCCAGTGAGCACTCAGGGCTGATTTCCTTCAGAATGGATAGGTTTGATCTTCTTGCAGTCCATGGGACTCTCAAGAGTCTTCTCCAGTAGCAGAATTCAAAAGCATCCATTCTTCGGCGAATGTGAGCGGTATTGGCTTAGGCATTGATTGGACCTGACTATATCTGACTCCTGCCCATTGTGCAGGAAGTCCCAGTAAGGGTAAGCCACCAGTAGGGGGAGCCCTGTCGATGCGAACCAACTCAAGCTCCCCCTGGTGCTCCCGTCGGGGTCGTGTCAAGGCCTTAGTCCCCCAGCCGGGCTTCAGACTAGATCAACACCCCAGATTCCTTTAACGGAATGCCCTTAAGCATAGAGGGGCAGGTGATGGCCACACCTCCCCTCCCCCACACAAGGTCAAACAATGCCTAACCGCAACCCTAACAAAGTTGTGACGATTGCTACGAGGTAGGCAAAAACCAAGTGTCCAGTGCCAATTTGCCAAGTGGTAAAATTCCTACCAGGCCCCTCGGACAACCAAGGCGACCAACCAAAGTCCAATAGCCTAACCTGCAAAATAGGGAGGGAGGGCGGGTGATTGAGGAAGCGAGCCAAAGAGGAAGTTCTCTGGGGGTTGGCTGGCCGGGCTCTGACGTGGCCGGGATCCCATAGGCAACGGGGACAGAGTCCCCCGCCCCTGGTGGGGAGTGGGTGGCCACGTGGTCCACCGCAACTCCTCCCCACCGGGAAGTGGAGCGGATTTCCCAAGACATATCCTGTATTTGCATGTTACCCCAACACATTCCTCCAATGTTAACCATGTATAACCCTCCCCTTTTCTGATGGAGTGGTGATGTTTAGCGAACTGTCTGCTGGGATAAGATAGGAACTTTTGAAAGTCCTTGTCACCCCCTTCTCGGGGTTCAATTCCTCTCTGAACCTGTTGCGCAATCAACTTTGGTCTCTGCCATTTGCTCCGCTTGGTGGCTGGACTCCTTCTTTGTTCCGCAGGAACCCACGGGCTCTGAGCAGCCTCCCACCTGGATTTTTCCGTAACAACAGAAACTCGACTAACCCTCTTGAGAGAAGAAAGGTGGCTTTTGCTCCCGCCGCAATGTTGTCATCTAAATAAGCACATCTTCCTACAAGTGAATAGTAGCCACCTACCTGGGGGGAAATAAAGTGGTATGCTGAGAGACATGGTTACGGTGGAGAGGAAATCTGTGTTCCACAATCCGAACATCCCGAGAGAAACCAGATGGCAGCTTTTTTTTACTGTGTCCACAGAACTCAATGAAAGCCTGTGGGATGTAAACACAGGAGCAGTCAATGACAACATTCCTAGAGTGTACATGTTCGAACGTGGGGAGGGATGTCTGTCCAGCAAGCAGGTAAACTTCCTGGGACGGACTTCCTCCGCATGTGACCAGAGGTGTGTGTGGCCTCACCTGTGCAGGTAAATGATAAAAGCACAGGGCAGGCAGCCATCTCTCTCTCTTGCCTCTTGCCTCTCTCATCTTCATCTTTCAAAGAAGCAGGATGCCCTCTTGGCTCTCAGCCAAGAGCGGAGGAAAGGACTATCTTCCTATAAGATAGATTCTAAATGTATTTTACCTTTTTAAGCCTGTCTGCCTTCTGGGATCATATTGTGAACAGAACGTGAGTAAACTCTTTTATACTTTTATAAACACTCTGTCGTGTCTTGTATTTTAAGAGGGATCAAAAGGGGGAAATTACTAGAGTAATTATTATAGAGGTTCTAGCGAACCTGTGCAGACGTTACCGTTGCAAACTTAAAGGGGGAATGTTATAAACTCTGCTGATATTTTGGGAACTTGTTAGCACAAGTTGGACTAGGATATAATCTCACAATATATCCTCTCTTGCATCCCTGAACATTCCCACAAAGCCAACCAATGGTTTTGCAGTTGCTTTCCATGGACATTTTGCAACCAAGCACAGAATTCCTTGAACCTCGGAAACACTTCTGATTTCTGCTTGAGCATGAACACATGAATGTACCTGGGAAAAGCATCAATCAATACCATGAAGTACTTTGCTCCACCTAGAGAGGTTGCAAGTGGAGCAACAAGGTCTGCGTGGACAGTCTGGTAGGCTTTAGATGCCCACCTGCCAGAAACCTTGCCCCATTGAACTGTGTGTCATCATGATGGCCTTGGCCGGTTGTGAGTTGTGAAGGCCGCTTCCTGCAAGGCCCTTTCCACCTGGCCTGGGGGGCAGGGCCCAGACACCAGCTCTACTAAAGAGGCTCCTGGTGAGACCAGAGGGACATCGCTCGGCCTGACAAGGAACCCAAACTATTGGATTCTTTTGCCCCATCTTTTTGTGCCTGCTAAACAGCCGTGTCATGCTTATGATCATATTTTATTCTCTTGGGAATTCTGCTGTTTTAAATGTGCATTTTATATTTGACTTTACTTAGCAATGTTGGTTTGGGGGGGGGATGCTTAAATTTTTTGTTTTGTTTTTGTTAACTTTGCGTTAAATATGTATTCTGTAGTTGACTTCCTTTGTAATGTTTTATTTTGAAATCTTTAATATTTCAGTTTTTGGTTAACTATGTTGCTTTAACTGTATACTCTATATTTGACATTCTTCAGATTGTTTTATTTATGTTTTAATATGCTGTAAACTGCTTTGAATGTAATAAATAACAACAACAACAACAACAACAACATCAACAACAATAATGTTCATTGAAATGTTGTGTCCAAAGACTGCAGCCGATGGAGAGATCACCCAAGCCATCCCGAAGCCCCAATTTCACTCGGCCCCATTTCACTCTGGTCCATCTGAGTATCTCCTTTCCACCTATCCCTCCCCTCCCCCCCAATATTCACAATTAAGAAATCAGAAAACAACCCCCACCTCTCTTTCGACAGAACTAGATGGGATGATCAGGCATAGCAACTCCTGCAGAGAGGATAAAACCAAAATGTCTCCAAGGGACACATTTATCAAACAAGATATCTGCCCATAACTCCGTCAGTAGAGTGTGAGACTCTTCATCGCAGGGTCGTGGGTTCGAGCTCCACGTTGGGCAAAATATTCCTGCATTGCAGGGGGTGGACTAGATGACTCTTGTGGTCCCTTCCAACTCTACAATTCCATGATATCCTGTGAGGAGTAGGCTGAAGTGAAGGCACAAGACAGGAGTTGATCATCATGTGAGCTGCGCACAGGTGGGCTGAAGCGAGCTGCTGACCAGTCCTGTGGAGCCTCCTTTTATTGAGACAAATATGCAAGCTAGGCAGATACATTTTGGGCTGTGACCTTTACACACCTTTGGTCCCGAGATCGTGGGGTGGTACAAAGTTATTTTGGCACCTGTTTCCACCGCGTCATTTTCCTCTTGCACAGTGTATGACGAAGGAGACAAAAGGTCTCAGGGACAAAGGTTACAGACAGGACACCGCAGACTGCTGAGACCGCAAAAGGTCAGACAGAGGGAGCGATGTTCCAGACAGCCATGACTTTGTCTGTGAGGGGGAGCATGCTACGCACCCCAGGGTCACGCGTGCAGGCAGACTGTGCTCCCTCCGGACCCCACTGCCCACTCCGCGATTATCCCTACAGTAGTCAACTGAGCTTTACTCAGAAGAGATGCGTCAAAATCAACACAGCCACGTAATTTGTGCCCATCAATCTAAATAGGTCTGCTGTGGAAAGGACTGATGTTGACTACAACCCTGATGTTTTCTGATTATTTTATAGAGCGTTTCCCTCAATACCCAAAAATGGAGGCAGAGGCAATTTACTGAATTTCAAAACCACCGAAGCTTTATTGAATGAACGAATCAATTTATTTCTGCCACATTTACTGATTCACCAAACTGACCTGGCCCCCATTCCACCCTATTTACAAGGAGGCTTCCAGGGCTGGGGTTCTATTTATGGATCCTGTCTTTGGTGGCAACGACTCCTTCCAAGCCTGCAGTTTGGCCATCTTTGTGCTGTGGCAGGATTTCACAGCCACATGACCCAGGAGGTCTGCATCAAGCAAGGATGCTGCAGCTACTGACAGAACCCCTGTCTGTTGCAGTTGATGGCTGAAGAGTTGAGAAACGGAGAAGGGGTAGAGAGAGGAGGGGGGGGTGTATAGTGGCTAGAATTCTGGACTAGGAGGACCTGGGAGATCCGAGTGCAAATCCCCACTCAGTCATGAAGTGCACAGTTTGATGTTGGGTCCAGTCACTCTCATCCTAGCCTGCCTAACAGGTTTGTTGTGAGGGGAACAACAGGGGGGAAGGCAAGCCATCAATGCCACCTTGAACTGCTTGGATGAAAAGTGGGCTACGAATGTAATCAAAAGCATCCCAAAATAATGATCATGGAAGGTACCCTGGGGATCATCTAGTCCAACCCCCTGCAATGCAGGAATATGCAGCTGTACCTTATGGGAATCGAACCTGCAACCTTGGTGCTATCTGCAGCTCCCTCTAACCAGCGGAGCTGCAATGAGATTTGAGGGAGAATGGGAAGGCGGGTGGGAAGAGAAGTTCAGCTGCTCAGGAAGGGGTTGAATTCCATGGGGATGCTGGCCGTGTGGGGGACCCCAAGCCCTCGCCCCAGAAGATTACAAAAAAGAAGCAGACGAAATCCTACTTACAGATTCACGATGCTGGCCATCTCTTCAGCTGAAATCCCCTCCTGTTTAAACTTTAAAAGGCTCACACAACACTAACTCTGAACCTTGCCTCTAACCCTATTGCTACTCCTCTCTGTCTAAAATATACAGGAAAATATGTGCACAAAATATACAGATGAAAATGAAATGATAAAGTGAAAGCATTTGCTGAAATACAGTAGAGAAGTCACGCCTCCCGAGTTGAGGGAGGCCTTGCTTTGCATGCAGGAGATCCCAGGTTCAGTCCAGGATCTCCACCAGACAGGGCTGGGACTGTCCCCTGTTTGAAAACCCTGCAGCGCTGCTGCCAGTCAGTGTAGGCAGTGCTAGGCTAGATTGACTCTGTCAAGTGCAACTTCCTATGAATGCTCCTCTTATACGATTTCTCGAAACACAAGCAAGCTACCTTATCAACGAGTGGTGAGAGTTCATTCATGACTTTTAACAAACAGCAGAAACCATTTTATTATTTCTATGTGAGTACAGAAATCCTGAATATGAAAGGAAGGAAACTTCCTGCCTCTGCAATAAAGGCAGCTGCACTGCTAGGTGAGCTGTCCCGATGCCAACTGAAACAGACCCTCCAAAGATTCCAAGCTGAAAAGGGAATTTTGAGCATCTGAGCACAACTGGGCCGTCTTCTGCGTTAACGTGAAGTGCAGGAAGTGATTGCCTTGAGCAGGGGTAGGCAACCGAAGGCCCGGGGGCCGGATGCGGCCCAATCGTCTTCTCAATCCGGCCCACGGACAGTCCGGGAGTCAATGTGTTTTTCCATGAGCAGAATGTGTCCTTTCATTTAAAATGCATCTCTGGGTTCTTGGTGGGGCATAGGAATTCGTTCATTTTCTCTCTCCAAAATATAGTCCGCCCCCCCCCCCCACATGCTGTGAGGGACGGTGGACCAGCCCACGGCTGAAAAAGGTTGCTGACCCCTGGCCTTGAGCCTCCTCAGGACTGGCGCAGGGGCCGTGCATTGCAGGGTGCCAGCCAAGGCCCCTGCCCCAGTACTGATTGCTGATTCTACTGAGTCCATCAGTATATTGTTGTGAAGTGACCTGGCATTTTTAAGGAAGTGCAATATAGGCTTGTCTTACATCTTTAACAACTACAACAAGAAGACAGTCAATTGCACAGAAGAATTCCATGTTGCCTGTGGGAGCGGCTGGGTAGACCTCTTTGCAGCTGCATGATCCATGCATTTGATCTCTAAGCAACTGGTCAATCTTCATAATTGGCTCTGGCTTCGTGTAGAAGACTGAACGCATCCTTCTATTTCTCAGCCCTGTATTCCACCCCCACCCCCCTCCTCCTATACTCGGACGGTGCCGACTACTCATCTCTACAGAGTGAAATGTTTCTGAGTCCTGCAGATCTAGTCTCAGACGTCAAACCTCTACCCCAAGAACGGGGGAGCCTGTGACCTTCTAGAGCATACATTTCTTTGGACTGCTATATGCTGAAGTGAACAAATGTTTTGTCTGAAACCCTTGAGAGCTTCTGTGGGCTGCCCTAGAGAACACTGGGCTAGAGGGATCATGGGGATGACTTGTTCCACAACAGCAGATGGCATGCAGAAATTTAAACTGTAGCAAAGGGAGGTAAACTGTCTAGCTATGTCTTGCTGAAAGTGCATGCACTCCTCTTAGCCAAAGCCCCAATAACTGCAAGCATGGAGCCACACAAACAGGCCTGATCTCGACACTGTCTTGGGGGAAACTCCCGATGCTGGAAAATTCATGTGCTCAATTTCTGCACATTGAGACAGGAGCCAAAGAAAGCAGTTAGCTTAAAGCACACACAGAGTAGGGGGGCTCATTAAAAAGGTTTCTTTGGGAGGGGGTGGGTTGAGGTTTGCTCTGATGTGAAAGCTAAAGAGCAGGCTTTCACAGAGAAAGGAGCAGAGTAAGGCGGAAACTACTGGGACCCGTGCTTTCCAGGCACGCTGACGGGAGGGATGAGTCCAGCATTGCATTGTTGGGTCGTATTTCCAGTGACAACTATTTATGACAGAGGTTTACAGAAAATTGATCTAAAACCTCTGCTTGTAAGAGGCTGTGGGCATTTGAAGAAGCTCATCATAATCTTTACATGAAATGTATCTTTAGAACACCGGTGGCGCCATGTCCCCATTTGTTGCCTTAGTTTCTCCATCAATGCACCACCCACAATTTGCCATCATATTGGCATCAGGTGTTTTCCAGGCCAGTGAATGTCAGCAACCCCTTCTTCTAAAGCTGCTTCCCCAGTTTCATCCAAAATAGAAAGAAATGCCATTTGGTAGCCCATTGAGAAGCTTTGGCAAGTAATGAAATACATTTCTGAAAGTTATTTATGGATGCACAAGGTCACCACATCTTTGCTTCAGGTGAATGGAAAGGAACATTTCCCCAGGCGGCACACCACTGTCCCCGAATCTCGTCCGCTGCTTGGTCATTTCAACAGATTGTGTGTCTTAGTAAGACTTTGTACATTGCAGAAAGCTTTCCCTTGCCTACAAATGAAGTGCATGATTTTTCAAAAACTTATTAATGCCCCGTGCTTTTACTTCTGGTGTGGTAAAAAATTGCAGAATCTGGCTATCATTTAAAGTAGTGTAAGATGCTGGTTTACGTTTCCCCTCACATTTGTTAATAGGTAGGGATATGCAGTTTTGTGTTTTGTTTTTTGAAGAGTTCCTAAGGAGTCCTGCTTCCGAGTTTTATTTTGGGGGTTGTTGTTGTTTTTTTATTACAAAAAGGTAATCCAGTTGTAACCTTTTTCTAGGTACAATTCTGTACATTCTGGTACTACCTGTTCACTCATGGTCCCTCCAAATCCCTTTGTTTCTTTTAGCAATGTGTCCTTGTGTATCTGCATAAGCTTTTCAAAGCCTGCTACCTTTGCTTACAGAATTTCTCCTGAGGGGCGCTTTGAACACGTCCCGTAATACATGTGGATAAAAGGAATCGCCTTTGTTAATTTCAAAAGCCATTTTATTTCTTCCATGATTTTCCTCTGTTGTTAATTTATTTTGTAAAAGCAAGTGGGGTTTAGTCACCAGAGAGGTGGATTCTGTGGTTTTGCTCAATAGGTCATGGTCATTTCAAGAGCCATAGGGCCTGAGATGGTTCCAGCTCTAATTTCCGTGTAAGATTAGGAGTCCAAGAATGTGGAATCAGTACTGCAGAAGGTCAGTTCTGACATACTTCCCCCCTAAATAGTGGGTGAAGTCCTTTTGGAAAGGACTCAAAGGTTTCAAAGTGTCAAGTTTTGCTGTACTGAAGGACTGTCCATATCTAATCTATTAGAACATTGAACCGACTTCCGGGTTGAGCGCCATCGATCATGGCGACTTCCCCCTGAGTAGCAGAGGGGGAGAGCTCCGAAAAAAAAGGGTTCTACCGCTACGGCGACGCGGTGAACCCCTGAAAACATAGGCGGAGGAAGCCTACGTCCGTGGGACTCGGCGGGCACCAACAGCAATCCCCTAAAACATTTCTGGGGCTCAGGAGAGCTCTGGAGTGTGGCGGGGGCTAACGCGGTGCTGAGAGTCAATCGCTTCTTTTTCAGAGAGACGTCGCACAGCCGTGATCGGAGGAGCGCTCAACTTCTTCTTGGGATAAATTAGATTACAAAAAGAACTGTCCGTGAGTAGGAGGATTACAAATTTTAAAAGAAAAAGAAACTATTAAGGAACTTTTGGATTTGATATAAAGTAAAAAAAAGCAAGCTAATTAGAACCGAAGCGGTAAGGTTTAACCAGGAAGTCAGCCTTCCGCTCTGTATATAGCTGGAAACAAAGACTTTTGCGTGCCAAACTTTTAAAAGTGTTCTTGAAGAAACAAAATCTGACGTTTTGAAAAGGATCTTTCCCCCCCTAAGTGGCAGGGGAAAGGGGGGGAAGGATTGAAAACTATATTGCCTGCGCAGGAAAGAGCTGATTGTGGGGGAAACACCGCTCGGGCGCCCGGCTCTGACCTGTCAATTTGAAAGTACAGGGTAAAGGAGGGACTGCAGAGAGAGACTTTGAGATTTTAAGCTCTGCAAACTGGACTATTCTGCTAAAAACTGTGGCTGTTTAAGCCTTGCTACTGGGACGAAGTAGCTACGAAGTTGTTGGGAAGGAGAAGGAGAAGACGGGAGACATTGTATCCCAGGGGCTATTGTATCCCCCTGGTGGGCACAAGGATTGTTACAAAGACTGATACAAAGAAATAGAAAGTAACTGGGAATTTTCCACTGTTTGGCTTTAAAATCTGATAGCTTGCTGCAGATGGGAAAGTGACTGGGGACTTTCCACTGTTTTGACTTTAAATCTGACAGCTAGTCTCAGCTGGGAGTGACCTTGAAATAAGTTGGTGTGGTATGGCAAGTGATAAGGGAAAATTAGACCAGCTGCAGGAGAAAACTACAAGGTCTGGGAAAACCTTTTATTCAGGAAGAAGAGCTTCTATACCAGACCCAACTGGAGGTGCATCTGTACAACCCAAATCAAAAGCGATGTCTTCAACTGAGGACCTTATTAATGCAGGATTTGCAAAACTTCAAGAATCACTAAATAAATTAACAGAGGAGGTAGCAGAAACAAATAAAAGGGTGTCAGAGACATCATCTAAAATAGATCAGAATACTGCTTGTATTAAACAAAATACAGATTCAATTCAGCAATTATTGCAGGAATCATCAAAAACAAGGAAAATTGCAGAAGAAGCAAAGGCAGCTGTAGAGGCCACAGAAGAAAAGATACCACCGATTAACAGGCAACTTGAGGACTATAGAGCAAGATTTTCCATGCTTGAATTAAAAGATAAACAAACGAATCTTAGGATCAGATCCTTGCCAGAAATTGAGAAAGAAGGACTTAAGGAATTTCTTGCACAGGAATTTGCAGATTTCTGGGATTTGGATCTGGATAAAGAAGAAATTAAAATAGTAAGTGCCTTTCGATTTGGCAAAACAAGTAGGAGAATCAAGACAAGAGACTGTTTGGTTACATTTGGATCCAAAGAGGAGAGAGATAAAATCTTGGGATTACACTTCCAAAGACCTTTGGAAGTTGGTGAATCAAGAGTGGAACTGTTCAAGGACATTCCCAAACATCTTTTGGACCTCAGGTCCAGCTACAGAGATCTGGCCACACAGCTGAGAAAGAACAACATTACCTTTAGGTGGGAGTTCCCTGAAGGACTTTCGTTCAGCGTAAAAGGAAGAAAAATAAAAATAAAATCAGTGGAAGACAAAGACAGATTTCTAAAAGACTACGAGGAGGATCTACAGAAGGAATCTTTGAAAGACCAAGACCCGTCTGATACACGAGAGAGGAAAAAGAGAGATATGGCCAAAGCAATTTTGGATCTGGACAAGACGACACCACCGGGACCAGAAGAGAAAGAAGACACATTGGGTGCAACTGGAGGAATATAGTGGACTAATCTCAAGATGTCTCTGCAACTATTAAGCTGGAATTGCAATGGCCTAAACGTGGCTCCTAAGAGAAAATCAATTTTTCACATTCTAAAAAAAGAACAACTGGACTTGATTTGTCTACAGGAAACACATGTAACTAGGCTCCATAGGAAAATTTTAATTAATAAAAGATTGGGTCAAGAGTTTATCTCATCGGACAAAGTAAAAAAAAGAGGAATTGTAATATATGCAAAAGAGAGCCTAGCACCAAAATTAATTTTTAAAGATGAACAAGGAAGATATTTGGCAATTGAAATTCAATATCATGGACAGAAATATTTGATTGTTGATATATATGCACCGAATGAAGGAAAATCGGAATTCTTCAAAAAGTTGCATGAGACATTGATGGACTATCTGGAGTACAATGTGATCTTGATGGGAGATATGAATGGAGTTGTTTCTACAAATATGGACAAGGCACAACGGCAGGTAGTCACCAAAGATGGGAGACTACCGAAAACCTTTTTTGAACTGACTGATAACTTGGACTTGGTCGATATCTGGAGAACTAAAAACCCTTTAGGAAGAGAAGGAACCTTCTTCTCTGAAGCCAAAAAGACATGGACAAGAATCGACCAAATTTGGATTACAAGAGGACTGGCACCAAAGACAAAAAAAGTGGAAATCTGCCCAAAGACTTACTCCGACCATAATGCTGTAAAGATGGTAATGAACCTACAACCAACTGGTTCCTTTAGATGGAGGATGAACGACTCTTTGTTTAGAGATGAGGAAATAACCAAGAAGGCCCAGAAAACCCTGAAAGACTATTTTGAGATAAATTTAAATACCACGGTGGAAAAAAGAATTGTATGGGACGCAAGCAAAGCTGTTATGAGAGGATTTTTGATACAACAGAATGCACTCAAGAAGAGATTACAACAGGAAAAAAGAGAAAAGATATTGGAAAAGATCAAGGAAGGTGAAAAGAGACTGAGATCAAATCCAAAATCACAAGAAGTTTTAAGAGAGATAAAGTTATATCAAGTACAATATATGCAAATGATAAATCAAGAGATTGAGTGGAAGGTCAGACAAATGAGACAAAGAACTTTTGAATCAGCAAATAAATGTGGAAAGTTATTGGCATGGCAAATAAAGAAGAGACAGAAAATGAATACAATAACAAATTTAGAAGAGGAAGGAAGAATTATCCAGAACCCAGTGCAAATTAGGAGTGCCTTTCAAAAATATTTTAAACAGCCCGAAGTATTGGGAGATTTTAGAACAGGATGGTGACAAACTGAAACTGCAGAGTTTTGATAAACTAAAAAGTAAAGTCCGAGATTGGCTTCATTATTATCAAATAATGGAGGTATTTAAAATGGACAGAAAAATTGGCTTCCAGGTGGAAAAATCAAAATTGGAAACAGAACTATTAGAACCTAAAACAAAAATATTGTCTAGAATGTATAATTTGCTGCTGAAATGGAACACACAGGATGAGGAAGTGAAATCGGCTATGATTAAATGGGCTCAAGACGTTGGCCATAACATAATGTTTGCTGACTGGGAAAGGTTGTGGACCACTGGAATAAAGTTTACGGCATGTAATGCCTTAAGAGAGAACATAATGAAAATGATATATAGGTGGTACATGACACCAGTCAAGCTTGCAAAAATGTATCATATGCCTGATAACAAATGCTGGAAATGTAAAGAAGCAGAAGGTACCTTTTTTCACCTTTGGTGGACGTGCCCAAGGATTAAGGTTTTCTGGGAAATGATTTATAATGAATTGAAAAAAATATTTAAATACACATTTAGAAAGACCCCAGAAGCCTTTCTCCTCGGTATGGTAAACCAACAGGTTCAAGTGAAGGAGAGAACTTTTTTTATGTACGCTACAACAGCAGCAAGAATACTCATCGCGCAATATTGGAAGACGCAAGATCTACCCACGCTGGAAGAATGGCAAATGAAGCTCATCGACTATATGGAACTTGCAGAAATGACCGGCAGAATCAGAGACCAGGGAGAAGAGATGGTGAAGGAAGACTGGAGGAAATTTAAAGACTATTTACAGAAGCATTATAAAATTACGAACGTTTGAGGTTATCAGATTGAATGTAAAAGAATGTTATTATAAAAATGACAATGTTAAAGAAAGTATATTTAATAAGACATAGGGAAATGTAAGGATAAATAAGACAATAATATTAATCTGAACCAAAGATACGCCAGAGGGAAAGAGTTTACTACCAGAATATAAGACCTAGAATACAGAGTGGGAAGGCATGGGGAAGTCGCAGACCTAAGTTAATGCTGAAGAATATAATGATACAATATTTGTTTTTAACTCTTTTATTCTTACCGTTTTCATTTTTCTTTATGTTTTTGTATAATGTATGTATTGTTTTTCTTTTGCTTTTTTCCTTTTGATGTGTTTGTCGATTTGTTCTTTTTTTTTGTTCATTGAATGTGGAAAATAAAATATTATATATATAAAAAAAAAAAAAATTCATATTTATTTCCCACAAAAAAAAAAAACAAAAAAAAAACAAAAATATTTTAAACAGCTCTATGCTCAACAACCACAGAAGGAAGCAGATATAGAGGAATTTTTGAAAGAGAATGGGCTACCGAAAATATCTCAAGAAAGTAAATCTAAATTGAGCTGTAGGATAACAGAACAAGAGGTAGAGAGCGCCATTCAAAATATGCAACTGGGCAAGTCTCCAGGACCTGATGGGTTGACAGCAAGATATTATAAATCATTGAAAGACTGGTTAATTCAACCCCTGAAGGAAATATGTAATGACATACTACAGGGGGAAAGGGCGCCAGAAACGTGGAAAGAAGCTTTTGTGACTCTCATACCAAAGACAGAATCAGAAAAACATCAATTTAAGAATTATCGGCCTATATCATTGCTTAATGTGGATTACAAAATTTTTGCAGACATCTTGGCTAGAAGATTAAAGAGAGTTTTAGTTGAGGAGATTCATAAGGACCAAGCAGGCTTTCTCCCAGGAAGGCACCTATCTGATAATGTAAGGAACATAATTGACATTTTGGAACTTTTACAGGAAAGGATAAATACAAAAGCAGCTTTGATATTTGTGGACACGGAGAAAGCCTTCGATAATATTTCTTGGGGTTTTATGAAGAAGAATTTCCATGGTATGGGGGTAGGCCAAGAGTTTGAAAATGGTATAGGTGCAATCTATTCTGAACAAAAAGCAAAACTAATTGTTAACAATGTTCTGACAGAAGAGTTCAGAATAGAAAAAGGAACACGACAAGGTTGCCCTATTTCCCCTTTGCTTTTTATATCGGTCCTGGAGGTGTTGCTGAATATGATTAGAAAGGACCAAATGGTAAGAGGGATACAGGTCGGAGCTAAACAATTTAAATTAAGAGCATTCGCAGATGATTTGGTTTTGACATTACAGGAGCCAGAATCCAGTGTGAAAAGGGTTTTAGAACTGATTCAAGAGTTTGGTCAATTGGCAGGTTTTAAATTAAATAAAACAAAAACTAAGGTTCTGACAAAGAATTTAACAGAAAATGAGAAAGAAAGGTTTCAGAACGAGACAGGTTTGACAGTGGTGAAAAAAGTGAAATATTTGGGAATTATTATGACTTCAAAAATGGGAACTTATATAAAGACAACTATGATAAATGTTGGATGGAGATAAAGAAAGATCGAGATATATGGTCTAATTTGAAACTCTCTTTATTGGGTCGAATTGCGGTGATAAAGATGAATGTATTGCCAAGAATGTTGTTCTTATTCCAGACGTTGCAGATAATTGACAAAACTGATTGTTTTAAGAAGCGGCAGAAAGATATATCTAGATTTGTCTGGCAGGGCAAAAAGCCAAGGATAAAATTTAAAATATTGACAGATGCAAAGGAAAGAGGAGGCTTTGCCCTGCCAGACTTGAAACTTTACTATGAAGCAGCAGCTTTTTGCTGGCTGAAAGAATGGCTACTTCTTGAAAATACAGATATACTGGATTTAGAAGGATTTAATAATGCCTTTGGGTGGCATGCTTACTTATGGTACGACAAGGTTAAAGTGCACAGAATGTTTAAGATTCACATTGTCAGGAAAGCACTGTTTAATGTTTGGATCAGATACAAAGACTTTTTTGAAAATAAGACTCCAAGGTGGTTATCTCCGATGGAAGCAAAAGCAGTAAAAAAACTCAATATGGAGGCCAACTGGCCAAAATATTGGGAGATACTAGAACAAGATGGAGATAAATTGAAATTGCAGAGTTTTGACAAATTAAAAAGCAAAGTCCGTGATTGGCTTCATTACTATCAGATGATGGAGGCATATAAATTGGACAGAAAAATTGGCTTCCAGGTGGAAAAATCAAAATTGGAAACAGAATTGCTAGAACCCAAAACTAAGATATTGTCAAGAATGTATAACCTGCTGCTGAAATGGAATACACAGGATGAGGAAGTGAAATCAGCAATGATTAAATGGGCACAAGATGTTGGTCATAACATAATGCTAGCTGACTGGGAACGGTTATGGACCACTGGTGTAAAGTTTACGGCATGTAATGCCTTAAGAGAAAATATTATGAAAATGATATATAGATGGTACATAACACCAGTCAAACTAGCAAAAAATTATCATATGCCCCAATAACAAATGTTGGAAATGTAAAGAAACTGAAGGCACCTTTTTCCACCTTTGGTGGACATGCCCAAGGATTAAGACCTTTTGGGAGATGATTTATAATGAACTGAAGAAAGTGTTTAAATACACATTCCCGAAGAAACCGGAGGCCTTCCTCCTGGGCATGGTCAACCAAGAGGTATGCATGAAGGATAGGATATTCTTTATGTACGCCACAACAGCAGCAAGAATACTCATCGCAAAGTATTGGAAGACACAAGAATTACCCACGCTGGAAGAATGGCAGATGAAAGTCATCGATTATATGGAATCCGCAGAAATGACTGGCAGAATCAGAGACCAGGGAGAAGAGACGGTGAAAGAAGACTGGAGGAAGTTTAAAGAATATTTACAGAAACACTACAAGATTAATGAATGTTAGAACAATATCAGATTGAATGTATAAGGTTATTGGTTTAAAACTTTAAAGATTAGAAGACTCAATATTTCAAGTTTTAAGCACTGAACAAACTAAATTAAGATACTTAAATTAAGAAAAGAGTTTAAATATGACAGAGGGAAGGGATTTGTTGTTTAATTGTATGATTTGGAATACAGGGAAGGGAGATTTGGGGAAGTCAGAGAAACAAGTTAATGTAAGACTATTATGAAGATAAGATTGTTTTTATTTTTGTCGTTTTTGGTATTTTATGTTTGTGTAATTGTGTATGTTTTTTGTGTACTGTCTGTTGCTTTGTTTTTCTTTGTTGCTTTTTATGTAAAACCGAATAAAATATATATTATTAGAACATTGAACCCTCCTCCCCACTCCAGGAATTTGGTTATCCAAAGTGGGTTTGAATTTGGATAATAAAAGTTTCCAGTCGAGTAGATTTATATATTTTAGTGAAGGTAAGTGTCAGAGCTGGCTCCTGGTCCCAGCTCACAAAGGACCAACGCTAGCCGGTAGTAAAGTATCAAAGTCTTTATTGAAGAATAGTTTCCATTTCCAAGCCTCAGCGTCCCAGCTCTACGTCTGGAGTTTAGACCGGCGAAGCTCCGTCTGAGTCTCCGCCCCCTGTACACCAGTTTAAGACTCTAATCTTACTCCACCTCTTCCTTCTCTCTTTCTTCCTCTGGGTCCTACTACCCCCCGGGGTCTCCTCCCTCCTGGACTCTTCCGACGCAGACGTTGACCCCTCTGACTCCTCCCACTCTCTTCGGCAGGCTTTAGGACCTGGCTCCCTACCCGGGCTGCCCACCGTGCCGCCCTCCTGTACATTTGAACTTGGCGCGCGCGCGCGTTTAACTTTCCTGATGACCGTTTCCTCGCTCCCTGACGGGGGTGTGGTCACTCCTGCCTCATGTTCTCCCGCTGCCCGCGCGCCACCTGATCCCGATGCCTGGGACTCCTCCCCCCTACTGCACTCTGGGGGGGACGCTGGTCCTGATTTCCAGCTGCTGCTCTCTGAGTCCCCTCTGGCCCCTTCTTCCCGAGGTGTCCCCCTGGGCACTCCTCTTGCCCTGACTATGGGGGCCCCTTTCTGTGAATCCTCCGAGTCACTGGAGAGACTCAGAGACCTCGGATTGCTGTCATCGCTGACATTTCCTTCGGACTCCTCCCCCTCGCTCTCCATTTCCTCCCTCTCCTGTGCCTCTGCTCCTGAACCCCTGACATCCATCCCCCCCTCGAAGCCCCCCCTTCCCCCCTCCCCCTCCTCCGGCGGGGGTGCTGGGTGCTCCGTCGTTGTGGGGGTGAATGGCGGATACAGTTCGTCCCCCGTGGCGTGCATCCAGCCGGATAAGTCCGGCTCGTCCTCCGTGTTTTCGCCGACCTCGATCTCCTCTGCTTCCATCTCCGTGCCGCCATGCTCGAACCCAACGTCCTCCCCCAGCACGTCCATGTCCATCTCGCCCTCTGTCACCTCTGGGTCCGTTGCCTGCCAAGGACCCCCCCGCCACCTCCTGCTCCACCGCTCCTCTCCTCGATCGTCCCACCAAAACGAGGGGTCTGAGGCAAACCCCGAGGGCGAGCCCTCCGGGGAACGTGTTTCTATTGCCGGTTCTTCGTCCGAGGTGAACCCCTGGAATGTGCTGGTTGAAAGCGTGGGTGTGAAAAGCCAGTCGTCGAAATACTCGGCTGGCATGGGCCTGTGTGGGAACAAGGCATGAAACTCCTCCTTGAGAAGAGGCTCGTTCAGGGCATAGTCCGGCACCCAACGGTTGGCGCTGGCCGGTGTACCTTCACTGGCGAGAAAATATTCTACTCCCTCTTCCCCCCATCTCGAGTCTAAAATCTCTGTGACCTGGTTGATGGGCTCCCCTCTTGGCGACTCCCTCCTTGGGGGGGTCTCCCTATACGGGTGTGGTGCCGTGCCCTGCGCCTGAAATCGGTGAGGTGCTTTGTAGGGCGTGAGCACCGACCTATGGAATACTGGGTGCATTCTGGATCCCTCCGGAAGTGTCAACCGGAAGGCCACTGGATTGATCTGTGCCTCCACTTGGTAAGGTCCTAGCTGCTTATGTCCGAGTTTCTTCTTCGCTAATGATCTGGTCGGCACTGCGTGGGCCGCTAACCACACCCAGTCTCCCACCTGTATGTCCTCCCCGACCCTTCTGTGCTTGTCAGCCTGCAGTTTGTATGCGTGCTTTGCAAGCTCTAACTGCCTCCTAAGCTGTTCGTGAACCTCCTGCAATTCTGCCGCTAAAACTTCCGCTGCCTGTGGCTCCCCCTCCCCCAGTCTCTCTAATCCTGGGAAGGTTCTGGGATGCCTCCCGTTGTTGGCGAAGAACGGCGTCACCCCCGTGGACACGTGCTTCGTGTTGTTGTAGGCGAACTCAGCGAGCGGCAGGTAGTCCACCCATGTTGCCGGCTGCTGATTTGCATAGCATCTCAGGTACTGCTGCATGATGGCGTTGACGCGCTCCGCTTGTCCGTTGGTCTGCGGGTGTCTCGCCGACGCTAGGTTGATCTTGACGTTCAGGAAACCCATCAGCTTCTGCCAGAAGTTTGAAATGAACTGCCGCCCCCTGTCGGACAAGATAGACCGTGGCAGACCGTGCACCCTGAAGACGTGGTCTATGAACAGTTTGGCGGTCTGTTCCGCCGTGGCCACCTTCGCGCATGGAATGAAGTGGGCCATTTTGGTGAACATGTCCACCACCACTAGCACTGCCGTTTTACCCCTCGAGCTGGGTAAATCCGTGACAAAGTCCAGGGCCACCCTCTCCCACGGTTCGCTCGGTGTCTGCAGCGGTTCGAGCAGTCCCGCCGGAGGTTTGTGCACTGACTTGGCCCTTTGGCAGGTGTCGCACCTCGAGACGTACTCCGCGACTTCCCCCCTCATCTTGGGCCACCAAAAATCTCTGGCAACTAATTCTGCCGTCTTCTCCTTGCCAAAGTGCCCGGCGGTGGGTGCGTCGTGCAACTGCTGCAGTACTTTCGCACGGAGGTCGTCTCCCGGTACATAGAGTGCCCCTCTGCGGATGAGCAATCCGTCCCGTATTTGGAACTCGTCGTCCTTCACCGTGCCCTTGTGCACCTCCTCCATCTTGGCTTGTGCGAAGGGGTCCTCCTGCAGTGCTCGACGGACCGCATCCAGATCCACGGTTGCTGAAGCGCACGCCCACGCTTTCGGCGCAAAAATGTGCTTGGCCGCTGCTGGCGCCGCCTCTTCGAGGTATTGCGGCTTTCTGGACAGTGCATCTGCCATGATGTTGTTGTCGCCTGGGATGTACTCTATCCTGAAGTCGAAATCCGCAAAGAACTCCGCCCATCTGATGTGCCGCTGGTTCAGGAACCTTGCCGTGCGCCAGTACTCCAGGTTCTTATGATCCGTGCGAACCTGCACTGTGTGTTTGGCTCCGATGAGGAAGTGCCGCCACGCCTTGAATGCTGCATGAATAGCCAGCAACTCCCTGTCCCAGATGGTATAGTTCTGCTCTGACTTGCTGAGCTTCCTAGAGTAGAAGGCACACGGTCTCCAATCCCCATGCGGGTCCTGCTGCAACAGTACTGCGCCCACGGCTCTGTCTGAGGCGTCCGTTTCAACTCTCATCGGTCTGCCGGGATTCACATGTAGGAGCTGCTCTTCTGACGAGAAGAGACGCTTAAGGTTCTGGAAGGACTGCTCCGCTTGCTCCGTCCAGATGAATTTCTTCTTCTTGGAGCTGAGCGTGTCGGTAATGGCCGCTGTCTGCATCGCGAACCCCTTGATGAACTTGCGGTAAAAGTTGGCGCTGGTACCACGCCAGCGCTGGGCTGTGCCTGTGCAGCCAACTCATGCCCAAGACTACCGGCGTGTCTGACAGGTGGGTGACATTGAAGCTGATGACTTCTTGGTGATTTCCAATCCGCATCACCATTGGCTGCGTTTGTTGCACCACCTGCCCCCCTAACAAGTCTCTGCCATCCACTGTGACAACTTTCAGGGGCAGCGTGGCTGGTAGTAGTGGTATATTGTGCTGCTGAATGAAATCCAGTCCTATAAAGTCGGCGTTGCTGCCGGAGTCAATGGTGATCGGCACTTCCAGAGTGCGTCCATTGGGCAGTTGGAGAGACGCTGTAAGCTGCACCACTGGTTTGGGTGGGAGGGGGTCTGTGGGCTGCAAAATTGCTGGGGATTGCTTCATTGACTTGTCTGGCTGGACCCCAGTGCCTCTTCCTCCAGCCAGACTCCGTCGTTTAACTGTTGCGGTGTTCTCTGTTGAGTTGCTTCTGTGACTGTTGCCGAGGCTGCAGTGTGCTTGTGGAGCCTCTGGGGACACTCTTTCGCCATGTGCTGAGCACTGTCGCAGATGTAGCACTTCCTGTTCCCTCTAGGAGGCTTCGTTTTGACTGCTCCCGGGGTTAGGGCTCTGGTAGCTGACTGAGCCCTGGCACCTCCGATCTCCATCGGTTCTTCTCCCCCTCCCTGCGAGGGTGTGGAGTGCGCACGCGCTGCTTCTTTGGGAGAGAAGGGAGGTGCTCTGGCTGGCGCCCTTCCCCAACGTCCTTCTTCTCTGTTCCAAGGACGTTCCTCCAGGCGCACTCCAACCTCTAACGCCCTCTGGACCACCTGCTGAGTGCTCTGTGGTCTCTCCCCCCTTGCAATCTCAGCTTTTACATCTGCATTCAGACCTTCCCAAAAGAGGTCTCTCACTGGAGCGGAATCCTTCTCCCATCCCAGTGCATGAACTAAGCCAAAAAAGCGTGCATGGTACTGCCGCACACTGGCTTTGCCTTGTTTAAGTCCGTGTATGTCTCTTCTGGCAATGTCGATGTCTATCTTTGATAAAAAACACGAATCCATTGCTTTAATGAAAGCCTTCGCATCTTGGAGCGCCGGATCATTATCTCTCCATAAATTTCTCAGCCACGTTTTGGCCTCCCCATGCAAATGGGACAAGATAAACCCCACTTTCTCTCTCTCATCTCTAAAGTCTTTTCCTAGCAGATCCAGCGCAAACAGCAGGTCTGCTCTGAAGTTGGGGTACTGCTGTAAACTCCCGTCGAAATGAGATACCAGACTGCCTCCCCTTCTCCCCAAGCCAATGCCCTCTGCTTTGGGTCCCGGTTGCCCCTGTTTAGAAAGCACGTCCAACCTGACTTGGAGATCCCGGCAGGCGTTAACCATTTCCTCCTCCCTTTTCCTGGATGCAAGTACCTCCGTGCTGAGTTGTGTCACAGCTTCTTGTAGGGCTGCTAGTTGCTCTTCCGTAGTCATCTTGCCTGAGTTTTGTGAGCTCTGGAAGCACCCCTCCTCTGCCCTCGCTGCGTCGACTCACGTGGCGAGGTTCTTGGTGCCAAAACTTTATGAGACGGAGCTTACTGTCAGAGCTGGCTCCTGGTCCCAGCTCACAAAGGACCAACGCTAGCCGGTAGTAAAGTATCAAAGTCTTTATTGAAGAATAGTTTCCATTTCCAAGCCTCAGCGTCCCAGCTCTACGTCTGGAGTTTAGACCGGCGAAGCTCCGTCTGAGTCTCCGCCCCCTGTACACCAGTTTAAGACTCTAATCTTACTCCACCTCTTCCTTCTCTCTTTCTTCCTCTGGGTCCTACTACCCCCCGGGGTCTCCTCCCTCCTGGACTCTTCCGACGCAGACGTTGACCCCTCTGACTCCTCCCACTCTCTTCGGCGGGCTTTAGGACCTGGCTCCCTACCCGGGCTGCCCACCGTGCCGCCCTCCTGTACATTTGAACTTGGCGCGCGCGTGCGTTTAACTTTCCTGATGACCGTTTCCTCGCTCCCTGACGGGGGTGTGGTCACTCCTGCCTCATGTTCTCCCGCTGCCCGCGCGCCACCTGATCCCGATGCCTGGGACTCCTCCCCCCTACTGCACTCTGGGGGGGACGCTGGTCCTGATTTCCAGCTGCTGCTCTCTGAGTCCCCTCTGGCCCCTTCTTCCCGAGGTGTCCCCCTGGGCACTCCTCTTGCCCTGACTATGGGGGCCCCTTTCTGTGAATCCTCCGACTCACTGGAGAGACTCAGAGACCTCGGATTGCTGTCATCGCTGACATTTCCTTCGGACTCCTCCCCCTCGCTCTCCATTTCCTCCCTCTCCTGTGCCTCTGCTCCTGAACCCCTGACAGTAAGCAACTTAAAATGACCACAGACCCAGTAAAACTCATTACAAAGAGAAGAGAAACAACATTTAAAAGGAGATACAAATAATGAGGCATTATTCTTTTCTCAAGAAGCCAGCAAAATTTCATTTTTCCTATTTTATTTTATGCATGCTTTTTATTCAAGTTTTTAACAAACAACAAGGTGGTAAGCTGCTGACAATAGGCAGACCATCCTTTCTCAAGGGCCATTCCAAATGTGTCCAATTGATGGCTCCAAAATCAGCTGCACCCTGTGAGTCCAGAGGGCAACTGGTGCCATTGTCCCTGTTAGCATTTTGTAAGAAAGGGCACCAAGATTTCATCAAGCTGTCTGCCTTGATAACTTGATCACTTCACATCTTTCATTCTTTCTAATCTAGCTTGAAACATCTTAATTCCTATCCTTACATATTTAAATCCTATGCCTATCTCATATTTGCAAGCTTTTCCAGTTAGGTTATCTTGACATATTTCGCTAAATAATCCTTGCATTTTGTCCATTCTTCCTGGTACTCCTCCTCCTTCTGGTCGCGGACTCTTCCCGTCAGGTGGGCTAGCTCCGGGATTCTGGAGAATCTATGTGACTAGATGCTTGTGATGTATGCCAGGCAATCTGGCACAAGTGGGTAGGGTTGCCATCCGCCGGGATTTGGCCGTTGGAAACAAGTGTCCATGCGGGAAACGCTTGAATATCCAGGAAAATCCAAAGGTATAGCTATTCTACACGTGGGGAGTAGGGACGCAAGGGCAAATCAGAATAAAGCAAAGGCTGGGAAAGTTCAAACAGAAACACACACACACTATTCCTCAAGATTTGTGTTTAAGACACAGGATCATAGAATTGTGGAGTTGGAAGGGACACCGAGGACCATCTAGTTCCGTTATTCCCAATCAGGGGTCCGTGGCCCCATCCCTTGCCTCCCTCCAACTAATTTTCTCTCATTTTGGCATGTCAATAGCATACATTTTATGGGTGGTCTTGTTGTTTTTAGTATACCTAAAATCCTTTGCTTATTACCCCACATTTTGAACCCGCAGCCCTGAGATTAAGAGTGTCACGCTCTTCCAACTGAGCCACCCCACTGTAATTATCCCACACCTCCCCTCTTGACGAAGCTGCCTGCAAAGCTGATCTGCCGAGGAAATGTCCTTCTGCAGGCATGCTTTCAATCCAAACACCACGTATGATGCTAGATGTGGGGCCTGCGGGCCTGTCAAGATTCCCCACCTCTGCTCTATCTAGCCAGGCTGATGTTTTCAAATGGGGGTTAAAGCTGTGAAGCTGTTTGGATGCATGACTGGACTTGACTGTGGGCATTTGATTGTGCTGTGTCCCAGAGCCTTAAGGATGGGGTGGCCTAGGAACCTAAGCCACCAGGTATATAAAAGTGAGGTCCACTCCAGCCAAGAGCGAAAGAAAACCACCAAGCAGCCCTGCTCCCCAACAATGTCCCCCAAAGAGGATATGGATCGTCTCGGGAATGCTGGTGTCCAGGCACTCAGTTCTCTCCTGCAGCTCGTCCTGCGTCCCCGGGGTCTGGAAGAGCTCCTCCTGAAGCAGAGTATCACCCATGCATTCGGAAGGGATGAGGTACATCCTGGATAGCATGAAGAACAATCCAGCCCTGGGGTGCATAATGTGAGGTCGAGGAATGCCACAATGGAGAGAAGCCCATCACCAAGAGAGCTGGCACAAGGGCTGAGAATTGTATCCCGCCTGCTTTCCATAGTAGCATTCCAACTACCCTTCTCCTGATTTGGGGCAATGGGATAGTGAAATCATTCCCCGCTTCTTCTAGTGGCCAGTCTCAGAGAGCCGCTTTGCTAGGGAGAGACATACAATGGTTGGGAACACTTGGGTTCTTCTGAGCCGCTCTAAGGAATAGCGTATGCTGGATGTCCCACCCGCTGCCGCTTCACCAAGGTGGCACTATACTCACAGCAGGAGTTTGTAAGAGCGAGTCGGTAGCTAAGATATAAATAAATTGGGACGTTTGGAACCTGCACACCCCAAAACTGGTACTGGATTCCAGCCCACACCCATCCTTTCAATGGTACCGTCCCCCTCAGCTCACCTGGTGGCAGGCATTCTTGAAGAGGTGGTCCACCAAAAGCCAGATCTCCTTGGCCGCTCAGCGGAGTCATCACCATCCTGGGGTACGATATCCAGAAACTGCTTCTCCTGGAGGTCCAATGACAAGCGGGACTGGCATGAGAGCCTGACAGAATTTGTGCCTGTATGCATTCTTTCCTTGCTCCAGCTGGGTTGACAAGTCTTGCCCTCTGAGGCCACAACTAGGTAGGGCTGGGCGATAGCTGGCTTTCAACACTGTGCTATAGCACTAGCTAAACATTGCAATACACCAATATATCACGATGTCTGAAATAAGATGGAGCTATGTAGAGGCATGGGATGCGGGTGGCGCTGTGGGTAAAAGCCTCAGCGCCTAGGGCTTGCCGATCAAAAGGTCGACGGTTCGAATCCCCGCGGCGGGGTGCGCTCCCGTTGTTCGGTCCCAGCGCCTGCCAACCTAGCAGTTCGAAAGCACTCCCGGGTGCAAGTAGATAAATAGGGACCGCTTACTAGCGGGAAGGTAAACGGCGTTTCCGTGTGCGGCTCTGGCTCACCAGAGCAGTGATGTCACGCTGGCCACGTGACCCGGAAGTGTCTCCGGACAGCGCTGGCCCCCGGCCTCTTTGAGTGAGATGGGTGCACAACCCTAGAGTCTGTCAAGACTGGCCCGTACGGGCAGGGGTACCTTTACCTTTATGTAGAGGCATTGGCTGTCTTCACGGTTTCCCCCGCATTGTGATTTCTGCTGCCCCCTACAGGAGGGCAGGGGAAAGCTGAACCGGCAGAGTCCACAGGGGCTGCAGGAATCTCGAGAAGCATTGTCTGGCTTCACAGTTTCCCCCCACATGGTGTTTTTTTCCATAGTACACACACACATCATGATTCGCAATATATTGCCAGGTCAGAAATTATGAAACCAGTCTCACTATCTAGAGTTCAAGCTGATTTGAAAATATATCTATATATTAGTGCCGGGGGGGGAGCTTCCGGGTTGGCGCGCCGGGCAATGGCGGATTTCCTCCGTCTCGGAGGAGACCGCTCTCCGAAAAGAAGGGTCTGACCGCCACGGCGAGGCGGAGACCCGCAAAAAAAACCACGGTCGGAGGAAGACTGTGGGCTTGGGATTCAGCTCGTGCCATCAGCGCCTCCCCTACTCGCGGGGAGACCCGGTTTCGGGGCTCCGGAGCGACGTGGGGTGAGTGGCGCGGCACTTCGAATCGATCGCTGTTTTCGGGGAGTGAAGCCGCACAGCTGTTGTCAGGAAGCACCAACTTTTCCTGTGGACATTTGGACATAAAGAAACTTTGTAAGTAACGTAAATTGGATTACAAATTATTGGAATTCGGCATCTGTATGGAAGGTTAAAACAGGAAGCCCACCTTCCACTTTGTAGAAGGTTAAGGCAAAAGTGATAGAACTGGAGCCTTTGGAAAGTGCTTTATCAAGGAAATAAATTTGTCATCTAAGCCCTTTGAGCCCCCCCTCGGAAGCAGGGGAAGAGGGGGAGATTGTTCTGACAAACTATAGCCCTGCAGGACAGTGAAATTTGATTCAATTTACTACCGTCTCGAGCCCGGGACCGGGCTGTCAAAAGGAGAAAAAAAAATAATAAAGAGAGAGTTTTTACAACTAGAAAATAACTATCAAGAAGGAATGGATTAATGGAGAAATGAACTTCTCTTTTTTGGAAAGGAAAAAGGGAGCTGAACCATAACTGTAACTGAAATGTGGATGAAAAACAACTAAAAGGAAACTGTAACAGATTGTTGTGGACTGTTGCAGAAAGGCATATGGGATTGTTACATTGTTACATTCTCTGATGGAAATTTTCACACAGGCTGCAATCCTGCAGACTGAAGACAAGTAACTGACCTTGACAGTAAGATAACACTGGAAGAACAAGCCTGGGAACATGGCAGAAAAAATAACAGCTCCGTTTGAACAATTTGTAAAAAACCTGACTATTCTTGAACTTGGTATTTCTGAATTGAAGAAAAATGCATACATTTTGGCTCAAAAAGGAAATAAATCACCAGATCCGGTTCAAGAAATGGAATTAATTTCGCAAGGATGGGTATCGGAGAAGAAGATGGAACAAACAGAACAGGCTCTGTCCTTGCAAGAGAAACCTTCTGTGGAAGTTACAGTAACAGAGCCTCAAATTGATGGACAAAAAAATGGACTATGAGATCAAGGAGTTTAAAGGACAGATCCGGAAAAGTAGTGTCACATATGGACTGAGTGATTTAGGTCTGACAAGGTACATTTTGGAGGTTGGCACTATGAGAAAGTTTGGAACAGTGAACCTTAGCAATCTTAAAGAGAGTGTGGAACAAGCTTTGGACTATTTTTTGGTTTACAAGAGGAATTACAGAGTTTGGGCAAGCTTGTTGAAGAAGGTTAAAGGAGACACCGGGGGGAAAGTGCTTTGGGACACAATTTTAGGCGCAAAAAAGATCTTGCAGACAGGCCAGGAAGATGATTTGAGGGCCTCGGATATAAGAGAGCCTGGTTAAATGACTGATCTCGTGGACTGGAAAGACTTTAAAATTCATAAAAAGGACTGGCAGTACCCGACCGGGGGGGAGAGATGGTGGGATAAATTGGAAATTTTAAAGTAAAATTTAATGTAACATGGATTGAATAAGTATTTTGGGGGGATGATGGAAGGACTTTATTTGGTTCCAGGGAAATAAGACATTAGGATATAAGGGTATATTATTACAGGGTTTAAGAGCAGAAGATTTAATGTTATTTTTCTTTTTCTATTATTATCTTTTTTGTTAATTAGGAAATTGGGGATTGGATAGTTTTATATCTTGTTTTGAAGCTTATTTGTTTGGAGATGTTGGGGAAGAAATAAGGTTAAAAGGGTTAAAAGTAAATAAGTGAAAAAGCAGTGAAAGCTGGATGGAATTTGCCGACTGGATTAATAATTGGTATAGAAAGAGGGAGGTGGGAGGAGGCTGAGGAAGCAAGTCAAAAAAGAAGGAACTTGAAAAATGAAATTTTTCTTTGTTTTGCTTGGGTGTTTTTGTTTTTGTTTTTTGGAAATTTTTGAGTTGGGGGTGGGGAAGAGGGTTTTCTTTTATGGGTTTTTGTATTTTTTCTTTTTTCTTTCTATTTTCCATTCTCTTTTTTCTTTTGGATATGTTTTGTTTTGTTGTTATGTTATTGGAAAAATCAATAAATATTATTTAAAAAAGAAAAAAAAGAAAATATATCTATATTGACGTATTGCCCGGCCCTAGCCACAGCAAGCATCTCAAGTGGGAAAACAAAAAACAAATTGCTCGCACCCCAAATCCAAGCTCCCCCTCCCCCTCTTAATATGCAGCTCGTAATCCTCCCACTCCGGATGTGCAGTTCACCCCAAAGCTTACTGAATATGCAGCTGTGGACATAGCTGTGGTTTGGCTAACATTTTATTTAAATTGCTGGAACCTGCCCTGGGACCTTAGGGTGAAGGGCAGGAAATAAGTAAGAAAAACAGCAACAGAACATGGATGGGCCTTCATAGGTTGATGGGCTGCAGCCCCAGCCAGCATGATGAGATGATGGGGTCACATGTTCACCACCCCTTGTCTAGAGCACGTTGCAGAGGCAGTGGTAGAAACTGAGCAACAGCTGGAGCCCCAGCCCACGACTTTGTCTGGGCAATGCAGCACACAGCAGCTGGTGAACCATGCCTCCTGCCTCCTTCCCATCTTCCTCTCCAGAAATGTTCAGGGTGGTTAGTTCTATCTCCAGCTCCCACATTCAAGGGAAAGAGAAAGAGAGGAGGGGGGAGCAAGAGAGCTTTAGGAGCACAGCAGTGGCAAGCAGCCCATCACTAAAAGGAGTTGGCAAGGATGGAGAATTTGATCCCCTCATCCCCAGGGCAGCTGTTGATTAGGACCCAGTTCATCCCCGCCGCCAATACTCCCCGCCTCTGGAGAGAGAGAGAGAGAGAGAGAGAGAGAGAGAGAGAGAGAGAGTATTGGTGTGGGGAATGACACATACTGTATCAGAGTCTTAGTGCAAGAGTAGCTGGTGCATGCTAAAGAACACAGGAGCCTTGCTGGGTTAGATCAGCATTTTGTTCCCACAATGGCCAACCACATGCCCTTGGGAGTCCATAGGGACACGGGGACAAGAGCACTCTGTCCATCATGTTCCCCAGAAACTGGTAATCAAAAGCATGTGGTTTGTGATAATAGTGGCAAGAAATAGCCACTGATAAACATATCCTCCATGATTCTAAATGTCTACAGCTGTCCAAATTGACAGTCACCACTGTCTTCTTGTGGCTAGGATAATACACCCAAGTCGATCTGATTTCGAGAGGAGTGACATTTCCCTGAGCCACCCCAAAGCAGCCACTACCGCTTCCCAAATGCCAGTAAGAGTAAGCCAGAGGGGCATAGCCTGTGCAGCAGTTGCTGAGCACAGAGACAAGGAGAAAACTGGCTCTTGGGGCCAGAGGGGGCTGGCGCCTGCATCATGAGACTGGGCTTTCTGCCTCCCGTGCTGCCAATCGCAAGCGGACCCAGAGTCAAGCAGCGCAAAATCAGTTACAAGCAGTGCTGACAAATTCTGGTTTCGTCTCCGTTCTCCTCTGCCGAGTTCTACAAGGGCCACATTGAGACTAGGGAAGAGAAAAACTTCAAGAATTAGGAAAAGAAGCGACTCAGTTCCCACCCCCACCCCACTTTCCTCTCTAGTCCTCCAAAGCAGCAGCTGCACAGAAGATGGTGACAGGATACTGGGGGGTGAGAGAAAGTGATCCTAACAAAAGAATATAAAAAGGGAAAGGATTTTTGCGCCCCCAATGTAACTTTCTTTTTTAGTTTACATTTCATTGAGTTTTTAAAAGTTTGGCTAGTTCTATATGATCCCCAAGATATTGTTGTGCCTCCACAACATAAAAATACGCATTGTTTTAAAAAAGTAATTTTTGGACGGACTGCTCTCACTGGTTCTCTGTGACGCCAAAAGGTGTTTTGGGAACCTCCAGCATTGTTTGGCTTCAATTAATTTTTTTGTGTGTGTGTTTGTTTAAAGCTGGTCACACACACTTTTACACTTTGGGCTCAGCTGCTTTGACGTGTGGCCCTTGGAGGCTTGAGCATGGGGCAATGCAGCCCACAAATGTTAAGCCTCCCCTGCTCTACCAAACTCCCAAGGTTTGAGGGAGGAGGGTTGGGAAGAGGAGGAGAAAAGGAAGGCCTTCCCTAGATGACCCTTGGGGTCCCTTTCCAACTCTACAGTTCTCTGATTCCAGAGAGAGACGCACTGGGCTCCAAGTATCCCTCGCAGGGCTCAGCGCAAAGTCATGGCTTCCAATACTGGCTGTCACTGAGCTTGGGGATAAAGGAGAAGTGGAGGGTGACCTGCCCGTTGTTTGTGATCTGGAACTTCTCCTTCTGTAGCTGCCGGAACTTCACATTCTCAAACAGAAACTGCAGAGCAAAAGGGGGGGGGGTGAGGAAAGAGAGTGCTTGCCTTCAGCAGAGGCAAGGAAACGTGCTCCAGGGGGAAGTTTGTCCTTGGCCCCGGGCTCTCATTTAGGGGACTGCACATGCAACAGGTCCACGTGGGGCTCTCCAGATATTGCTGCACTTGCCACTGGCCATGTTGGCTGGGGATGATGGGAGTTGTAGTCCAGCATCTGGAGGGCACCACGCTGGCTACCCCTGGAGTCTTTGCCTGCGAGGAAGAGGCTGCCGCTCAGTGGAAGGGCATCTGCCTTGCATGCAAAGGTCCCAGGTTCTATCCCCAGCATCTCCAGGTAGGGCTGGGAGAGATCCCCCGGAAATCCTGGGGAACCGCTCAAGACTGAGCTAGATGGGCCAAGGGCTTCTTTCCCCCCTGGTCTTTTTGCAGCAAACCCTCTTTAAGGGGTTGGAGAGGATCCTATTCGTCTTTACCTCCCTCCAGGGAGGGAAGGAATTCGTTCTCCATCCTGTCCATCAACTGAACAATATCCTCAAACACTTTCCGGTACCGTCGGTCAGCCACAACCTTCACCTATGGGGGGGGGGGCAGAGCACATTTGTTGGGGCTATGGACTGAAAGGGGGGGGGTATGAGTTAAGAGCAGAAAGGCCTGATGCACCCCCCTGTTCCCAGCCCTGAAAGAGGCAAGTACTGTAACTCTGAGAGCTTCCCCAGGATGGCAGCGGCTGTGACTTCCAGAGCCAATGGGCTGAAGCCAAATGCTCCAAGCCAAGTACCACACAAGCTCCACTGCATGAATGGAGCCAACGGTTAAGGTATACAGTTCAGCCCATGTGGTCTGCCATGCCTGCAGGAGCAGCGTGTACTCAGAACAGTGGAGAATGGAAGCCTAGGGATTCAACAGAGCCCAAAGCTGCCCACTCCTTGCACCGGAAGTCATTGGCCAAGGAGGAGCTGTGTGGAAAGGGGCCTGGTTGTTGGTCAGGGCCTGCCCAGATTCGAGGAGGTGCCACATAGCAGGCAACTAAAAACCCTGAATAGACGATAGCCCTGGCCAGGGCAGGTGTTACCCCTGTGAGGAAGAGGGAGCTGACGGGCTTGTGGTCGCTCCTTTTCAATTCCGTGTGGCTTTGGTAGCTGAGCTGATTCACGCTGCCTCCTCTCCAGAGGATTGGCTCACACCATGCTGGCACACGCCACTTCCCACTACAAGGAGACAGGAGAGACACCAGGACTGTTGGACTGGCTGAGGCAACACACAAGGCTCACACAGTCAAACTTTGGCTCCACACACGGCCTGTGATCTTGACCACGGTCAACAGCTGGAGATGATGGGGCTTGGGAGTCCAACTTCTGAAGGGGCGGACCTTGCAGGTGTGCAGGCATTTTGCCTCATGGAGAGAGTTGTTAGGAAATCAAAAGCTGCCTTCTACCAGGTCAGAATGAATTTCTGACCTCCCCCAGTTTGGATTCCTACATTGCAGGGGGTTGCACCAAGTCTAATTCCCAGACTTCCTTGACACAAAGAGGATTCTCATTCAGCCTGCTGCACCTTTCAAGGAACTGCAACACCGCTTATACACACCACGAAACAGAGGATGCTGGTTATCAGGACAAATGTGGGGGAAAGGAGCCAAAACATTTCCAGAGCAGGGATGGCTTGAGGAAGACAACATATCACAGCCTTGCATTTCACAACTCGCCTAGCAGCCTTTGTGGTGAGAGCCAGTGTGGTGTAGTGGTTAAGAGCGGTAGTCTCGTAATCTGAGGAACCGGGTTCGAGTCTCCGCTCCTCCACATGCAGCTGCTGGGTGACCTTGGGCCAGTCACACTTCTCTGAAGTCTCTCAGCCCCACTCACCTCACAGAGTGTTTGTTGTGGGGGAGGAAGAGAAAGGAGAATGTTAGCCGCTTTGAGACTCCTTAAAGGGAGTGAAAGGCAGGATATCAAATCCAAACTCTTCTTCTTCTTCTTTGGCAACCCGGAATTCCATGCAAGCAAAGTGAGCAGGTGAAGGAGAGCTGGATCTCTCTCTTCCTCCGTGGCTTGGTGTCCATTCTGGCTGCAGAGGAAAGGAAGTCCATCCAGCCCTCAACTCTAGCCCTCCTCCAACAGCTGGCTTAGCAGAAAGCCATGTCTAAAATATATTTTTGACTAGCCTGCTCAGGAGGATGGAAAGGCAGGCCACTACTAGCATCTCAGCAGACTAGGAAAAACAAACAAGCCTTGCAGAAGAATGATTGAGAGGACTTACTTACAAAGGCTCAGCTATCAAGCAGGATCTGTTTTAGAGTCGAATTTGTACGTCGGGGTGAACTTGATCTCTCCCTCTGTGAAATCAGCAAAAGCTGTCTTTTGGGTACGCTGAATGTTTAGCTAAAGCCAAAAAGAAATCGCTAATCAGCAGAGAAGCAAAAGACCCCCTGTTGCCTGACAATGGAGTCTATTAACAGCCACTGTTGTGCTGGAAGACCAAGGTGAAGTACTAGTAAGTTAAAGGTAAAGGTAAAGGGACCCCTGGTTGGACAGTGTTCTCGAAGCTACAAACATGAGTCTGACCAAACTGCGGGAGGCAGTGGAAGACAGGGGTGCCTGGCGTGCTCTGGTCCATGGGGTCACAAAGAGGCGGACACGACTAAATGACTAAACAACAACAACAACAACAAAGGGACCCCTGACCATTAGGTCCAGTTGTGACCAACTCTGGGGTTGCGGCGCTCATCTCGCTTTATTGGCCAAGGGAGCCGTCGTGCAGCTTCCGGGTCATGTGGCCAGCATGACGAAGCCGCTTCTGGTGAACCAGAGCAGCACACAGAAACGGCGTTTACCTTCCCGCCGGAGTGGTACCTATTGATCTACTTGCACTTACACATGCTTTCGAACTGCTAGGTTGGCAGGAGCAGGGACCGAGCAAGGGAAGCTCACCCCGTCGCGGGGATTCGAACCGCCAACCTTCTGATCATCAAGCCCTAGGCTCTGTGGTTTAACCCACAGCGCCACCCACGTCCCTACTAGGAGGTTAGCCAAGTGCAAAAAAAGGGGTATACCTGCTGAAATCCTATCTTATACACACTTATTAAAGGTACAGGATGCTTGTGCATTTTTGCCCCATGTCATCTTAAATTACTTTGCTGCATCACACGACAGGAAAATCCTCTAACTCAGGAGCAGCAGACAGGTGGCCCTCACAATGCTGCAGAACTACAATTCCCATCATCCCTGATTACTGGCCATGATGGCTGGAGCCAACAGGAACTGCAGCTCAGTAACATCTGGCAGACCACAGGTTAGCCATACCTACAATATGCAATGTTATATGTACCAATAATCCATACAAACTGTTAACAACCACCAGAATATACCCCGACACTATGAGCAACTGCAAAACCATCCTTTTGCATCCTGCATTGGCTCCCAGGACGTTTCTGAGCACAATTCTGAGTGTTGGTGCCAACCTTTAAAGCCCTAAATGGCCTCAGTGTCTCCATCCCCATTGTTCAGCCCAGGCATCTGGGTCCAGCACCGAGGGCCTTCTGGCGGTTTCCTCACTGTGAGAAGCGAAGTAACAGGGAACCAGGCAGAGGGCCTTCTGAGTAGTGGCACCTGCCCTGTGGGACACCCTCCCGTCAGATGTCAAGGAGATAAGTAACTATACAGCCTTTAGGGAAGTTTTTAATGTTTTATCATGGTTTTGCATATGTTGGAAGTCTGAGGCTGCCCCCCCCTTGCCTTCCTTGCAGCATCCTTCTCAAAGGGCTAAGGCATGACTACGCTCACAGAGTTTAAATCCACCATAAGGTGCAGCAATCAGGCCTCTGTTTCAACACAAAATACCAATGATCCTTATGCCAAGTGGGAGAAAGGTCGTCAACATGATGAACACACAAACCTTGGAGAGAATAGCCGACCCCTTTCTGCTCTCTGCTTTGCAGGGTATTGAGGAGGCATCCTGCTAGCCAAAGGAGACATGGACTTAGTTGTGTATGTGCAATTCACATTTGTAGTGTTCAAAATATGTACAAAGCAACCTTGCTGGGGGATGTGGATGAGGTTAACCCTTTCTCTCCCTGCCATGGTCCCATGAAGCTGCTGTATTTCAAGGGAAGATCCCTTGGCCCCCCTGGCAGAGAGACTCCCTCCTCCCAGCCATCCCAGCAGCCCTCAGGCTTCCCCTTGGCTGCTTCTAAGGTAATAAACAACCACCAATGAATACCATGTCTACTTTGGATCTGAGAATTAAGAAGATCACCTGCCAAGAAGAATACACAGCTATTTCTCCCCCTCAAGGTACCTTGTATTCCTCGACAGCCTCTTCCAGAGGAATCACCTCGTGGTGTTGGTGCCTCTTGGATCTGCCCCAAACCACACAGCTGGGGGCTTCATCCTCCTTGCAAAAGAGTTTCAGGGGCTCCTGGTGCTTCTCACAGACTCCTCCTTTCCCTCTGGAAGACTGAGAGTCTTGGCTACTTCGACAAAGGTAGCCAATTGCCGATTGCGGACGAGGCTCCTTCTCTGGACTCCAACTCGGCCTTGAGGACAGGAAGCCAGCCTCCTTTTTGCCCCGCTGCACTGGATCAGGCCGGACCGGCAGAAGTTGTGCCCACACTCTGGGATGGTCCCTGTGTCGTAAGAGAGTCAGGGTCAGAGAGGGGAATGAAGGAGAAGGACCCTACCAATATCAAATAGATCGTATTCTGCCTTCACACCCTACAAGAAGGTCAACGCTGCCTTGGGGAATGGATCATTTTTTGCTGTATCAAATTGTATCCTTTTTGCTGTATCTTTCTCATTGACTTCAAGAATGGATCTGAATGTATTTTTCGACTCAAATGTATTTTTCCTCAAAATGCTGTACTTTTCTAAATGTATCCAAATGTATCCGAATGGGTTTTTGTATTTTCCCCCAAACTCATCGCCTAGAGAATGTTCCTTAAATGTAACAATCACTTGTTCCAAATGTATTTGATTCAAATGTATTCAAGTGTATACTTTTATGGGGAAACGTAGCTAGGAAAATGTGGAGATATATATATATATTGCTTATAGTGCCTTTGAACGGTCAACGTTCCTCCCTCTATCCTTTCACGAGCTGCCAAAAACACTCTCCACACCACACTGCCATCTACTGGGTCTACAAATGATACCATGAATACACACAAATACAAGCTCTAAAATATATTACAGTGGTGCCCCGCAAGACGAATGCCTCGCAAGACGGAAAACCCGCTAGACGAAAGGGTCTACCATTTTGGAGGTGCTTCGCAAAACGAATTTCCTATGGGCTTGCTTCGCAAGACGAAAATGTCTTGCAAGTTCCTGCGGGGTTTTTTTCCTCCCCCCCCCCCTCTTTCCCAAGCCACTAAGCCGCTTATCAGCTGATCCGCTAAGCCGCTAAGCCGCTAAGCCGCTTAACAGCTGATCCGCTAAGCCGCTTAACAGCTGATCCACTAAGCCGCTTATCAGCTGATCCGCTAAGCCGCTTATCAGCTGATCCGCTAAGCCGCTAATAGCGCTAAGCCGCTAATGGGCTTGCTTCGCAAGACGAAAAAAACCGCAAGACGAAGAGACTCGCGGAACGGATTCTTTTCGTCTTGCGAGGAACCACTGTAGTTTTATTTTCCCATAAGTATGCAAACATAAGACTATCACACCCGAATTGATAGCTATGCAGAACAGGATTCCCCCCCTCCCTCCATCGGATAGCTGCCTGCGCGGCTGTCTTTGAGGTGGGTGGAGGGAGGAACGGGCGGGATCGACATCGGATAGCTGCCTGGCTGAACATGCCGCGCACCGGGGGGCACTGCGACCAGCGCCCATTGGGAAGGAACAAGACAGGAAAAGGAAGGAAATGGGAGAGGTATTTTTAAGGCCCCACTTTTCACATGGTGTCCTGTTGTGTGTTTGGAAAGTACTCTTTATTGTTTGATTTGGGTTAATGTCAGAATGAAAGCGAGTTCTTTCAAAATAACACATTCCTTTTTATCTTACCAATTTCTCATATTGTAAGAAGCGGAAGAAGAAACCATAGAGAGCATTCATATTTTCCTTCTGATCAATGAAGTCAAACGTTACAATTATCCATTTTAGAATGAGCACCTATAGGCAGAAGACAGATCTCAGTAAGCCAAAGCAAGGCCAAGACAACAAACCTTCCCTTCTGGAATATGGTCAGCGTGTACAACATCTAGCTGAATCATCACCAGGATAACGAAGTCAGACTGGGGGAAATCTCATTCTTCAGAACCAAGACATCATTACCATGCTTTCCAAGTTACCTGAAAGTCACTAGAACACTTGCGAACAGAGAACCAAGACACAGGTGAAATAAGAGCAAAAGACGGAGTTTGGCCTCATTAGGTCCCCCTACCATGAACTCCTTAGGTGGGCCACCCTGCGTCCGCCTCGGCATCGCGCCTCGCTATTCTGCAACTCGAGATAACGCTGAACTGCTCTGCAGGGTTGTTGTAAGGATTGCAAGTCAAGGCATCCGAAGTGCCTTTGAAGATTGAAAAGCCCCTAGTCAATGCTTTGAACTACTGTTGCTTTAAAAAGGAAACTCTGATTAGTAAGAGTTTGGGGAATTAAAAATTGGTTTGCCCTGGGGGCGCTGAAGCTGTGTTCTGGCTTGAAATCAGAGTGAGACCACTGGGCCATCTAGTTCTCTATGGTTTGCCACAGCCAGCAGCTGCTCTCCAGGATTTCAGAGCTCTGTTTCCCATGAATGGGTTGAAACTGCCGCTTTTTGCATCATGTGCCTCTCCCAGTGGGCCACCCCGAGCCATTTCCTGTATAGCGTTCTACATCCCATGTAGTCCTGCTTCTTCCAGCTCAGTTCAGTTCATTCTGCAACTGTGCAAGTTAGGCCGCATCTGCTTTATACATTCAAAGCACCATCATGCCCCTTGACATGCTAACAGTTGCATCTTTGTATTCAATCCCTTCAGCACCTTGGACAGCAGTCTCTCAAGGCTCAGCCACAGGTACCTGGTGCCCCATGCTTCCTAGGCCCAGGTCCGTGCTTTAAAGGCACTGTGTCCGAGTGTTTTGTTGTCCCAGGGCTTTCTAATTTTCAGCATCCCTTTCCAGGGCAGCTTTATTTATTTCATGTCTGAAAGGAGTCCTCTGTGCGTGGCAAAGGCTTGTTGCTGGGACAATAGGAGGCTGCTTTATACTGAGTCCCACTTTTTGCCAAGACAGGTGACATTCCTACGAATACACTGGAAATTTTGAAAGGACTGTGGGCAATTCTCCTCTGCAGCTGAAGATCCAGAGCTATCTGAAGAGGGGGAAATCCCAGGTCTTGCTCAGCTGGAGATGTCTTATTTCCTTTTTATATATAAGCTAATGAGAATTTTAGGCTGCCGGGGGTGGGGCAAAATCTGAGGATGGGAAAAATGATATCACTGGCAGTCACATGGGAGGCTGCTGAAAATGCACATGGAGAAACAATGGGTCCTTGTACTGAGGGGACTGTTTGACCTGCAGGAGGAAGCCAGTTGTTGAAAGCGAACATGGATCTGAGAAGGAGCTTAGAGGGAGATTTCAACATCCAGCTGGAGCCATAAATGGCAGTTCGTCACTAGTTTGGAGTTGGGGACTCTTTTTCAGTCTTAAGGGCCATATTCTCCTCTGGGAAACTTTCCAGGGGCCGTGTGCCTGTGGTGGAAGGGGCCACAGGTGAAAGTGGGTGGAGTGATGAATGTAAACTTTGGTTTCCTAAGGGAGGCTGATTTCTACACACATTCAACTCTCCACCCTCTGTCCTTCATGACTCAAGGTTGCGAGGGGAGGGGTAGTACCTCTGGTGGGGGGCACGTTGTGCTCCTTCTGGGGTAGTTTGTCCACCTTTGGTCACTACAGCTCTCACCTGCGGCTCTTAGAAACTGTCAGCCTGCAGCAGCAGCCACACCCCAGGAATGGCTTCAACTGGCAGGCTAACCAGGTGAGGGGAGTTGATGGGTCTCAAACCCTCCGTGAGTTAGGGGCTTCCCCTGCATGCAAAGCTAGTGTCGGGTACTGGCTAGAGGAGGAGGAATGGTGGGAGGCTACAGCCAGGGAACCCCCCCTAGGGAAGCATCAAAGTGGGAAGGCTCCAAGCCAGGAGACTGCTGGTGGGATGCAGGAGACAGGTCAGGAGAAGAAGAAGAAGGGGGAGCAGATGGATTGGAGGCTAAACAAGCAACAGGTTTAAAGCAGACTGAGGCAGCTGAGGAGGAGGAGGTGGTGGTGGAGGCTGAGGCTGAGGCTGCAACAGATCCCCTGCCATGTCCACTGTTCCCTCCCCCCCCCCTCTGTCCCCAGGAACAAGGGAGGCATTACATGGAGCAGAACAAAAGGCACAGAGAGCCCCTCCACGACTGTTGGGAAGTCAGCCGACTGAGGAGGAGCCTTAGGATAGGGATGCCATATTTCTAAAAGTAGTAACCAAGACACCCTGAAAGCTGTGGAGCTATTTTTAGGAAGACCCCAAAATTGTTGAGCTTCTTAAAGCAAGACCCAGAAGCTGTTGATGTATGATAGCCCTACCTTAGGAGGAGGCTAAGATCCTCCGTTCTGGCAACTGGGGCTAGTCCTGCCTGTGGAGTTTCTCTGTCGGGTTTTGTCTCTCTGAAGAAAGAGTCCACCTTACTGCTCATCTCTGAGTTTTGATGCTGAACTGCAGCTGAATCAGCCCTGACAGCCAGGCTCCGGTCAATTGAGCAGATGAGACCACTAGGGGGTCCAACAGTCAAGAAGGTGGTTTCTGCCCATGCTGTAGAGGGAAGTGACAAGCAGTGGGGCTCATCCACCTGGGAAGGTAGCTCATTTAAGAGAAGGAAGTCCCTGATCCTAAACCTGATTGATCCATTTAGCCCAGTATTGCCCACTTTCAGCCTGAGTGGCAGAAGCTCTCCAAGGTCTTGGGCAGAGAGAGGCTCCTACCTACATTGAGCTTCTAACTGCAGGTGCTAGGGACTGCACCTGGGACCTTCTGCATGCAATGCAGGTGCTGACACACTGAGGCTATGGGTCCTCCACAAAACCTTCAGGTATGGGCAGGAGGCACTACTCGGCATCATTATATCCCACCCTTCCTCCCTAAGGAGTCCAGGGAAGCAAACACACAACAGTTAAACAACCAAAACATCCAAAACCAGTTCCTACACAGAAGCAGACTAAGAAAAATCTCTACTTAGAAGGCTTCTTGAAAGAGGAAGAGGAAGTAGGCATTGAAAGGATAGCAGAGAAGGGACCCCCGATAAGATGGTACCTGCAGGAAAATGTCACTACTCCTCTTTTGTCTCTTCCTTCTGAAGGATCCCGGTGAACAAGCAAAAAGCCCTTGGAAGCACACACACACACACACTCACACACAAGAGGACAAGACAAGACAGGGCTGTGCACCACAAACCATCCCAAAATAAGCCTCCATTCTGTGGGATGTAAAACACAGGAGCAGTCAATGACAACATTCCTAGAGTGTACATGTTCGAACGTGGGGAGGGATGTCTGTCCAGCAAGCAGGTAAACTTCCTGGGACGGACTTCCTCCGCATGTGACCAGAGGTGGGTGTGGCCTCACCTGTGCAGGTAAATGATAAAAGCACAGGGCAGGCAGCCATCTCTCTCTCTTGCCTCTTGCCTCTCTCATCTTCATTTTTCGAAGAAGCAGGATGCCCTCTTGGCTCTCAGCCAAGAGAGGAGGAAAGGACTATCTTCCTATAAGATAGATTCTAAATGTATTTTACCTTTTTAAGCCTGTCTGCCTTCTGGGATCATATTGTGAACAGAACGCGAGTAAACTCTTTTATACTTTTATAAAGACTGTATCGTGTCTTGTATTTTAAGAGGGATCAAAAGGGGGAAATTACCAGAGTAATTATTGTAGAGGTTCTATCGAACCTGTGCAGACGTTACCGTTGCGAACTTAAAAGGGGGAATGTTATAAACTCTGCTGATATTTTGGGAACTTGTTAGCACAAGTTGGATTAGGATATAATCTCACAATATATCCTCTCCTGCACCCCAGAACATTCCCACACATTCCCCATCAATCAATATTGGGCTAAAAGCTATAGAGCACAAAGCTACATGCACCTAAAAACTGGTTTTGAAATAGCCTTGGTCTTGCCTAGTCCCTCAGCCTTGTGAGCATTCCACTTTCTCTACACTATGCGTGTACCCCTGACCGTGTCCTCCCTTACTCATTTCCCCCCTAAACTAGAAAGCCCCAAATGTTTTAGCTTCTCATCTGGGAGTTGCTCCAGCCCCTTGATAATTTTGGTTGCCCTCTGCTGAACATTCCTGCCCCCCCCCCAAGCTCTGCCTTCAATGCAAACGTGGCAGACAATGCCTTCCCTGCAGTTGCACTGCCAAAAAAGTTCAGTTTTACTTTTAAGGACAGGAGATTCTCCTGCAGGCCATCTGTGCTAAAGAGAGGGTGCAGATATAAGTCTCCTTCTTTTGGACCACCCAATTTGCATAAAAATAAGACAAGATTAAAAGTGTTGAGTTTTCCCCACCCCATGGAAAAGGAGCAAATGAAAAATCCTCTCCTGAGCTGTGGCTGCTACTTCCTGAGCATGAGAGATGAAAAGGGCCTGTATGGATTTGGCAATGTCAGCATTCACAGTTCGAGAATCACACTTGGCTCATGACCAAGGGTGTCCAAAAATAGCAAAAGCCAATCTTTTGGCTCAGAGTTGATCTGTGTCCCTCCAGATTTTGCTGGTCTCCAATGCCCATCACCATCATGACCAATGGTCTGGGATTATAGGATCTGGAGTCCAGAAACACCTGGAGGGCCTGAGCTTGAAATTGGGAGTGTCAGTTTTTCACTCTGGGCCTGTGACATTCTGAACAAAGGGACAATCTCTGCAAGAGCACTCCAATGCTGAAATGAAAAATATGGCATGTCAAACAATAGCTTGGGATCACACATCCGCTCTGGAAGTCCTAAGGCCAGATGTGTGGGAGCTGTTTGGGCTTACTCACTGATCAGAGAAAGGAGTTCTGGGCACATCATTTTTTAAAAAAAGCATTCCCTTCTTTTCCTTTTTTAATTTATGCAAGTGGGTTCTGAAACAAAACGTTCCAACTTGGCGAGTACTTATGCCCAAGGCCAGCCTAAAACATTTTGCTGCCTGAGGGAAAGGTCAAAATGCACTGAGGTCAGCTGGGTTGTTAGAAAGGTAGCGGGCAAGGCACGTGACAGCTCTCTTCTCCCACAGAAGCCGCCTAGTCAGGAGGAAGAGCTGAGGGGAATACTTTGCTGATAAACCTCATGCTAGTAATGTGCCTAGATAATTAACATTTTCTGTACAAGTATGAAATTGGTATTGTTTAAACAGTTGAACAAAAATATATATTTCCTAATAACATCAACTCTGATTTGGACCTATTTATAGTATATCCTGAGATTTTACCAAGACATCTATATTTTGCATTATCCTCCAGACATGCCTGGAGTTGTTCAGTGACCATCCGTTCAATCACCTTGCCCAGGAATGGAAAGTTTGAGACTGGACAATAATTGGACATAATGTTGTTGTTTAGTCGTTTAGTCGTGTCCGACTCTTCGTGACCCCATGGACCAGAGCACGCCAGGCACACCTGTCTTCCACTGCCTCCCGCAGTTTGGTCAGACTCATGTTTGTAGCTTTGAGAACACCGTCCAACCATCTCGTCCTCTGTCGTCCCCTTCTCCTTGTGCCCTCCATCTTTCCCAACATCAGGGTCTTTTCCAGGGAGTCTTCTCTTCTCATGAGGTGGCCAAAGTATTGGAGTCTCAGCTTCAGGATCTGTCCTTCCAGTGAGCACTCAGGGCTGATTTCCTTCAGAATGGATAGGTTTGATCTTCTTGCAGTCCATGGGACTCTCAAGAGTCTCCTCCAGCACCATAATTCAAAAGCATCAATTCTTCGGCAATCAGCCTTCTTTATGGTCCAGCTCTCACTTCCATACATCACTACTGGGAAAACCATGGCTTTAACTATACGGACCTTTGTTGGCAAGGTGATGTCCCTGTTTTTTAGGATGCTGTCTAGGTTTGCCATCGCCTTTCTTCCAAGGAGCAGGTGTCTTTTAATTTCGTGACTGCTGTCACCATCTGCAGTGATCATGGAGCCCAAGAAAGTAAAATCTCTCACTGCCTCCATTTCTTCCCCTTCTATTTGCCAGGAGGTGATGGGACCAGGGGCCACGATCTTCGTTTTTGTGATGTTGAGCTTCAGACCATATTTTGTGCTCTCCTCTTTCACCCTCATTAAAAGGTTCTTTAATTCCTCCTCACTTTCTGCCATCAAGGTTGTGTCATCTGCATATCTGAGGTTGTTGATATTTCTTCCGGCAATCTTAATTCCAGCTTGGGATTCATCCAGCCCAGCCTTTCGCATGATGAATTCTGCATATAAGTTAAATAAGCAGGGAGACAATATGCAGCCTTTATTGGACATAATGGCCAGGTCCAAATATGTCTTTTTATTTTTTATTTTTTAAATGATATTTATTAAAAGTTTTATAGTTACAGAAGAAAAAGAGAAAAAGAGATAAAGCACAGAATATATATATAAAAAAATAAAAAAAATAAAAATTAAAAATTAAAAAATACATCAAAAAGCAAAAAAGAAAACAATACCTCCACCCAACCAGAGAAAAAACAAAAACATTTGTTTGATCCATCTTCTTCTCCCGAACTTGCCATTTCAAAATTGGTTCCTGAGTCACATCCTGAGTGGTTCCTGTTGAAATGTTCACTTTTTGTTCCAAATCAAATACACTTTGTCCCAAAGTGTCCATTTTCTTTACCGTCAAGTCCGTCTTCTCATGTAATTGTTCCAACAGAGCATTTATTTTTTCAAATGCATTCACTAGAGCTTCTTGTTTTCCCATTCTTATCCAGAGACTTTCCAAGGTCGCTTCTTTCACAGCCCTTGGTTCTTAATGGAAAATTCCACTTCGCAGTTACAAGTTGCAACAGTTTCAGAAGCTCCCTCTATAGGCAACAGTTTCTGTTTGTATCTATTCTTGTTATTCCAAATCAAAATCCAGTATCAAAGTTACTGTTCAACTTTTCTCCATTTTAAGTGCCACAAGAACAATGCTATATATATATATATATATGCAGGTTTTGGTGTCCTCGGGTGTCTTCCCGTGTAAAAGTTGGGGTGTCTAGGCGACGTTTCGACGAGGTCTCACTCGTCATCTTCAGGCTGGTGCTTTCGGCTTCTTGTTACTGGAACAGAGCAGGATCTCAGTGTTTGAGTTCCTATAAATACTGTTGAGGAGGTGTGGTGTATAGCCTCCAATGTTCTGGGCAGAGAGGAGGTTCCCAGGCTAGTGTGCCTTTTCTTCTTTTGTTCCTTAATTACTTGAGGGATATCTTGAGTGATTTCTTGAGTGATTTCCTGAATCCCACTTAGGTGGGTCATTAGGTGTGGATTAGTTGCTAAAGCCTTCGTGTCTTGAACTCTTGAACTTTGTGAAGAGTTTTTCTGAGAAGATGGCTGTACTGCACTTGGTTGTGCTCTGGCTTGGCTTCGTGTATAGGGGCGAGCTGTGGTTTTGTGGCCTGTGCCAGCCAGATCTGTGTAGGGATTGCAGGGGGGTGCAGCATCCGGAGGTGCCACCCTGGTTTGGCTACTGGATGGTGTCTGTAATTTATCTGTGGAGAGGGTCTGGGTTTGGGTCTGGTGTGGTTGATTGGTGATGGCGTTCTGTGTGCCTCTGGATCTGGTGTCAGATTTTGTGGGGAGGGCTAATTTCCAGATGTCTGGCAAGCGGGATGTGTCGTCACGCTTGTTCATGTTGTGAGGGTGTTTCTCTATCTCGATGGCTTCCATGATTATTCTCTTGTGGTGATGTTCCATGTTAAAGAGCAATTTGGAATCTGCAAAATTAATTTCGTGTCCTGTTTCTTTCATGTGTTGGAAAAGAGAGGAAGTTTTTTCTTCTTTTTTGACGGCATTCTTGTGTTCTGCGATCCGTGCATTTATTCGTCTGTTTGTTTGTCCAATGTACGTGGCTGGGCAGACTTTGCAGGGTATTTCATAGACCCCTTGGTTTTCCAACTGAATTTTATCCTTGGGGTTTCTGAGGATATTGGCTATTTTTTGGTTGGTGCAAAAGGCTGTTTTGATATTGTGTTTATGGAGGATTTTGCTAATTTTATCTATATATCTTTTATATATAAAAGATAAAAATTCTATATAATTTTATATATATATCTTATTCAACCGTCCATCAGGATGTATTCCATTCCCAGTTATTAATTTTCTCAGATCATAAAACTTTTTGACAGCCTGATCCCAGGCTCGAAAAAGTGGTAAATTATCTCGTCTCCCTCACTCTCCCGCAGGTTTAAACCATCCACAAAAGATTCCCCCCTCTTCTCCTGCTTCCAAGGGGGTATTCGATATCTTAAATAGTGAAAATTTAATACTTTACAGAGTACTTTTCCCAGGCTTTAGCTTGCGACGTCTTTGCTTTGATCTGTTTACAAAACGGAAGGCAGACTTCCTGTTTAGACCTTCACGTTCAAATGCCAAATTTTGATGTTTAAATAGTCCAATTTTCTGTTTACTTACGAATATTTACTTAGAGTCCAAATGTCCACAGGAAAAGTCGGCGCTTTCTGGCAACAGCAATGCGGCTTCACTCCTTGAAAGAAGTGGTTGATTCAATGTACCGCGCCGCTCACCCCACGTCGCTCCGGAGCCCCGAAACCGGGTCTCCCTGCGAGTAGGGGAGGCGCAAAAGGTACCTGCCGAATCCCAAGTCCACGAGCTTCTTCCGCTTGTGGTTCCTAGCGGGTCTCCGCCTCGCCGTGGCGATCAGACCCTGATTTCCAAGGAGTGGATTCCTCCGAAACGCCATTACCAGAAGCGCCAACCCGGAAGTCCCCCAACTATGTCTTTTTAATAAGCAGTTTAACAATCACTTCTTCAGATGGTAGGTTTCACTCGTTCAAGTCTGTCCACATCCTCAGAAGCAGCAGGTTGCAATGGATCCCATCCAACTTGACTAGACCCAGTGGCGTAGTGGGCTGCGGGGCAAAGGGGCAGTTGCCCCAGGCACAAAATTGTTAGAGGTGCACAATTTCAGCACCTGGTGCTGCCTCAATACAGCTTCACGCTTCCATCACTGGGGTCCGATGACCACGGCTTGTCCATGCGATCAGGTAAGTGACCTCTCCAGACAATGGGGTGGCTCTTCTTTTCTTATCTCTGTGGCTGTGATCCCCTGGGTGATGTGGATGCCATTAGGCAGTCGAATGCGCATGCATACTCCGTCTGTTTCCCTCCCTCCTACCCCCTCCTCCACGTGGCCCCGGGAACTGGCAAGCCATACTATGTCTCTGACTAGGCAGAGCTCTGGCACCCTCCTACCTTGGTGGAGTCTACCTCTTTCCAAACCTAAGCAATTTTATCTGCAAACTCATGACAGGAGTCATTACAGGAGATCTTGGACTCTGTATCAGACCCTGATGGCAAAGGTGCTTCTGTTAGACTATGAACCACCTGAAAGAGTCTCCTGGTACTGTTTTCACCAACAGATCCAGCAACAATGGTCCTCCTCACCATCGCTATTGCCACTTGGTAGGCTCGGCGTTGAGCTCTAGCCCGTGTTTGGTCTCATTTGAAGTGGGTTTCTCACCACCAGCACTTTAGCTGTCTCAGGAATTGTTTCATCACCCTCAGCCCCAGGGGTAGAACCACAGGGTCATCCAAGTGCCATGCCATTGGAGAGGGTGCTTTTTAAGGTTTGTGGAGCAGCACCCTCTTTTTTTTATATATATATATAATATTTTATTGGGTTTTACAATAAACATAAAACAACAAAAAACAAACGCAAAAACAGTTAAATACAAAAAATAAAAATATTGAAAACAATTTTTGTCTTCTTACATTCTTTGCATTAACTTATTTCTCCGACTTCCCCAGACCTCCCTTCTCTGTATTCCAAATCTAGTATTCTGTCTGCAAATTCTTTCCCTCTATCATTTTTTGATTTCCTAGTAATTTTAATACATAATAGATAGTTGCATTTCCTTAAATTTGAAAAATGTTGGGTCTTTTTCTATTCACTTTTTTACTAATAACCATTCACCATCAATCCAATATCATCAAACTTATAATGTTTCTGTAAATAGTCTTTAAATTTCCTCCAATCTTCCTTCACCGTCTCTTCTCCCTGGTCTCTGATTCTGCCGGTCATTTCTGCCAATTCCATGTAGTCGGTAAATTTCATCTGCCATTCTTCCAGGGTGGGTAGCTCTTGTGTCTTCCAATGCTGTGCGATGAGTATTCTTGCTGCTGCTGTGGCGTACATAAAGAATGTCCTATCCTTCTTGTGCACCCGTTGGCCGACCATACCCAGGAGAAAGGCTTCTGGTTTCTTCGGGAATGTGTATTTAAATACTTTTTTAAGCTCATTATAGATCATCCCCCAGAATGCCTTAATCTTTGGGCACGTCCACCAAAGGTGAAAGAATGTACCTTCAACCTCTTTACATTTCCAACATTTATTATCGGGCAAATGGTAAAATTTTGCAAGCTTGACTGGTGTCATGTACCACCTGTATATCATTTTCATAACATTCTCTCTTAAAGCATTAGATGCCGTAAATTTCATACCAGTGGTCCATAACCGTTCCCAGTCAGCAAACGTTATATTATGACCCAGATCTTGTGCCCATTTAATCATCACTGATTTCACTTCCTCATCCTGTGTATTCCATTTCAACAGCAAGTTATACATTCTTGACAAAATCTTAGTTTTGGGTTCTAGCAATTCTGTTTCCAATTTTGATTTTTCCACCTGGAAGCCAATTTTTCTGTCCATTTTATAAGCCTCCATTATCTGATGATAATGAAGCCAATCACGAACTCTATTTTTCAATTTGTCAAAACTCTGTCATTTCCATTTTTCTCCATCTTGTTCTAGAATCTCCCAAAATTTTGGCCAGTTGGCCTCCATATTGAGTTTTTTTAATGCTTTTGCTTCCATTGGGGACAACCACCTTGGAGTCTTGTTTTCAAGTAAATCTTTATACCTCGTCCAAACCTTAAACAATGCATTCCTAACAATGTGAATTTTAAACATTCTATGCACTTTAACCTTGTCATACCATAGATATGCATGCCAACCAAAAACATTATTAAATCCTTCTAGATCCAAAATGTCTCTGTTTTCGAGAAGTAGCCATTCTTTTAGCCAGCAAAAAGCTGCTGCATCATAATATAGTTTCAAATCTGGCAGGGCAAAGCCTCCTCTTTCCTTTGCATCAGTTAATATTTTAAATTTTATCCTTGGCTTTTTGCCCTGCCAGACAAATCTAGATATGTCTTTTTGCCACTTCTTGAAACAATCAATTTTGTCTATAATCTGCAATGTCTGAAATAAAAACAACATTCTTGGCAATACATTCATCTTTATCACGGCAATACGACCCATTAATGAGAGTTTCAAATTAGACCATGTTTCTAGATCTTTCTTTATCTCCGACCAACATTTATCATAATTGTCTTTATATAAATTCCCATTTTTAGCAGTCATAATAATTCCCAAATATTTCACTTTTTTCACTACTGTCAAACCTGTCTCATTCTGAAACCTTTCTTTCTCAATTTCTGTTAAGTTCTTTACCAAGACCTTTGTTTTTGTTTTATTTAGTTTAAAACCTGCCAATCGACCAAACTCCTGAATCAGTTCTAAAACTCTTTTCACACTGGATTCTGGCACCTGCAATGTCAAAACTAGATCAGCTGCAAATGCTCTTAATTTGTATTGTTTAACTCCGACCTGTATCCCTCTGACCAATTGGTCCTTTCTAATCATGTTCAACAACACCTCCAGGACTGATATAAAAAGCAAAGGGGAAATTGGGCAACCTTGTCGTGTTCCTTTCTCTATTCTGAACTCCTCAGTCACGACATTGTTAACAATTAATTTAGCTTTTTGTTCAGAATAGATTGCACCTATACCATTTTCAAATTCTTGGCCTACCCCCATACCTTGGAGATTCTTCTTCATAAAGCTCCAAGAAATATTGTCAAAGGCTTTCTCCGCATCCACAAATATCAAAACTGCTTTCGTATTTATTTTTTCTTGTAAAAATTCCAAAATGTCTATTATATTCCTCACGTTGTCTGATAGATGTCTTCCTGGGAGAAAGCCTGCTTGGTCCTTATGAATCTCCTCTATTAGAACTTTCTTAAATCTTCTAGCCAAAATATCTGCAAAAATTTTGTAATCCACCTTGAGCAATGATATAGGGCGGTAGTTTTTAAGTTGATGTTTTTCAGACTCTATCTTTGGTATAAGTGTGACAAAAGCTTCTTTCCACGTTTCTGGTGCTCTTTTCCCCTGTAGTATGTCATTACAGACTTCTTTCAATGGCTGAATTAACCAGTCTTTCAGTGATTTATAATATCTAGCAGTCAGCCCATCAGGTCCTGGGGACTTGCCCAGTTGCATATTCTGAATGACACTCTCAACCTCTTGGTCTGTTATCCTGTAGCTCAATTTTAATCTACTTTCTTGAGATATTTTCGGTAGCCCATTCATTTTCAGAAATTCCTCTATATCTGCTTCCTTCTGGGGTTGCTGAGAGTAAAGCTGTTTAAAATATTTTTGAAAAGCGGTCCTTATTTCAACTGGGTTCTGTATGATTCTTCCTTCCACTTCCAAGTTTGTTATTGTATTCATTTTTTGTCTCTTCTTTTTTTGCCATGCCAATAGTTTTCCACATTTATTTGCCGATTCAAAAGTTCTCTGTCTCATTTGCCTAATCTTCCATTCAATTTCTTGATTTATCATTTGCATATATTCAACTTGATATAACTTAATCTCTCTTAAGATTTCCTGTGATTTTGGTTTTGTTCTCAATCTCTTTTCTCCCTCATTAATCTTTTCCAGAATCTTCTCTCTCTTTTCCTTTTGTAATCTCTTTTTAAGCGTATTTTGTTGTATCAAGAACCCTCTCATAACAGCTTTACTTGCGTCCCATACAGTTCTTTTCTCCACCGTAGTGTTCAAATTTATCTCAAAATAGTCTTTCAGAGTTTTCTGGGCCTTTTTATTTACTTCTTCATCTCTAAAAAGAGAGTCATTCATTCTCCATCTAAAGGAGCCAATTGGTAGTAGATTCATTGCCATCTTTACTGCATTATGGTCGGAGCAAGTCTTTGGGCAGATTTCCACTTTTTTTATCTTCGGTGCCAGTCGTCTAGTAATCCAAATTTGGTCGATTCGTGTCTCGGTCATTTTGGCTTCAGAAAAGAAGGTTCCCTCTCTTCCTAAAGGATTTTTAGTTCTCCAGATATCGATCAAGTCCAAGTTATCAGTCAGTTCAAAAAAAGTTTTCGGTAGTCTACCATCTTTGGTGACTACCTGTCGTTGTGCCTTGTCCATATTTGTTGAAACAACTCCATTCATATCTCCCATCAAGATCACATTGTACTCCAAATAGTCATTCAATGTCTCATGCAGCTTCTTAAAGAACTTGGATTTTCCTTCATTTGGTGCATAAACACCTACTATCAAATACTTCTGCCCATGATACTGTATTTCAATTGCCAAATATCTTCCTTGTTCATCCTTAAAGATGAATTTTGGTGAAAGGCTCTCTTTAGCATAAATTACTACTCCTCTTTTTTTTTACCTTGTCAGATGAAATAAATTCTTGGCCCAATCTTTTATTAATTAGAATTTTCCTATGGAGCCTAGTCACATGTGTTTCCTGTAAACAAATCAAGTCCAATTGTTCTTTTTTTAAGATGTGAAAAATCGATTTCCTCCTTCGAACCGAGTTTAGACCGTTGCAATTCCAACTTAAAAGTTGCAGAGACATGATGAATTTGTTCTATTATGTTCCTCCAGATGCACCCAATGTCTTGTCTTTATCTGCCGAATCCGGCGGTGTCCTTTTCTTCCGATTCCGTTTCGGTTTTGCTCCTGTCACGTCTTCACTTCCTTCCTCTGATGACTCCGATGGGTCTGCTACTTTTAAAGTTCCTTTCCGTAGATCCTCCTCGTAGACTTCTAAGAATGTGTCCTTGTCTTCCACTGATTTTATTTTTATCTTTCTTCCCTTGATGCTGAAAGAGAGCCCTTCCGGAAATTCCCACCTAAAGATGATGTTGTTTTTTCTCAATTGGATAACCAAGTCTTTATAATTTGACCTGAGGTCCAAGAGGTGTTTTGGGATGTCCTTGAAAATTTCAGCTTTGGATTGGTTAATTACCAATGGTTTTTGAAAGTGTAGTCCCAAAATCTTATCTCTTTCTTCTTTGGTTCTGAACGTAACCAAACAGTCTCTAATTTTAATTCTTTTACTTGTTTTTCCCAGTCGAAACGCGCTTAGAATCTTAAATTCCTCTTTTTCCGATTCCAAATTCCAAAATTTCTCAAATTCTTGTGTAAGGAGGTCCCGCAGGCTTCCTTCCTCAATTTCTGGCACGTTTCTGATTCTCAGGTTAGTTTGTTTATCTTTCAACTCAATCATAGAAAATCTTGCTCTATAGTCCTCAAGTTGCTTGTTCATCGGTGGTAATTTCTCCTCTGTGGCTGCTGCAGCTTCCTTTGCCTCCTCAGCAATTTTTCTTGTTTCTGCCGAAGCCTCCAGTAGTTCCTTAACTGAATCTGTATTTTGTTTTATGCTTGCAGTATTTTGATCTATTTTGAAAGAAGCCTCTGTTACTCCTTTATTTGTTTCTGCGACTTGTCTTTTTGTTTCTGCAACTTGTCTTTTTGTTTCTGCCACTTCTTCTGTCAATTTGTCTATTGATCCTTGTAGTTTTGCAAATCCTGCTGTAATAAGGTCCTCTGTTGAAGACATTCCTTTTGCCTTAGGTAAAACAGAGGCACCTCCTGTTGATTCCGGAAAGGATCCCCTCCTTCCTGTGTGAAAGGATTTGCCAGATCTTGTTGTTTTGTCTTGAAATTGCTGTGTTTTCCCCTTTTCCTCTGCCATAAGCCAACAGTTTCAAGGTTACTCTGCAGCTGCAACTTATTTATCAGCTCAAAGGGAAACAATGGAATTTTCCTCAGTTACTTTGTTACTCTGTAACTATCTCAATGTCCACCAGGGGGACTTAGCAGGCGTTTATAATAGAAAGATAATATGTCTCCCACTCTCCTTTCACGGCAAATTTGTAACAATAGTGTTCCTTCACAGTATCCACAACTCTCAGTTTCAAATAGAGTTCTCTTATCCTAATAAAAAGTTCCTTTAAGCACTTTCACAGTCCCCAAAACTTCACTTTCAATTTTGACAGGTCAGGACCGGGAGTCCAGGCAGTGAACTTTGATGTTGCTTAACTCCTTTTAACGCAGGCAAAAAGAATTTCACGCTCTCCCCCCTCTTTCCCTGCTTCCCGAGGGGGGAACTTCTCTCCAAAGAAGTCGGATTTCAACCCTTTCAGTCCTTATTTGTACAGGGTTTTAGTCCTCCAGTCTTTGCTTTCCACTATTTACAGGCGGAAGGCTGACTTCCTGTTTAAACCTTCCCGCTTCGGTGTCAGATTACGTTACTTATTTAAGTCTGATTAAGTCCAATTAAGTCCCAATTCTTGCCTAATTTCATCAAAGATTTGTACTTTTCCTACTCACGGATCCTTCTTTTTAGTCCAAATTGTTCAAGAAGAAATTGAGCGCTGCTCCGATCACAGCTGCGCGACGTCACTCCGAAAAAGAAGCGATTGACTCTCAGCACGGCGCCAACCCCCGCTGCACTCCGGAGCTCTTACCGAGCCCCAGAAAAGTTTTGGGGGAGCGCTAATGGTGCCCGCCGAGTCCCACGGACGTAGGCTTCCTCCGCCTACGTTTCCAGGGGTTCACCGCGTCGCCGTAGTGGTAGAACACTGTTTTTTCGGAGCTCTCCCCTCCGCTGCTCAGAGGGGAGCCGCCATGATCGATGGCGCTCAACCCAGAAGTCAATGTGTTTGGCCGCCGTCTGCCGGGTCTCCCCAGATGAATTTGCTATTAGAAGGAGGCATGTGAAGCCATAATCCTGGAAAGAGATTCTGGAGAGAAGCACTCGACCCAATTTTAGCCTTTGATTCTGTGAGAGGCGCCCAGTGCTTGGTCTTACTAGCTGCAGCTCAACTTTAACTATGTTTACAGCAGAGGAGCAAGTCCTGGAGGGCTGGCTTCCTATTCTGCCTCTATGGGTGAGTTGGCATTGATGAGGAAAATTCCCGGGTGTGAGGCTACTATGTTTTTTCAAAATATAGTCCGGCCCACCACATGCTCTTGTGGGATGTGAAACACAAGAGCAGTCAAGTACAACATTCCTAGAGTGCACATGTTTACACATGGGGAGGAATGTTTGTCCAGCCAGCAGGTAAACTTCCTGTTTCCTTCTGGGCTGGGACAAACCTCCTCTACATGTGACCCAAGGTGGGTGTGGCCTCACCTGTGCAGGTAAGGAGAAAAGCACAGAGCAGAGCAGCCATCTCTCTCTCTCTTTCACCACATGCATCGAAGAAGCAACATCTTTTTAGCCAAAGATGCCCTCTTGGCCTCCAGCCAAGAGAGGACAAAGGGACTGTCTTCTTATGGAATAGTTTTCAAGTGTATGTTACTTTTCTAAGCTAAGTCTGCCTTCTGGGATCCGATTGTGAACAGAATGTGAGCAAACTCTTTTTATACTTTTATAGAAGACTGAGTCATGTCTTCTCACTCAGTACAAGCTTAACACAGGCAAACATGTCCAGGCACCTCTTAAGTAAAGCTAAAGGTAAAGGGAGCCCTGACCATTAGGTCCAGTCGTGACCGACTCGGGTTTGCAGCGCTCATCTCACCTTATTGGCCGCCGAGGGAGCCTCGGGGATTCGAACTGCCGACCTTCTGATCGGCAAGCCCTAGGCTCTGTGGTTTAGACCGCAACGCCACCTCCTGCACATCCATACCCTGGGACAAGTCTGGGGATGGGCTCTTGGTTTCTTTGGCCAACTAACTGCTCAGTAATTGTCATCTTTGGGCACTTCCCTGGGTGGGGGGGGGGGCGGGGTGTACACGTGTCCTCACGCTTGAGGGATTATGGCGGGAGATAGAGGGGGAAAGAGTCCTTTCCTTAAGGGCAAGAATGGCATTGGAATGGAGGAAATTGATGCAGGGGGTGGATTTTCTGAAGTGAGGGGCTTTTCCTAAGCCGGCAGTCCATAAGGGAAGTGGCTTGACAGATTTCTTGCAACAAAGGATCACTTTGGGCAATAGAAACCAGTTAATGGGCTTTTGATGGACTGAGTCCATTGTTCTCTCAGCAGGCGGCCACTCAGGAGCTCAGTCAAGCTGGCGAAGCTCCGCTGCTCTGCAGAACAGAAACAGGCAGCGGTACAAGAAAGATTCTGTCCACTAGAGGCCGCTATCCGCTAAGCACTATTGGCTAGCAGTCCAAATCTGATGCTTTTGATTGGGCTATACGCAGCAGTATGTAAATACAGAGTTCATGCCCAAGTCCCCGTTCATATTGATACGGTTTCATACCAGAAAGAGGGAAGCAGGGTCTTTTCTTCATAAAAAAAGATGTGGTGCTTGGTGCGACAGGGGAAGGAAAGGGCTTTCTTGAGCTCATTGTCTCACGCCCTAGCTATGTGGAGGGGTTTCTGGGGAAGGCGAGATCCCTTGCGAATTTCCCCCTCGGAAATTCCGTATAGCATATTCTTAGAAAAGAAAGAAAAAAGAAAAGGAAAAAGGAGGGGGGGGAGAGACTGATAGGGAAGAAAGGTTTCCTCTGTTCCCCTCCACTCTTCCAAAGAATTCCGAGCTGAGGTGCAGAGCTCTTTCCTCCCTTGTGACCTCCCCACCCTCCTCCTCCTCCCTTCCACATAACTGGCTGTGTCACCTTGCCTGCCAATCATACCTCCCTTTGAACTGAAGCAGAGTTCCATCCCTGTTTGTGCCAGTTCTGGAGTCTAAAAGCCGAGGACCTAAATCAGCCAAAGGAAAATGACACCCTTCCTACCCACGCAAAAATGCAACTTTCATTGGTCTGTTTGCTACTGGACGTGGGTTTGTTTTTTTCTTTTGGTTTAAGGAGCGAAGCAATAGCTCATTTGCTTGCGAGTGTGGGAGTCTGCAATTCTTGGTGTTCCAGGGCTTTTTGCAAGTTGGAGTTGCCTCCAGTCCACCCCGGATGTCAGAACAGTCCTTCTGGATTAGACCAATGGATGATCTAGTCCAGCACCTTGTAGAATCATAGAATCATAGAATCATAGAGTTGGAAGAGACCACAAGGGTCATCGAGTCCAACCCCCTGCCAAGCAGGAAACACCATCAGAGCACTCCTGACATATGGTTGTCAAGCCTCTGCTTAAAGACCTCCAAAGAAGGAGACTCCACCACACTCCTTGGCAGCAAATTCCACTGTCGAACAGCTCTTACTGTCAGGAAGTTCTTCCTAATGTTTAGGTGGAATCTTCTTTCTTGTAGTTTGTATCCATTGCTCCGTGTCCGCTTCTCTGGAGCAGCAGAAAACAACCTTTCTCCCTCCTCTATGTGACATCCTTTTATATATTTGAACATGGCTATCATATCACCCCTTAACCTCCTCTTCTCCAGGCTAAACATGCCCAGCTCCCTTAGCCGATCCTCATAAGGCATTGTTTCCAGGCCTTTGACCATTTTGGTTGCCCTCCTCTGTACACGTTCTAGTTTGTCAGTGTCCTTCTTGAACTGTGGTGCCCAGAACTGGACACAGTACTCCAGGTGAGGTCTGACCAGAGCAGAATACAGTGGCACTATAACTTCCCTTGATCTAGATGCTATACTCTTATTGATGCAGCCCAGAATTGCATTGGCTTTTTTAGCTGCCGCGTCACACTGTTGGCTCATGTTAAGTTTGTGGTCAACCAAGACTCCTAGATCCTTTTCACATGTACTGCTCTCAAGCCAGGTGTCACCCATCTTGTATTTGTGCCTCTCATTTTTTTTGCCCAAGTGCAATACTTTACATTTCTCCCTGTTAAAATTCATCTTGTTTGTTTTGGCCCAGTTCTCTAATCTGTCAAGGTCGTTTTGAAGTGTGATCCTGTCTTCTGGGGTGTTAGCCACCCCTCCCAGTTTGGTGTCATCTGCAAATTTGATCAGGATGCCCTTGAGTCCATCATCCAAGTCGTTGATAAAGATGTTGAATAAGACCGGGCCCAAGACAGAACCCTGTGGCACCCCACTAGTCACTCTTCTCCAGGATGAAGAGGAACCATTGATGAGCACCCTTTGGGTCCGGTCAGTCAGCCAGTTACAAATCCACTGAGTGGTAGCATAGTCAAGACCGCATTTTACCAGCTTCTTTACAAGAATATCATGGGGCACCTTGTCAAATGCCTTGCTGAAATCAAGGTAGACTACATCCACTACGTTCCCTTCATCTACCAGGCTTGTAATTCTGTCAAAAAATGAGATCAGGTTCGTCTGACATGACTTATTTTTCAGAAATCCATGCTGACTATTGGTGATCACAGCATTCCTTTCTAGGTGCTCACAGATTGTTTGCTTAATGATCTGCTCCAGAATCTTCCCTGGTATTGATGTTAGACTGACTGGGCGGTAATTATTTGGGTCCTCTCTTTTCCCCTTTTTGAAAATAGGGACAACATTTGCCCTCCTCCAGTCTGCCGGGACTTCGCCTGTTCTCCAGGAATTCTCAAAGATGACTGCCAATGGTTCTGAGATCACATCTGCCAGTTCTTTTAATACTCTTGGATGCAGTTCATCTGGCCCTGGAGACTTGAATACATCTAAACTAGCCAAGTATTCTTGTACTATCTCCTTAGTTATTCTGGGCTGTGTTTCCTCTGCTGAATCATTTCCTCCAAATTCTTCAGGTCGGGCATTGTTTTCTTTATCGGAGAAGACTGAGGCAAAGAAGGCATTGAGGAGTTCAGCCCTTTCTGTGTCCCCTGTTTGCATTTCACCATCTTCTCCTCTGAGTGACCCCACTGTTTCTTTGTTCTTCCTTTTGCTACGAACATACCCATAGAAGCCTTTTTTGTTGCTTTTAACCTCTCTAGCAAGCCTGAGTTCATTCTGTGCTTTAGCTTTTCTGACTTTGTGTCTACACGTGCTGGCTATTTGTTTGAATTCCTCTTTGGTGGTTTCCCCCCTTTTCCATTTTTTGTACACATCCTTTTTTAATCTTAACTCAGTTAAAAGTTCTTTAGATAGCCACCCTGGCTTCTTTAGGCACCTTCCATGTTTCCGTCTCATTGGTATTGCCTGAAGTTGTGCTTTTACTATCTCCCTCTTAACAAACTCCCAGCCATCATGAACTCCCTTTCCTTTTAGTATTACTGTCCATGGGATCTCACCCAGCACTTCCCTAAGTTTTATGAAGTCGGCTTTCTTAAAGTCAAGAAATTGAGTCCTAGTATGCTTGGCTGCTCCTTTCCGTTGTATAGTAAACTTCAGAAGAGCATGATCACTTGCGCCTAATGATCCTTCCACTTCTACCCCATAGTTGCCCAGCAGAGGCTCACAACAAGCCCATAAGCAGGACCTGAGTGCAATGGCCCTCTCCCACTCATATTCCCAAGCAGGGCCGGACCTCTGATGAGCCAGAGTGAGGCAGCTGCCTCAGGCGGCCGATGCTGAGGTGAGGGGATGGAGCTGGGAGTGGCCTCTGGCCTGGCCTGTACCCCTACGTTAGCTGACTGCTCTCAAGTGCAGGGAAAGCTCCTGTCCTTTCCAAAGTACTTGGAAGAAGATTCAACAGTCAATCCAATTGGCTTCGGTACGGGAAAGATTTGGGAGTGTTTTACTGTTTTGGATGTTTCAATTTGCTGGCAGCGCCCAGAATGGCTGGGGCAACCCAGTCCGATGGACAGCATAGAAATCTCAAGGTTGAATTTGTCTGATTTCCTTTCAGAGCCATTCAAGTTGGTACTTTTCAGCACCTAGGGGTGTAGTGGCATCTGGACCATGGACCTCTCAGCTGGTGACTTGTGGGAGTCAGTCTGCAGCTCACCACACCTCAGCCAGTGGGATGTATCACCAGAGATTACAGAACCCCAGCCGAGTCTTCAGAGATGCCCTGCTCTCAGCAGAACAGCTTCTTCCAGAGCAGTGGCGGAGCAGGGTGGGGGCAGTCGGCACTGGGTGTCATCCTGGGGGGGGGGGGGGGACACATTCACTGTAGGCTTGGGAAGCTGGGGGTCGTGGGTGGGCGCTCCCGGCTGGAGGAGGCAGGCAGGGGAGAGGACGGGAAGGAGGCAGGTGAGCAAAGAACGGAGGGGGGCAGGAAGGGGAGAGGAAGGAAGCGGGATCGGTGGGTGTGCCTTTCATTCTGCCTGGAAGACCAGCGCCTACAGCTGGACTACCAAGTGGATTGAAAGGGTCACTTTGGGGGCAGCGCTGCAAAGGCAGAAGGGATCTTGGCCGGTTTCTAAACCACATGCTCCACATGTTTCCGCCCCACCCTGTCCTCAGCCAACCCCCCACTTAGAAGCCACTCTTGGGTTATTGACTTCTGTGTGCTTGTGTATCTGTGTCTCCCGTGTGGGGTTCCTCTCTGCGTAAAGTCTTCAAGCTGTGCCTGTGTGCGCCTGACAAATCGGCCCCATTGCCTTTCCCTCGTCAAAATTTATCTTTCCCCCCACCTCCAGTCTCCGTTGTTGTGTGTCCTGGCTGAGAGGAAAAACAGAAGACGGGGGGCCATTGGTCAGGGATAGTCTACTTGAGATTCCTGCATTGCCCCAGGGGGTTGGCTTGATGACCCTCAGGGGTCCCTTCCAGCTCCACTCTTCTCTGGTGCAGGCTTGTGCAGAGTTTTAGGTCCAAGTTGGGTGCAAGGGGTGCAGCCCATCTTATGCACGGCCGGCTCGGGAAGAAGTCCCACTGATCATGATGAGACTCGCAGGCGAGTAGATTGCTGCTGTGCAGGCCTGCTGTTGAAATCAATGTTTTCCTTTTCAGAGCATGGTGAAATCCCCATGACTAAAACCTCCCCTTCCGTAGTTTCTGTCAGGAGTTCAGCCTACACTCGAGTAGCACCCTGGCAGAGACACGTGCCCGACTGGCATGTTCCCTCCCTCCTGGTCGATCGTTTGGGAGCTTCATAAGCTTTCTTCAGCCCGAACATCACAGCGACCGATGCCAAGCGACACCGGCACACTTAGGGATCCGCAGAGTTTGTGCATCCTGCGTGACAGACCTCAGCAACTCAGCATTTTGGCTAATCGACTTGATTTACATGTAAACACACACACGGAGCACTGCAACATGGCTCCCTCTCTCTCGAGCATCAGACAGCAAAGAGAAAAAGAACTAAGGACAACAGTCCCACTTCACGGAACACAGGAACACAAACATCCTGTCCCCGTCACTTCCCACTCTGTGGAGTCAAAACATAGACAACAATCCCATGACTGCAATCATGGAGCTGGAATTCTCACAGTTTCAAGCGCTACCACAGGTTCCGCAGAATATCTGTACTGCATGGTTTAGTGTGGCAGCACCTGCCCTTTGGAACAATTTACAATTTATTTATTTATTACGGCCGTGGGCCCATACAAGAAAAAACATAAATAACAACTTGTGCACGTGGGGGAAAAAGAAAAAAAATAGGGAAGGAAAAAAAAAAAAAACAGCCGCTAAAACGCCACTATAACAATAAAATACTATAAGATAGAATGGCATCCTACGCTTGTAGTGCTCCTTGGCGTCGCTTTTGGGTAAGGACCGTGACCAGGAACCTAGCCACTTTCAGGGTCGTATGGGTATCCTTATCCTGCAAGATTTGGGCAAGGTGGAATGTTGGAGGGGTACCCGCTAGTTTCTGTATGATTGATCCCAGCAGATTTGCCCGTAACACATTGAACAAGGGGCAAGAAAACATAATGTGCTGGAGCGACTCCGGCGTCACCTTATCACATTCGCACATGGCGGGGACTTGGCCCTTTGAGAATCTATGTCTCAGGACATTGGAGGGAAAAACGTTAAACCTCGCTTTGGTGAAGGCCAGTCTATGGGCAACAGTCGAAAGGGAGGAGAGGTATGATGGAACGCAGTAAGTTAAAGTGATACCAATGCTCTGGGGCGAACAAACACCTCCCCCCAGCATATAATTTCGCTGTAAGTCGATGTCATCCAGTCTTTGGCGGATCAGTCTTTGAGCTGTGATTTGATCTAATTTTAGGGAATCTGCGGGAGAGATTCCATAACTCAAGAGTTTGGCATGAATTCTACTAGACCAAAGGCTAGAGAATTCATCTCGCCATAGGCATTGGATAAGGTAATGGTTTGGTAATCTATGCCACAGTGATAACCAGTAATTGAAGACTTGCTTCCACAGACAAGTTTCTAAGGATGCGATCTTCAATTCTAGTCGCATGGCTGCGTTGCTTACGCACAGAGGAAGCATTAGGAGCCGGCGTAGGAATTGGTTTTGCAGAGTCTCAAGGGGAGCAAGATCAGTCAACACGGCCCAGAGCGGGGCAGCATAAGCGAGCACAGCCACCACTTTTGCCTTGAACACCTTTAGGGCCGAGGGAACATGCAAAGCTCCATCCGAAAAGAAAAATCGGAGGAGCGCGTATGACAGAGTTTTGGCCTTATTAAGTAGGTGTTGTATATGAGCTTTCCACCCCAGATTGTATTGAAAAATAACTCCTAGGTATTGAAATTTTAGGACTTGCTCTATTTTTGCTCCACCAAGCTTCCATTTATATAATCTCCGGCTTCTGGAGAAAATCAGAATCTTGGATTTGACATAGTTGATGGTTAATTGGTTGAGTTGACAATACGTGGCAAAGATCTTCAGAGCTCTGGTTAGTCCAACACGTGTAAAAGATAGGAGTACTGCGTCGTCCGCATATAAAAGGAGTGGGCAACGATAATCCGCTAGTCTAGGCGCGTGTGTACTTGGAGATGAATTAACTAGGGGTGCTCGCATGTCGCTGATGAATAGGTTGAATAGGCAGGGAGCCAATATACAACCTTGGCGCACTCCCTTGTTTATTGGTATCGGGTTTGTGAGGTCGCCCGCAGGAGTGAGTCTCACTCTGGCAAGGGTACCTTCGTGGAGTTGACTTATAAGCCATAAGAGTCTTCTATCAATGCCCTGTTTCGCAAGTTTCTCCCAAAGAATATTTCTAGGCACGCTGTCGAAGGCTGCCTTTAGATCTAAAAAGGCCGCACAGAGGTAGCCCCGAGGAGGGGAGGAGTACTTCCGTGCCAGGTGATAAAGCACTATTGCATGATCGGTTGTAGAACGTTTAATTCTGAACCCTGCTTGTTCATGGCCAATCTGATTAGTCTCATCTACCCAACGCAATAGTTTAGTCAGCAAGAAGCTGGCATAAATTTTCCCTATAATCGAAAGGAGGCTGATGTTACGGTAATTTTCCGGCTCCGTTGGAGAACCTTTTTTATGGATTGGTACTATAATGGCCTCCTTCCATATTTTGGGGATGTGATCAGAGGCGTTGATGGCGTTGAAGGTTTTGGCCAAGATGCCAGCCCACCATTTTGGGTGTAGTTTGATGGCTTCGGCAGGGATCAGATCGGGCCCTGGGGCTTTGCCCGGTTTCAGCTGGGCTATTAGTTTGACTATTTCGTCAGGATCGGTGGGAGGCCAAATGGGTAGATGGGTAAACAGGTGCATCAGATGGTCGGAGGGAGCATCTGCTTGTGAGAAATATTTCTTCAGGAACAATTCCCATGTCGGTGCAGGGATGACTGCCCTTGGGTATATCCTCACCCTTCTATTAATCAAGGACCAGAATTCCCTGGATCTGTGTGGTTTTGAAGCAGCAATCAGGGCCTGCCAACGATTATGTTGCCACTCGCGTTTGGCAATTTTTTGCGTGCGTTTATAAACTTGCTTGGCTTGTGCGTAGCTAGCTGGCAGAGTAGATGCATCGGAGGTCTTATATACATTATATATAGCACGAAGGCGCTGTCTTGCTTGTTTGCACTGAGAATTATACCAGGGGGCACCGTGAGTATACTCGTTACGATTTAAATTTTTGGGTGGTAGCCTGAAGAAGGACGTAAGAACAGTCGTATGATGGTGGAAGCGATTCAACACTATGCTATGCTCGTCTGGGGCAGAGCCTATGTTGGGATGAGGCCCAAGGATTTCTTTTTGAAAGAATTCCTGATACCTTTGAGCCTGGGTCTCCGACCATTTGATTCCTCTTATTTGGAAGGATTCGTTGGTTACCATCTGGGTCGTGTGTCTATCAGCCTCTGGCTGCCAGTTCAGGGAAAACTTGGCTACCAGGGGGAGATGATCACTAGATTGTACATTCTCAATCTTAAAGGTGGAAATACACTTAAGTAAATCCCTGGAGACCAACAGGTAATCGAGGACGCTGTTTGACTTAACGCTCAGGTGAGTGAAATCCCCTGGGATATCAGGGAGACATGCGCCATTTAAGGGGGCCAGATTTAAACGGATGGCCATTTGATATAGGAGTACTCCAGCCTCATTTACTCTGTGGTCTTTAGAGGTTCTCCTCATGATGTGTTCCAGATCATAATTATCAAGATTTGGGGTAACCCACCATTTGGCTTTGGTCAGCGAATCCCAGTTTGCTGCTGTGCGGGCATTAAAATCGCCACCTATTATGGCCGGGGTGTTGGGAAACTTAACATAACATGAGAGCAAATGATCTTCTAGCGAGCCCCATTTAGAGCCCAGTTCAAGAGAGGAACCCCCAGGAGGCAAATAAACATTTGTAACTAGGAGTGAGATCTTTTCCCCCGCTATCAGCCCGGTAAGGGCGTAAGGGGGCAAGGCCTGTACTAGAGAAAATTTAGAATGAAGGTTGAGAGAGATGCCTATTATTAGGCCCCCTTTAGGGCGGCCTCCTTTCAGGGAGGGACAGGCTGGGAGTTCTAGAAGCTCAAAACCATTTAGGACAATTTTCTCTACTTCCCACGATTCTTGGAACAAGATGATATGAAATGGGTTAATAAACTCCAGGAATTCTGGATCAAGTTTTTTTCCCCTCCAGCCCGCAATGTTCCAGCTCAGGACTGATAGGGGGGAGTTCCTGTTGAGTCCAATTCGCTGTCATTTCAGGGAGGAATGTGAGACCTTTGGGGGCAGGGCAGGCCCCGCAAAGAAGTCAGTTATTTTGCTTTGCATAGGCACCTGCTGAAGGGTCCTGGTCTTGAAGTTGGTATTGAGGTATTCTGACTGGGGTGACAGAACGGGTCTCCCGCTAGCTAACCCAAGGGCGGACACTTCAGTGGGGAACACCACGGGGTTAGCTGAGACTGCCCCACCGCGAGGTCTAAAGGTCGCCGATGAAACCATTTGGTTTGCCCTTTGGAACTCCCCGCCTCTTGCAACAAAGCACGTGCCTTTGCTAGACGCTTTTCAGGCACCTGCTAAAAGCATTCTTGTTGAGGCAAGCATACCTAGAAGCTTAGGAAGTTGAAGTAATTTTCATCTCTTTTAATATTTTAGCTTTTGTATGTTTTAAAGTAGGATTGTTGATTTTTCTTGATTTTACTGTGGTGGGTTTTTTTTGTTTTGGTAAACCACTTTGCAGGCTGTTTAAAATAAATTTGATTAAATAAAGAAGCAATAGTAAAGGTAAAGGGACCCCTGACCATTTGCTCCAGTCGTATCCGACTCTGGGGTTGCGGCGCTCATCTCGCTTTACTGGCCGAGGGAGCCGGTGTACAGCTTCCAGGTTATGTTGCTAGCATGACTAAGCCGCTTCTGGCGAACCAGAAGAGCAGCGCACGAAAACGCCGTTTACCTTCCCGCCGGAGCGGTACCTATTTATCTGCTTGCACTTTGACGTGTTTTCGAACAAAGAAGCAATAAATTTTATTAAATAAAGAAGCAATACATAGAACTAATAATAGAAATATATAGGGCAATATATAGGAAAATATATATCCCGCCCCCCATTTTCTTTATTTTCCCTTCTCCTCCTGCTGCTGCTCCTCCTCCTCGTGTTCCTCACCTGAAGGAAAAGCCAAAGAACCACCATTAACATTGGTGCCTGGTATGTGCAACCATATGCTGTATTTTTATTATTTTTGGCAAGAAAATGGGCACACAAGGAGGCAGCAAACCTTTGTGCCCTTCCAAGGCAGCACATGCGCAGTCTGCTACTGGCCTCTGGTCTCCTGCGCATGGGGTGGGGGTGGGGGGGAGGCCACCCCTTCCAGGCAGCGAAGGCGACCCTGGCATGGCTACCAGCTGCCCACAAAGGCGCACTGAACTGGGCTCCAGACTGTGGTGGGACTCCCCTAAGCCCCAGCCAACATGGCCAGCGCTCATCAGGGATGATGGGACTTGAAACCCATTGGGAGGGAGGGCCATGTGAAGACAGGATTCTCAAAAATACCTCTGGCTTGCGGCTCCTGGAGTGTTGCTGGCAACGCCTGGAGTTTCTCTTCAAGCTCCTGGAGCTTCACACGGAATACTTGAGCTTCCTTAAATACTGTTTCAGCTGCATGCCACACCTCAGCCAAAAGAGCTGCTATCACTGAGAAAAAGAAGGGAGCATGTCATTCCGGTCAAGTTGCACCAAAGTGGGACTTGTTCATCTGAGCTCCACAGGCTGGTTTTTTTATTGTTTGACTGGGGTTGTTTGTTGGTTTTTCTTTAACTTGGGCAAGGCCTTTTTATGTGCCTTTTCAATCCCCAAGAGCCAGCACTGTAAATCAGTTTTAAGGGAGTCTTACAACCACAGCTGCCGCCACCCCCCACCCCCCAACATCATCAGCAATTACACATACAGGCTTTTAAAACTTATTGAATATTTTTTTAAAAAAGTTAACCTTGTAATTCCTAAATTATTTTAAACACTTTGAAATACTTTCTAAAATTCTGTTTTTTAACATTTATGTAAACGATGTAATAAAGGAACCCAAATGGCCAGATATTTCCCTGTTTCAGTTTTATCCCAGAATGTATCCATTTTGCTACATGCCAACGATACGGTGTTGTTAGCACAAACGCAAGTGGGTATGAGGCGATTACTAAAGAACTTTGGGAGACTGTGTCGTAATAAAGATTTGAATACAAATTATTCCAAGACAAAAGCCGTAGTATTGCGGGCACAGCCCAGGAAGCAGAAATGGCTCCGAAATGGACAAGCCATTGAACAAGTCAGGCATTTCAACTACAGTGGTACCTCTGGTTGCGAACGGGATCCGTTCCGGAGCCCCGTTCGCATCATGAGCAGAACGCAACCCGTGTCTGCGCGTGTGGGAGTCGCGATTTGCTGCTTCTGCGCATGCGCGTGACATCATTCTGAGCGTCTGCACATGCGCGAGCAGCAAAACCTGGAAGTAACCCGTTCCGTTACTTCCGGGTCGCCGCAGGACACAACATGAAAAGACGTAACCTGAACCGAGCGGAAGACAAGGTATGACTGTATCTGAGGATTTGCTTCTCTGATAGGAGTACTGGGTCTCATCAGATGACAGCCTCGGCCTTGAAGGCATCAAGATCTGCACAAGCAATTCTTAGCTTTACCAGAACTGAAGGCGGCAATGGGATTGCCCCTGCTCCGAGAAGATATACAGTGGTACCTTGGAAGTCAAACGGAATCCATGCCAGAAGTCCGTTTGACTTCCAAAACATTCGGAAACCAAGGCGCGGCTTCCGATTGGCTGCAGGAGCTTCCTGCACTCAATCTGAAGCCGCGGAAGCCCCGTCGGACATTTGGGCTCCAAAGAACATTCACAAACCGGAACACTCACTTCCGGGTTTGTGGCGTTCGGGAGCCAAAACATTCGAGTTGCAAGGCGTTTGGGATCCAAGGTACGACTGTATTGGTAAGGATAGGAGGGGATCGGGAGAGACAGGGAAGCCCGGAGGGAACGCCCCACCTAGCCCAGCTCCGACCCCAAGCCAATATCACCAGCGGCTGGAGCAAAAGAGCAGAGGAGCCGCGCACCGGGGACCGGCTGGGGGCTAGAAGAACGCGGCGTGGACCCTCCCCTGCCAGTGCAGGGGGGCACAGCAAAAACCATGCTTTATGTTATTGAGTTTATTTTCAGTCCATTTCTTATCCGTATTTTAAAGCCCTATGAACCCAGGTAGGCGGCCTGAACCACTGGAGCCCATTTCCTGGAACCGCCGCCTCAGCCCCGATCTAGGGACCCGACACCAAGCCCTGGGGGTCCCATGGGAGAATTCAAACTGCCCCTTTTTCTTGTTCCCTTCTCTCTCTCTCTCTCTCTCTCTCTCTCTCTCTCTCCCTCCTCCTTCTTCTTTCGTTATACGCACAACCCTCCCTTCTTTATTAATACATTATTACTCATTATTCATCCATTTCTATTCACTTCTTACTCATTTACTCATTTTCATTATTATTACTTTCTCTTTTTTTAAAAAAAGTTTTTTAAAATTTATCATTAAAGAATTCTATATATATATCTACTTTTCCATCCCCTCCCCCCCCCTTTTTCTATTTACTTATTACAATGTTTTTTTCTTTTCCTTCTCTTTTCTGAACAAACAATTTTCAGTAGGATTTGTTGTGTTTTCTTTTTCTTTCTTTCTTCTTTCTCTGTATCTCTTTTCTCTCTTCCTTATCTTTTCTTTTCCATCTTGTCTTTTGTCTCACACTATAACTTGAACCACCACAGCGACTTTTGATTTTTAAATAGAATTCCATTAGCCTTTACATTTTTAACTTTGGACTCTTATCTGCAAACTCCCAACCCCACCTCCCCACCTTAACACTGGGAGGGCCATGTCCCCGGAATTTGTGAAGACAGGATTCTCAAAAATACCTCTTGCTTGCGGCTCCTGGAGTATTGCAGGCAACGCCTGGAGTTTTTCTTCAAGCTCCTGGACCTTCATACGCAATGCTTGATCATCCTTAAGTACTGTTTCCGCCCCTGTCTTAGGGCTATTGGGCGCTTTCTTCAGTATTTCAACATCCTGGAGAGGACAGACACTTCCTGCTAGACATTTACTCTAGACATTTACAGAAGGCACAGAGGCACTGGTTGAAGAAGTTGGGAATGAGCAGACAGTGCTATTGCTGAGAAGGAGCTCCACCCCAGGGTGCTAAAGAGCTCTTTCCCTAGCCTGCAGGTGCCAGAAGGCCAAGCGCTGGTGTTGCAGTGGTGGTACTTCAGAGGAGTAGGAGAAAAGGCTGCTCTGGATTCTGGGTATATAAATGGCCTTGCCTGAAGCTTTGGATTGTGCTCTGCATTAGCAGAGAGGCTCTACTTAGTTGCAAATGAAGCACATTTCAGTTGTTATAGAAACTGGTGTTTCCATGCATGCTTGTTCAGGAACTCTGTGAACTAGACAGCCGCTGTTTTAAACTGGCCCTTTTTCTGGCAGGTTAAATGATTAAAGTTGACTTGATTCACTTCATCCGCCAACTACCCTTCTAAGCAACCAGAGCAATTACAAATAAAAGGCTCTCCAACCGTGCGCTATCCCTATCTGCAAGCAAGCTCTCCCACAAAGTGGGGGGGGGGGGACAGGGGATCCCCGCTGCTGTGCTTTGCCTCAACGCCCCAAAGACAAGCCGTCCAGCTGGAGAAAAGGGGGGAGGGGTGTACGCCACAGGAACGGCCAAGAACGCTGATTTTTGCTCAGCAATGAGGCGTTAAAGCAGACATACCTTCCTCTGGGTCTCTGCTCTCTCGGGTCGGGCTCTCCCTCTCCTCAGCGGCGGCAGCAAGGTCGGGGCACCCCCCCAGCCAGCGGATTGGCTGGCTGGAACTGGCTGGAATGTCCCCGGATTTAATTAACGTCCCCGGATGGAGTCGGGACCTCCGATGCTGCTTGCTGCCATGGCGTCAGCCATGTTGCAACGCAGGAAGTCCCCAGGCATAAATCCGGGGACATTCCGGGGACAAATTTCTGCCGGGGACAGATTGCTGAATGCGGGGTCTCTCCCTGGCAACCGGGGACACCTGGTAAGCCTCCTTCTGGCCTTACCTGAGCAGCAAGTGCAGCCTGTCCTGGATCACCGTGGATCCCTTCAGCTGCCATCAAGCTCCCAGGTGTGGATCTGTTGTCCTGACCTGATTTTTAAATAGAATTCCATTAGCCTTGACATTTTTAACGTTTGACTCTTATTTGCAAACTCGCAGCCCCAACTCCCCACCTTAACACTGGGAGGGCCATGTCCCCGGAATTTGTGAAGACAGGATTCTCAAAAATACCTCTGGCTTGCGGCTCCTGGAGTGTTGCTGGCAACGCCTGGAGTTTCTCTTTAAGCTCCCAGAGCTTCACAAGGAATGTTTGAGTTTCCTTAAATACTGTTTCAGACAGCCGCGATTTTAAACTGGCCCTTTTTCTGGCAGGTCCCCGGATGTAGTCGAGACCTCCGATGCTGCTTGCTGCCATGGCGTCAGCCATGTTGCAGCGCAGGAAGTACCCAGGCGTACATCCGGGGACATTCCGGGGACAAATTTCTGCCGGGGGCTGCTGCAGCTGCCTCCTTTGGGGGCATGGCTCACCTTGCCTGCTCCTGCCCTCCTCCAACACACACAACCTTACCTGCCTCAGCCATCCATGGGGGCTTGAGAGTGTGTGAGCAGACTTTGTCATGGGAGGAGGCAGGCCTTGCAGAGGAGGAATGCTGGGGGCAGGCATTCAAACTCAGCCCTGAAGCTCACTGGGTGACCCTGGGCCAGGCACTCAAGCTCAGCCTAACCTCCCTCAAAGGGTTGTTGTGGGGATAAAATGGGGGGGGGGGGGGAGAACTCTGCACACCAACTTGACCTCCTTGCAGGAAATGGGGGCTATAAATGTAATTGTGTTATTTGTACCCCACCCACCTCACTGGGTTTCCCCAGCCTCTCTGGGCGGCTTCCAACACATATTAAAACAACAAACATTCAAAGCCTCCCTATAAAGGGCTGCCTTCCAGAGGTTTGATAGTTGCTCATCTCCTTGTCACCTGTAGGGAGGGCGTTCCACAGAGAGGCTGCCACCACCGAGAAGGCCCTCCCTCTGCCTGGTTCCCTGCAACCTCGCTTCTCGCGGGGAGGGAACCACCAGAAGACCCTCGGAGGAGGACCTCCGGGCTGAAGGATGGGGGTGGAGACTTCCGGTTCAGCGCAATCGCGTCGCAAGCGGGGATTTTTCTAAGTGGAAAATCCCGTGTTTTTCGGAGGAAAAGGGGGGTTCCACAGGGCGCCGTGGTCCCCGGAAAAAGTACCTGGAGGGTGTCCAGATACACTGGTTCCCGCACAGCTGAAAACGCGGACCTCCCGGCCGTCAGGTAACTCCCGTGAGGGAGCGAAGAGTACAGCGGGGGGGGAAACACGGGCGGAGGGAAGCCATAGCTGACTCCGGAAAACGAAGCCCCGAGCTTGCAGGGAGAGCGCTGGATTCTCCAAAAGAAAGAAATTCGACCCTAAAGAACTTATTAAAAGTGGATTGGTAGTAAGGAAGGACTCGGAGATTAAAGGGAGGCTAAAAGAGCTCAGCTGTCATCTGAAATCAGCTTAGACGCAGCGATATAAGCAAAACTGGATAATGAGTGAGCGTCGCTAGCGGCTAAAGCTTCTCCCTCCCTCCCAACTTTTAAAGGAACTTAAGAAGATACAAAGTAACGTAAAGAGGGAGAAAGTTGGAAAGGAGGGCAAAGGGACTAATATTTGGCTACTTTAAGTTCTCTTTGTAACGGGAGACGAAAGGAGAAGATTGAAAGTATACAAGTTTCCTTTTTTAAAAAAAAAAAAAAAGTTCTGCGCAACGGAAGTGAAGCTTCCGACTCCATTTTGGTCTCTTTTTCGCTACGCATGTTGGAGTTTATGGAGGTGAAGAAGATTAATTAATTTGGAATTTCTGTCTTGATTATTTGCCCTTTTGGGAACTCTGACTTAAAGTAAACCCCCTCACTGGCTGGCTACGATTACTACTGGCCATTTTGGATTCAAATCGGACTGAAAAAGTGAGGAATTAAAGCTTGGGACTCCCTCTGATATAGACCCCAGGTGGACAAGAAGGAAACTACAACTTGTTATTTTTGTTTCTTCCTCTGGCTTTTGTATTCTTTTTTCCTATCTATCTTTTTTTTTGTATATGTGATTCCTAGTTCAGGATTGGTGGTGGTTTTCCAACTTTTAGAGGCTGCCAACTCCTGCTAGAAGGAACTTTAAAAATTTTTGTGCTTTATATAATATATGGATTAATAGTGGACTAATAGTGGACTAATTTTTGCTCTCTTTTTTTTTTGTTTTCTTTTTTGCTGAGGCTGCTGGATACTCTTCTATTTTTACCAATTTTTATTTCCACGTATATGAGGATTTAGCCTAATTGGTGGCAGGAAGACAAAGTTAAAACCAGAGGGAAGTCTAATCTTTTCTCTTTTGTTCTTTTTTCTTCTTATTATTTTTCTCTTTGGGGGGTGTGACTGGAGTTTTGAGGGTCCAATTTCTACGGAAGGCCCCAAAGAAGACTGGCCTAACTGGTGGCAGGAGATTGTGGTGGGGGACTTAAATTGGGACTATATATCAGAGAGATTATATCTGGAGGTCACGTCACAATTCTTTCGGTAGGGGCCTTACGAAGGATTAGCCTAATTGGTGGCAAGAAGACTGAACTAAAAGATAAAAAAAGGGGGGGGGGAAGGGAATAAAGGGGAAAATAGAAATTTACCAATATAGGTTTAGAATAAGTAAGACTGAACTGTATTTACATTGGGACTGTGTTCGGCTATTAAGATTGAGTTAACTTGGTTTGGGCTCCTTTGAAGTGACTTTCAAAACTGCGAAAGCATTAATATAATTGGGGAAAATGTCTCATCAACAAAAGAAAGGAGGTAATGGGGGGACCCCAGCAGAGAGAAAGGGGTCGAAGCAAGAATCAGATTTTAAATCAGAAATATTAAAAATGTTTGCAGATATTAGGCAAAGTGAAAAGAATCTAGAATCAAAATTAGAACAAGTAGATACAAAGATTGGAAAATTGGATAGGAAAATAGATGAGACGGTTAATGAACTGAAGGGGCAAATTAAAGAGGTGTCTAAGAGAACACATGTGTTGGAGGAAGGAATGAAGAGGACAAGATTGGAATTGAAAGAACTGAAAAAGGAAGATGAAAAGATTAAGGTGGGGCTCTCAGAAACAAACAAATCACAGGAAGAGATGTGGGATGCGATTTCTATGAATGAATTACGGCAGCGAGAAGTGAATTTAAGACTGAGGGCGGTACCAGAGACTCAGGGAGAGGACATCAAACAAAAACTAATAACAGAATTAGCACAATGGCTGGAACTACAAAGTGAAGAAATGAAAAATACAGTACAAAATGCCTTCAGGATGAGAGTAAGAACGACCAAATCAAGGAAAGCCCCAGGAGATTGCCTCATAACCTTCAAGGATAGAGAAATGAGAAACTTGATTCTTCAGAGAAACAGAGAAAAAAGATTATATATAGATGGCAGTTATATAATCATTTTTAAAGATATTCCAATTAGATTGTTGAAACGAAGATATCCATATAAACCTATGGTGCAAATTCTTAAGAACAATATCGAATTTAAATGGGAATACCCTGAAGGGATTTCTTTCGTTTATAAAAGCAAGAGGCACAGGCTGACCAGGCCAGAGGAGATAGGCAAGTTCCAGAGAAAGTATAAGGAATTGACAACAGAAGAAGAGGAAGATAAAGATAAAGGCGCACCAGAAGGAATTGGAGCCACCGGTGGATTGGACTCAGACGAAAAAGAGAAGAAAGGGGAAAGGACAGACGAAGAAGAAGAGGAAGAAGAGGAAGGGGAAGAGGAAGAAGAAGTAGAAGAAGAAACAGACAGATTATAAAAAGTAACTTATAACAACCTATAACCTATATTTGTAATTAGGAAGTATAATGGCGTTAAAAATATGGAACTGGAACATTAATGGGATGAATGAAAAAAAAAAGGAACAAAGTGGAACAATATTTAAAAAAGAAAAATTTGGACATTATCTGCCTACAAGAGACACACGTGGCAAGAAGACATAGGAAAATCTTGATCAACAAAAGACTTGGGAATGAATTTATATCATCTGATAAAGAAAAGAAAAGAGGAGTAGTTCTGTATATTAAAAATAAAATTGAAGCTCAGCAAATTTTCAAGGACGAAGAAGGAAGAATCATTGCTGTACAGATCAATTGGCAAGGCGAAAAATTGTTAATAGTCGGGATCTATGCACCTAATGGAAAAAAGACTGATTTTTATAAAAAGTTGGAAGAAAAATTGTTTGAGTATATGGATCAAAAAATAATTGTGATGGGAGATATGAACGGGGTAGTCTCAACAGAAATGGATAGACTAAGAAATAAAGGGACGAAAGAAGGTAAACTACCCAAAACTTTCTTTGAAATGTCAAAAAACTGTAACTTGATCGATATCTGGAGACTGAGACATCCACTTGAAAAACAGTTCACGTTCTATTCAGAACCAAACCAGTCAATGTCCAGAATCGATCAAATTTGGATTTCCAATGAACTAACCCCAAGAATCTTGCAAATTGAAATTCAACCAAAAGTAATTTCAGATCACAACCCAATTAAACTGGAGTTAAAAGGTTTTGAAGAAAGAACTTTTAGATGGAGAATGAACGACTACCTCTTAGATGATCAAAAAACTCTACAAGATGCGCAAAAGAAACTGACGGAATATTTTGAGGATAATTGTAATAAAGGCACGAAGATGAGCATAGTTTGGGACGCAAGCAAGGCGGTGATGAGAGGGTTCTTCATACAAAGGAATTTAATTAAAAAGAAGAATAGAGAAAAAGAAAAGAAAGAGATCCTAAAACAAATAATGGACAATGAGCAAAAACTAATTAAAAAACCAAACAATCCCAAAATCAAACAAAGTATCAAAGTGCTACAAACACAATTTGCTATGATAATAAATAAAGAGGTGGAGTGGAATATTAAAAAGCTAAGACAGAAAATTTTTGAATTTGCCAATAAATCTGGGAAATGGCTTGCTTGGCAAATTAAGAAAAGAAAAGAGCTAAACACAATAAATAAAATTTCAGTAGATGGAGAAGAGATAACTAATCCGAAAGGAATTAGAAAAGGATTCCTGGATTTCTACAGACAATTGTATAAAAGCAAGGAAAAAAATAACATGAGGAAAATAGAGAGATATTTAAAGGAAAAAGAGGTGCAAAAGATCCCGACAGAAAAGAAAGATAAGCTGAACACCCCAATAGACAACGAGGAGATAAAAGAGATTATAAAAGAGCTGAAAAAAGGGAAAGCCCCAGGACCAGATGGATTTACAGCAAGTTATTATAAAGAGTTGAGACAGACTTTGACGGCACCATTGAAAGAAGTAATGAACAATATTCTGAAAGAAAGGGAAATACCTGAGACATGGAAAGAAGCCTTTATAACCTTTATTCCAAAGCAAGATGCAGACCTAACACAAGTAAAGAATTATAGGCCAATTTCTTTGTTAAATACAGACTATAAAATCTTTACAGGAATACTGGCGAAAAGGTTGAAAAAGGTCCTACAAGAAATTATCCATGATGACCAAGCGGGCTTCCTTCCAGGCAGACAGATGAAGGATAACGTTAGGAACATAGTTAATATTTTGGAATATCTGACAGCCAGGAATGAGAAGCAGGCAATTCTGATGTTTGTGGACGCCGAAAAGGCTTTCGATAATATCTCATGGGATTTTATGTTAAAAAATTTAGAGTATATGGAGGTGGGGAAGGACTTTTTCAATGGAATAAAGGCAATTTATACGGAACAAAGAGCAAAATTGATGGTGAATAGTGTAATTACGGAAGAGGTGGAAATATCGAAAGGTACAAGGCAGGGATGTCCACTCTCGCCTTTGTTGTTTATACTGGTTTTGGAGGTCTTTCTAAATTCAATTAGGAAAAACGAAACGATAAAAGGGGTGTCAGTGGGCCAAAATAAATATAAAGTTAAAGCCTTCGCTGATGATTTGGTGATAATGATGGAAGACCCGATGGAGAGTGTAACAGAAGTGCTAGAAGAGATTGAACAATTTGGTAAAGTGGCAGGTTTCATACTAAATAAGAAAAAAACTAAAATCATAGCAAAAAATATGGAACAAACACTGATAAAAGATTTGCAACAACAAACTGGCATTGAAGTTGTGAAAAAAATAAAATATCTGGGAATATGGCTGACTCCAAAAAATATTGATTTGTTTCAGAATAATTATATACCTGTGTGGAACGGAATTAAGAAAGATCTAGAGGTGTGGGGAAGACTGAAACTATCCTTTTGGGGTAGAATTTCAACGATTAAGATGTGTGTACTCCCAAAGATGTTATTCTTATTTCAGATGATTCCAATACTTAAAGGGACGAGGATATTTAAAGAGTGGCACAGAGGGATTTCAAGATACATCTGGCAGGGCAAAAAGCCGAGAATTCAATATAAATTATTAACGGAAGCAAGAGAAAGAGGAGGCTTTGCCCTGCCAGACTTGAAATTATACTATGAGGCCTCGTGCCTTTGCTGGATAAAAGATTGGATAAAATTAAAGAATACAAAACTGTTAGACCTAGAGGGATTTGATAACAGATTTGGGTGGCACGCGTACTTATGGCGGGAGAAGAAGAAGGGCCACAAAACTTTTGAAGTCCACATCTTTCGGAAATCGCTAAAGGAAGTATGGGAGAGATATAAAAATCTGTTGGAACCAGGGGTTCCACATTGGTTGTCTCCACTAGAGGTTATGTGTGTTAAAAAAACTAATATGAGAGGTAGTTGGATTACCTATGGAGACCTAGTGGTTAAAGATGGAGAAAAATGGAGATTGAAGCCATATGAACAAGTAAAAGAATATGTATTTGATTGGTTTAATTATTATCAGATAAATGACATGTTTAAAAAAGATCTGAAAGAGAAGGGTTATATAGGAAAAGATTCAAGATTCCAAACGGAAATAGTAAACAATGACAGTAAAACAATCTCAAAAATGTACAAAATGTTATTGGAATGGTATACGATGGATGAGGAAGTCAAGTCGGTAATGATTCACTGGGCTAGGGACTTTGGGTACAATATATATTGGGAAGATTGGGTGAAAATATGGAACAACAACTTGAAGTTTACAGCATGCACCACATTAAAAGAAAACACGATGAAAATGGTATACAGATGGTATATTACACCAGTTAAATTAGCAAAAATGTTTAAAACTAACAATAAGTGCTGGAAATGTAAAGAGAAAGAGGGAACTTTTATTCATATGTGGTGGGAGTGTAAAAAAGTGAAAGGGTTCTGGGAGAGGATATACAATGAATTAAAGAAGATGTTAAAATACAGTTTTGTAAAAAGACCAGAAACTTTCCTTTTAGGAATAACGAGGAATGAAATCAATAAAAAGGACTGTAAACTTTTCCAGTACGCGATAACAGCAGCGAGAGTGTTGATGGCCCAGAGGTGGAAACAGGAAGAACTACCGACTTTGGAGGAATGGAGAATGAAGTTAACGGATTACGCAGAACTGGATAAATTAACTGGGAAAATTAGATACCAACGAGCCCATAAGTTCATTGAGGACTGGGAAAAATTTTCGGAGTATTTGAAAAGTGTATGTGATGAGCAAACAACGCTAGTGGGTTTTAAAGAAGTTTTGTGAGTAAAATAAGGAATATTGCAAAAATGTAAACAAATTTGTTAAGATATTTATTTATTTACTTACTTATTTATTTTAAAAGAAAAGGAAAAAAAGGAAAAAGAAAAAAAAATGGTGATACGAAACTTGAGGAATGTGTAGACAAAATTTTTATTACGGATGATTGGCAGAGAAGTTGAGGGAAGTCCAAAAAAAAATTGTAAATATGTTAATGGGAAATTTGTATGATTGTAAATATTTATGTAAAAATTGAATAAAAATGAAATGGAGAAGAAGAAGGATGGGGGTGGAGATGCTCCTTCAGGTATACTGCGCTGAGCTTCCTGACCTAACATTTGCCTCGCTTAACATAATTAATTAGTAAGTGAAGTTTTCCTCTTCCATTCAAGCAGTACAGGAAGTAAGAACATGCAAAAAGGAATACTACTTCTAGAATTCCCAACTCCTGACATAAAACAGCATAAAGGTTGCCTTTTCTTGACCATTGATCACCTGCGCAAAGTCCCTACGCCACCCCCTATTGTGCTTCAATACAGCCCCATCGGTCAGGCCGGACACTGAGGTCCAGCGCTGAGGGCCTTCTGGTGGTTCCCTCATTGCGAGAAGCGAAGTTACAGGGAACCAGGCAGAGGGCTTCTCGGTAGTGGCGCCCGCCTTGTGGAACGCCCTCCCACCAGATGCCAAAGAAATAAACAAGTATATGACATTTAGAAGACACCTGAAGGCTGCCCTGTTTAGGGAAGCTTTTAATGACTGATGTTTTATTGTATTTTTAATCTTTTGCTGGAAGCCGCCCAGAGTGGCTAGGGAAACCCAGCCTGATGGGCCGGGTAGAAATAATTTTAAAATATAATTATTAAATTATTATACGCGTTAGAAACAGAATTTGAAGGGGCAGTCTTTTCTGGCAGTGCCAAATAAATCTACTGACCCATTTCTAAGTCCTAAAATCCACAATTTCTCTGAATACCTGAAAAACCCAGTGGTGCAGGACCCCCCACCCCCCCTGAAAAAGAACCCATAAACAACACCACAACCCTCTTTTATTAAGTGTAAAAGAAAAACCCCTTGTTTTAATTTTACAATCTCCCGATTTCCACTTTAAGAACTCTCAGTAGATTAACCATTTCTCTTTATCCGTCACCCTTTTGTCTATAAAAAGTGTCTTCTGGTGAAACAGAGTCTTTGTGTATAAACTAACTTTATATCTATTTTCAGATTCTTAATATGCCACGCACGTCTAATACAGTGGTTCTCAAGGTGCGCATTTACTCTGACTTGATCTACCACAAATATCCAAGCCATCTAACCCTGAAATCCTAAATTCTAATTCCAAGTCTCTTCTTTCTCACTATTCCCATTCCGTTAACCGCACCAAGCAACAAGCTTTAAAATGCAAGTTTAAAACACAAGCTTTCCTTTGCATCTCGCAGAACTTTAAATGTAATTCGTGTTTTTTTTCACTTGTCCTCCAAACTTAGGTCTTTTTGCCTAAGTTTGCGCCAGCCACTTCTCCTTCTGCAAGCAGCGCCACCACCTGGGATGAGCCGCTAAACTGAGCTGCCGGAGAAAGACTGGGGCGGGCGGCAAGTGGGAGGGGGAAGTCATGTGCTTCTGTCCCGTCAAAAAAGTGCTGCTCCTCCCCGGAGGCAGCCTGCTTGCAGAGAAGGGGGCTGGGCTGCCTCAAAGCCCATCAAGGCCACAGGCTGCTAGCATGACTCATCCCGGCTTTATCATCTGAGGGGAAAGGATGCGTGGTTTTAAATGCTGGCCTTGGCAACTTGGCTTAGCAACCTTGGGTCAGCTTAGCCTCCCTCACAGAGAGTTGTTCTGAAGATACAGTCAGGAAAACACCCAAGGCATGAAGAAGAAGAACGAGGACAGTGGGGTCTGGAAAGGGGGGTGGGGAGCGCTCCCACCCCAGCCGCTCCAGGATGGGAAGTGCCTCCCGGGGTAAGCGGGATTCAGGTGTAGGAGGACGTCGGGTTGGGTGGGGGTTGCCAGGAGCAGCACGGTGTCCCTCAAACCCCCGGCTTCCACTCTCCAGGCAGGCGCCCAACGTCGCCAGCTGGCAAGGGCTCTTTCTTACTCCAGCCTTGGCGTGCAGATCCCGGGTTCAGCCCCAGATCTCTGAAGTGGAGGGACTTCCGGCTTGAGCGCCATCGGTTATGGCGGCTTCCCTCTGAACAGCGGAGGGGAGAGCTCCGAGAAAGCCAGGGTTCTACCGCTGCGGCGACGCGGTGAACCCGTGAAATAGTAGGCGGAGGAAGCCTACGACCGTGGGACTCAGCGGGCACCACTAGCACCCCCCCAAAACGTCTTAGGAGCTCGGCACGGGCTCCGGAGCGTGGCGGGGGCTGGCGCGGTGCTGAGAGTCGATCGCTACTTCCTCGGAGCGACGTCGCGCAGCTGTAACCGGAGAGCGCCAGCTTCTTCTTGGGACAATTTGGATTACAAAAGAAGTACCCGCGAGTAGGGGAAATTTCAAATCTTAAAGGAAACAAATATACAAATTCGGAAAAGAATTGGGACTCAAAGTAAAAGAGATAATTTAATTGGAAACCGAAGCGGTAAGGTCTAAACAGGAAGTCAGCCTTCCGCTCTGTAAATAGACTAAAGCAAAGACTCTGTGTGCTAAAACCTTTAAGAATCCGTTTAAAGGACTAAATCTGACGTCTTGGAAAGGACTCTCTCCTCCCTCGGGCAGCAGGGAAAGAGGGGGGGAAGGATTGGAATTTATTTTGCCTGCGTGGAAAAAGGACTTTGACTGCTGAGAAACACCGCTCGGACGCCTGGTCCTGAGCTGTCAAATTGAAAGTAAAGCCTCAGAAAGAGATCGCGGAAAGAGACTTTGGGAATTTTATCTCTGCAAATTGACTATCTTGTTTATGATGGGACTACTTTGATACTTTTGATGGGACTATTTTGATACTAAAGTTTCTGTGAGGGAGAAGACGGGAGACGTTTTATTTTTTCCTCCTCTCTGTGAACATTGTGTCCCCCTGGTGGGCATTGGGACTGTTACAAAGTAACTGAGGAATTTTCCACTGTTTTCCTTCTAAAGCTGTTAGTTAGTTGCAGCTGGGAAAAGACCTTGAGATAATCTGGTGTGGTATGGCAGATGGGAAAGGGAGAATAGAGCCGCTTCAAGAAAAAACCACAAGGTCTGGCAAATCTTTTCACACGGGAAGGAGAGCTTCTATACCTGACCCAACAGGAGGTGCTTCTGCACAATCTAAATCAAAAGTGATGTCTTCGACTGAAGAACTTATAAATGCAGGATTTGCAAGACTTCAAGAGTCAATAAACAAATTGACAGAAGAGGTTGTAGAAACAAATAAAAGAGTGGCAGAAGCATCATCTAAAATAGATCAAAATACTGCAAGCATTAAACAAAATACAGAAAGCATTAATAACTTGGTTCAGAAAGTTAATAATAATACGGATTCTATTCAGAAATTATTGGAGGAATTGGCCAAGACAAGGAAAATAGCAGAGGAAGCAAGGGAGGCTGCGGTTGCTACAGAGGAAAGGATACCACCAATTAACAGGCAACTTGATGACTATAGAGCAAGATTTTCTATGATTGAACTGAAAGATAAACAAACGAACCTAAGAATCAGAGCAGTGCCAGAAATTGAGAAAGAGGGACTAAGTGATTTTCTTACACAGGAATTTGTGAATTTTTGGGATTTGGATCTGGAAAAAGAAGAATTCTAAATAGTGAGTGCTTTTCGACTTGGTAAAACAAGTAGGAGAATAAAGATAAGAGACTGTTTGATCACGTTCAGATCCAAAGAGGAGAGGGATAAAATTTTGGGACTGCACTTTCAAAAACCTTTGGAAATAAGCAAATCAAGAGTGGAATTATTCAAGGATATCCCGAAACATCTTTTGGAGCTTAGGTCCAATTACAGAGATCTGGTTACCCAGCTGAGAAGGAACAACATTATTTTCAGGTGGGAATTCCCTGAAGGTCTTTCTTTCAGTATCAAAGGAAGAAAGATAAAAGTAAGATCAGTGGAGGACAAAGACAAATTTTTAAAAGACTACGAGGAGGACCTGCAGAAAGAACCTTTAAAAGAACAAGACCTGTTGGATTCATTAGAGAGGAAAAGGATAGACAGCGCGAAAGCAATTCTGAACTTGGATAAGAAGACACCACTGGGATCGGTGGACAAAGAGGACATTTTGGGAGCATCTGGAGAAACCCCAAGGTGGTTGTCTCCAATGGAAGCAAAAGCTCTGAAAAGGCTCAATATGGAGGCCAACTGGCCAAAATATTGGGAGATTTTGGAGCAAGAGGGAGATAAATTAAAACTGCAGAGTTTTGAGAAATTAAAAAGCAAAGTCCGTGATTGGCTTCATTACTATCAGATAATGGAGGCATACAAATTGGATAGGAAAATTGGTTTCCAGGTGGAAAAATCAAAATTAGAAACAGAACTGCTAGAACCCAAAACTAAGACTCTGTCAAGAATGTACAACTTGCTGTTGAAATGGAATACACAGGATGAGGTAGTGAAATCTGCAATGATTAAATGGGCACAAGATGTTGGTCGTAATATAATGCTGGCTGACTGGGAACGGTTATGGACCACTGGTATAAAATTTACGGCATGTAATGCCTTAAGAGAGAATATTATGAAAATGATATACAGATGGTACATGACCCCAGTCAGGTTAGCAAAAATCTATCATTTGCCCAATAATAAATGTTGGAAATGTAAAGAAGCTGAAGGTACTTTTTTCCACCTTTGGTGGACATGCCCAAGGATTAAGACCTTCTGGGAGATGATCTATAATGAAATGAAAAAAGTGTTTAAATACACCTTTCTGAAGAAACCAGAGGCCTTTCTCCTGGGCATGGTCGGCCAACAGGTGCAAAAGAAAGATAGGACCATTTTTATGTATGCTACAACAGCAGCAAGAATACTCAGCACACAGCATTGGAAGACACAAGAGCTACCCACTCTGGAAGAATGGCAGATGAAAGTAATGGACTATATGGAACTGGCTGAAATGACTGGCAGAATCAGAGACCAGGGAGAAGAGACGGTGAAAGAAGATTGGAAGAAATTTAAAGAATATTTACAGAAATATTATAAGATCAATGAATGTTAAAATGACATCAGATTGAATGTAAAAGGTTATTAGTAAAAAGCTCTAAGATTTTAAGATATAAGAAGATTAAGCTATACTAAGATATTAAACTAAGACAAAAATTAATTAAGACAGAGGGAAGGGATTTGCTGATTACATATATAATTCGGAATACAGGGAAGGGAGGTGTGGGGAAGTCGGAGAAATAAGTAAATGCAAGAAATATTATGAAGATAAATTTTTTTGTCTGTGTGGATACCTTTTGCTGTTTTGTGTTTGTGTAATTTTGCATTTCTTCTGTTTTTCTTTGTTGTTTGCTTTTTCTTTCTTTGTTGTTTCATTTTTTATGTAAAAACTCAATAAAATATGTATTTAAAAAAAAACAGATCTCTGGAGCGGAAAGGCTCTTGGGCGTGAATATGAAAGGCAGCACCTGTCAGAATAGGTCATACTGAGCCAGTACAGATGAACGTGACTATTGGTTCGCTTCCTCTGCTATCTGCCTTTTCGGACACCTCAGAGGTGGCAGAGAGAGGCAGGGGAGAGACTCCGGCCTCTACAGAAGGCTGCACCCCTTTCCTCCATGTCCCCACCCCAACTCTTAGGACCAAAAGCAAGAGACAGCTTTGCTGAGCACGTGCCCCTTCCCAGGAAGATGCAACTCTGCACTACTGTTCCCTGAATTGCTCGCGAAGCAGCCATACTCCAGGCTCTTATTGTCACAGCCCTGCAGGATCAGACCAAGGCCCATCTAGTCCAGCTCTCAGCAGCCCAGCAGATGTCCAAGGGAAGCCCCAAGCAGACTCCAAATGCAGCCCCACTCTCCCCACTGGGGACGCCCGCAACTGGTATGCAGAGGTAGACTGCCTCTGCGGCTGGAGGTGCAACATGGTCTAACCCTCCATGAATTTGACGAATCGTCTCTCAAAGGCATCCCCGTCAGTGCCTCTGGAAGGAGGAAATTTCAGTGTCAGTAGGCGCTCTGTGTCTGGCCTGAATCTGCCATCATTCCACTTTCTTAAAGAGATCCAGGTTCTGATATTATGAGGAGGAAACATCGCTCTGCACCTTTCCCACATCATGCATACTTCTATGATGTCCCCACTTTCCCCCCTCTTGCAAAGCCCCAAAGCCTCCTACATTGTAAGCCTTCCTTACAGGGGAATCATCAGAACCAGCTTCTGGCTGAAAGGCGACTCATGGAGATTTGCAATGACTGCTGCACAGGTGGTTCTGATGATTCCCCTGACGACTTCCCCCTCCCACTTGCCGCCCGCCCCAGTCTTTCTCCGGCGGCTCAGTTTAGTGTGCCAAGCGGCTCATCCCAGGTGAGAATTCGGGTGGCGCTGCTTGCAGAAGGAGAAGCGGCTGGCGCTAGCGGAAACTCCGACTGTTCTTCTCAGGTAGGGCTTCCGGGATCCAGACGAACGTTTTACCAAAAAGTATGGCTTGACTACTGATTTCCCATTTAAAGAATGCCAAAAAGACCGAAGTTTGGAGGACAGGTGAAAAAACCCACGAATTACATTTAAAGTTCTGGGAGATGCAAAGGAAAGCTTGCATTTTAAACTTGCATTTTACAGCTTGTTGCTTGGTGCAGTTAACGGAATGGGGATATTGAGAAAGAAGAGACTTGGAATTAGAAGCTTAGGATTTAAGGTAAGGTTACCAGATTTTTTTCAAAGAATCCGGGGACACTTTTTCAAAAGAGAAACAAATGTTATTTTTAAAAAATATTTTTTAAAAAAAATAATCAGAAGTAATACCTTCTCTTCTGGGTCTCCTCTGTCGCGTGGCCTTCCTCTGGGCCCCAGCCTGATCTCTTGGAGTGCTATCTGCCGTGGAGTAGGCTCGGGTCGGGCCTGGGCTCGGCCCCGTGTCCTTGCCCTCCTGGTGCTCTCCTACCTCTCTTCCTCAGCGGCCGCAAGGTCGGGGCTCCCCTCTTTTTTCTCCTTCCTCTTTCTCTCTCTTCCTTCTCCTTCTCCTTTCCTCCTTCTCCCTGGGTTGGCTCCCGGGTTTTTACTTTTTTTTTTTTAAAGATATTTTATTGGGTTTTACAATAAGTATAACATAACAAAAAGAAAAACACAATACAACATATAGCAGAAAAATACAATAACATACCATATAAACACAAAACAACAACAACATATAAAAGAAAAAAGTAAAAACAATTTTTATCTCATTATAATCTTAGCATTAACTTGTGTCACCGACCTCCCCAGACCTTCCTTCTCTGTATTCCAGGTCTTATATTCTATCAGCAAATTCCTTCCCTCTGTCTTAATTTAATTTTGTCATAATTTTAATATCTTAGTATAATTGCATTTCCATATATCATAAAATATTAATCTTTCTTAGTCTTTGAAAAATTTTTAACTAATAACCTTTTACATTCAATCTGGTGTCATCAAACATTCATTATCTTATAGTGTTTCTGTAAATAGTCTTTAAACTTCCTCCAATCTTCCTTCACCGTCTCTTCTCCCTGGTCTCTGATTCTGCCAGTCATTTCTGCCAATTCCATATAGTCAATAACTTTCATCTGCCATTCTTCCAGCGTGGGTAGTTCCTGTGTCTTCCAATACTGTGCGATGAGTATTCTTGCTGCTGTTGTAGCGTACATAAAGAATGTCCTGTCCTTCTTGTGTACCTGTTGGTTGACCATGCCCAGGAGAAAGGCCTCTGGTTTCTTCGGGAATGTGTATTTAAACACTTTTTTCAGTACATTATAGATCATCTCCCAGAAGATCTTAATCCTTGGGCACATCCACCAAAGGTGAAAGAATGTACCTTCAGTTTCTTTACATTTCCAGCATTTATTATCGGGCAAATGATAGATTTTTGCTAGCTTGACGGGTGTCATGTACCATCTGTATATCATTTTCATGATATTCTCTCTTAAAGCATTACATGCTGTAAATTTCATACCAGTGGTCCATAACCGTTCCCAGTCAGCTAGCATTATATTATGACCAACGTCTTGTGCCCACTTAATCATTACTGATTTCACTTCCTCATCCTGTGTATTCCATTTCAACAGCAAATTATACATTCTTGACAATATCTTAGTTTTGGGTTCTAACAATTCTGTTTCCAATTTTGATTTTTCCACCTGGAAGCCAATTTTTCTATCCAATTTGTATGCCTCCATTATCTGATGGTAATGAAGCCAATCACGGACTTTCCTTTTTAATTTATCAAAACTCTGTAGTTTCAGTTTATCTCCATCTTGTTCTAGAATCTCCCAATATTTTGGCCATTTGGCCTCCATATTAAGTTTTTTTAAAGCTTTTGCTTCCATTGGAGACAACCACCTTGGACTCTTATTTTCGAAAAAATCTTTATATCTCATCCAAACATTAAACAGTGCTTTCCTTACAATGTGAATTTTGAACATTCTATGCACTTTGACCTTATCATACCATAGATATGCATGCCAACCAAATACATTGTTGAATCCTTCTAGATCCAGTATATCTGTATTTACAAGAAGTAGCCATTCTTTCAGCCAGCAAAAAGCTGCTGCTTCATAGTAAAGTTTCAAGTCTGGCAGGGCAAAGCCTCCTCTTTCCTTTGCATCTGTTAATATTTTAAATTTTATCCTTGGCTTTTTGCCCTGCCAGACAAATCTAGATATGTCTTTCTGCCACTTCTTGAAACAGTCAATTTTGTCAATGATCTGTAATGTCTGGAATAAAAACAGCATTCTTGGCAATACATTCATCTTTATCACAGCAATACGACCCAATAGAGAGAGTTTCAAATTTGACCATGTTTCTAGATCTTTCTTTATCTCCGTCCAACATTTATCGTAATTGTCTTTATATAAATTCCCATTTTTTGGAGTCATAGTAATTCCCAAATATTTCACTTTTTTCACCACTGTCAAACCTGTCTCATTCTGAAACCTTTCTTTCTCAATTTCTGTTAATTTTTTTGTCAGAACCTTAGTTTTTGTTTTGTTTAATTTAAAACCTGCCAATTGACCAAACTCTTGAATCAGTTCTAAAACTCTTTTCACACTAGATTCTGGCTCCTGTAATGTCAAAACCAGATCATCTGCAAATGCTCTTAATTTATATTGTTTAGCTCCGACCTGTATCCCTCTGACCATTTGGTCCTTTCTAATCATATTCAGCAGCACCTCCAGGACTGATATAAAAAGCAAAGGGGAGATAGGGCAACCTTGTCGTGTTCCTTTTTCTATTCTGAACTCCTCAGTCAAGACATTGTTAACAATTAATTTAGCTTTTTGTTCAGAATAGATTGCTCCTATACCATTTTCAAATTCTTGGCCTACCCCCATGCCTTGGAGATTCTTCTTCATAAAACCCCAAGAAATATTGTCAAAGGCTTTCTCCGCATCCACAAATATCAGAGCTGCTTTTGTATTTATCTTTTCCTGTAAAAGTTCCAAAATGTCTATTATATTCCTCACATTGTCCGATAGATGTCTTCCTGGGAGAAAGCCTGCTTGGTCCTTGTGAATCTCCTCTACTAAAACTTTCTTCAATCTTCTAGCCAAGATGTCTGCAAAGATTTTGTAATCCACATTAAGCAATGATATAGGCCGATAGTTCTTAAGTTGATGTTTTTCAGATTCTGTCTTTGGTATAAGAGTTACAAAAGCTTCTTTCCACGTTTCTGGTGCCCTTTTCCCCCTGGAGTATATCATTACATACTTCCTTTAAGGGCTGGATTAGCCAGTCTTTCAGTGATTTATAATATCTTGCAGTCAACCCATCAGGTCCTGGAGACTTGCCCAATTGCATGTTTTGAATGGCACTCTCAACCTCTTGTTCTGTTATCCTACAACTCAGTTTACATTTACTTTCTTGAGGTATTTTCGGTAGCCCATTCACTTTCAGAAAATCCTCTATGTCTGCTTCTTTCTGTGGTTGTTGAGAGTAAAGCTGTCTAAAGTATTTTTGAAAAGCACTCCTAATCTCGGCAGGATGCTGTAGAGTTCTTCCTTCCACTTCCAAATTTGTTATTGTATTCATTTTCTGTCTCTTCTTTATTTGCCATGCCAATAACTTTCCACATTTATTTGCAGATTCAAATGTTCTTTGTCTCATTTGTCTGATCTTCCATTCAGTCTCTTGATTTATCATTTGCATGTACTGTACTTGATATAACTTTATCTCTCTTAGGATTTCTTGTGATTTTGGTTTTGTTCTCAATCTCTTTTCACCTTCCTTAATCTTTTCCAATATCTTTTCTCTTTTTTCCTGTTGTAGTCTCTTCTTGAGTGCATTCTGTTGTATCAGAAATCCTCTCATAACAGCTTTACTTGCGTCCCAAATGGTTCTTTTCTCCACCGTGGTGTTCAGATTTATCTCAAAATAGTCTTTCAAGGTTTTCTGGGCTTTCTTGGCTATTTCCTCATCTCTAAACAGAGAGTCATTCATCCTCCATCTAAAGGAACCAGTTGGTAGTAGGTTCATTACCATCTTTACTGCATTATGGTCGGAGCAAGTCTTTGGGCAGATTTCCACCTTTTTTGTCTTCGGTGCCAGTCCTCTAGTGATCCATATTTGGTCAATTCTAGTCCAAGTCATTTTGGCTTCAGAAAAGAAGGTTCCCTCTCTTCCTAAAGGGTTTTTAGTTCTCCAGCTATCAACCAAGTCCAAGTTGTCAGTCAATTCAAAGAAAGTTTTCGGTAGTCTCCCATCTTTGGTGACTACCTGCCGTTGTGCCTTGTCCATATTTGTTGAAACTACTCCATTCATGTCTCCCATCAAAATCACATTGTACTCCAAATAGTCCATCAATGTCTCGTGCAACCTTTTGAAAAAATCGGATTTTCCTTCATTTGGTGCGTATACACCCACTATCAAATATTTCTGTCCATGGTATTGGATTTCAATTGCCAGATATCTTCCTTGCTCGTCCTTAAAAATAAATTTTGGTGACAGGCTCTCTTTAGCATAAATTACTACTCCTCTTTTTTTAACTTTGTCAGATGAGATGAATTCTTGACCCAATCTTTTATTAATTAAGATTTTCCTGTGGAGCCTGGTCACATGTGTTTCCTGCAAACAAATCAAGTCCAATTGTTCTTTTTTTAGGATATGGAAGATCGATTTCCTTTTTCGAACCGAGTTTAGACCGTTACAATTCCAGCTCAAAAGTTGCAGAGACATGATGTATTTTTTTCTATTTTAATCCTCCGGATGCACCCAACGTCTTCTCCTCTTCCGGTCCTGGTGGTGTCTTTTTATCCAAGTTCAGATTCAATATTGCTTCTGCGGCGTTCTTCCTTCTTTCCTCTAGTAAGTCCACAGTTCCTTTCTGTAGGTCTTCCCCGTAGACATCCAAAAAGCTGTTTTTATCTTCCACTGATCTTATTTTTATCTTTCTTCCTTTGAAGCTAAAAGAAAGCCCTTCAGGAAATTCCCACCTGAAAATAATGTTGTTGTTCCTCAACTTAGTGACCAAGTCCTTGTATCTAGCTCTGAGGTCAAGAAGGTGTTTCAGAATGTCCTTGAAAATTTCAGCTCTCGACTGGGAAATTTCCAGTGATTTTTGAAAATGCAGTCCCAAAATCTTATCCCTTTCTTCTTTAGATCTTAATGTAACCAAACAGTCTCTGATTTTAATCCTTTTATTTGTTTTTCCCAGTCGAAAAGCACTTAATATTTTAAATTCCTCTTTTTCCGGGTCCAGTTCCCAAAATTTTTCAAATTCTTGTGTAAGAAGGTCCCGTAGACTCTCTTTCTCAATTTCTGGCACACCTCTGATTCTAAGATTAGTTTGCTTATCTTTTAGTTCAATCATAGAAAATCTTGCTCTATGGTCCTCAAGTTGTCTGTTCATCGGTGGTAGTTTCTCCTCAGTAGCAGCTACAGCTTCTCTGGCTTCTTCTGCAATCTTTCTTGTTTTAACGGACTCCTCCAACTGCTGTTTAATTGAATCTGTATTCTGTTTAATACTTGCAGTATTCTGATCTATTTTAGAGGATGCTTCTGCTACCCCTTTGTTTGTTTCTGCCACTTGTTTTTTTGTTTCTGCCACCTCTTTTTTCGTTTCTGCAACTTCTTCCGTCAATTTATCTATTGATCCTTGTAGTCTTGCAAATCCTGCACTTATCAACTCTTCTGTTGTTGGCATCCCTTTTCCTTTTGGTTGTGCAGAAGCACCTCCTGTTGGGTCTAGGGATCCTCTTCTTCCTGGGAGAAAGGATTTGCCTGATCTAGTAGTTTTCTCCTGATATAGTTCTGTTCTCCCTTTTCCGTCTGCCAAAAGATATCCTGTTGTCTCAAGGTCAGGCTGCAGCTGCACCTTGTTTTCAGTTCCGAAGCCAAACAGTGGAAAGTTACTAAGAAACTTTGCTTACTTTGTAGCAATGTCCATGCCCACCAGGGGGACCCAACAGTCACAAAGTCCAAGGAAATACAGTATCTTCCGTCTTTTACTTCAACTTTATAGCAATATTGTATCAGTATTTTAAAATACAAGTTCAAACTGTAGCAAATTTAGTCCTCTTGTAGCTATATTTTCCTATAAAAGCTTTCTGCGATCCCTTTCCGAGGCTTACTTTCAGTTTTGACAGCTCAGGACCTAGGAGTCTGAGCGGTGATTCCGATGCTTAAAGCCTCTTTTCTGCAGGCAGTAAAAGTCTTTTAAAGTTTCCCTCCCTCCTTCCCTACCTCCCCGGGGGGGGGGGGGGACTGGTCTTTCCAAAGACTTCAGATTACTTATTTTTAGTCCCTTTTTCCAGGTATTAGCAAACACAGTCTTTACTTTCTTCTATTTACAGGCGGAAGGCTGACTTCCTGTTTAGACCTTTCCGCTTCAAGTCCAAATCTTTTAAAAGAAATTTAAAGTTCCAAATCGTTTCCGAATTCAAAGGCTTGGTTTCTTTAAATTTTTATATCTCCCCTACTCACGGGTACTTCTTTTTTGTAATCCGAATTGTCTCAAGAAGAAGCTGAACGCTCTCCGATCCCAGCAATGCGACGTCGCTCCGAGAAAGTAGCGATTGACTCTCAGCACCTCGCTGACCCCCCCCCCGCCACTCTCCGGAGCCTTTTTTTTAGCTCCAGAGACATTCTGGAGTCGCGTTGATGGTGCCCGCCGAGTCCCACGGCCGTAAGCTTCCTCTGCCTACGGTTTCATGGGGTTACTGCGTCGCCGTTGCGGCAAAACCCCGTCTTTCTCGGAGCTCTCCCTCTGCTTTTCAGAGGAAGGCAGCCATGATCGATGGCGCTCAGCCCGGAAGTCTTCGGCTCCCAGGTTTTTACTGGCCCTGGAGCGCTGCTGGGCAGTCGGCCATGTGGCTGGGCACTCTCGCTCCCGCCTCGATTTGGGTCCGGGGGGGGTCAGCGGTTCCCCCAGTTGACACACCGGGCATCCCTGGTTCCCCCTCGGCAGTGGCAGCGCAGGCGGCAGTCTCAGCAGCCCGGAGCGAGCCTGGTAGTGCACTTGGCTCTGGCTGGCTTCAGGAGCTGATCATTGCCCTGGCACCCGCCATTTTGCCTCGCCGGAAGTCCCCATATGATGTGTCTTGTGCTGTTGAACCAATCATGCAACATTCCTTCCCTACTAAGAAATCTACAACACTTAAAATATAAATCTGGGGGCCTTATATGAAATCCGGGGACATTAAGGGGACGGATTTTGTTGGGGACAGATTTGTAAATCCGGGGACTGTCCCCGGGAGACGGGGACATCTGGTAATCATTCCGTAATAGGGCTTCTCCTGCCTTTGCCAGTATGTCAGCCTTCTCAGCCTCCTTAAAGAGGGCGTTCAGGAGCACTTGTACGTCTGGCCATATGGGATTGTGAGTGGAGAAGGTGGTGCAGTCTGGATGAGTCCCTCTGTCTTGCTCTTTGGTCACTGTGACCGAGCACCATTTTGGGCCGATCAGGATCTATGGGGAAGGGGATCCACCCAGAAGTTGTGGAGGGAACGGGAAGAGAAGCTTGGTCAAGAGACTGGCTCACGTCAGAAGGAGGCCTGACTGCATCCTTGGCAAAGCCCAGGGCAGGGCAGGAAGGCAGCATTGCCCAGCGGGAAGGCATTCGGAGGCAAATCATCAGCAAGGAGCAGAAAATCCCCTCCCTTTACCTCAAGAAGACTGAAGAATCTCTAGTCGGCCTTCAGGTGAGTTCAGCATCCCAGGTCTCTGGGGTGTTCCTGTCCATTACAAAGCTGACTCGAGGCTCCGTCAACTGAGCCCCTACACTCCTTGCGTACATGAAAGGGGCACAGAAAGGAGGGGAGGCAGCCTTTTCCTGGAGCCGTCTTACCTGCAGCAGTTCACTCGCTGGCTGCTGACCCTTTTCCTCCATCACCTGGATGATCCTCTCAAGAGAGGAGAGTTTCCTGCAGAGTCTGGCCAGCTGCTCATCCCTTCCAGGTAATGTTCACAAAAAATGTATTTATGAGGGTAAAGCACGTATCAAAATCTTTATACGAGAAGGTAGCCACCCTAGCATTTGATTCATTTTCAGAATAATAAATAAATAACAAACCGATATGGAAAAAGGAGAAATGAGAGAAGTTGAAATGGGCAGATTTCCCCATCCCTCCTCAGTCCGGACTTGCTTCTTGAAGTGCTTGTTCCCTCACTAGTAAGAATAGGGACACTTCCAAGGAGGTCTTTGTTGGGATACTGTCGTCTCCGGACGTCCATCAATCTCCCGTAGACACGCAGTATCAGCAATTAGCGACAGGAGCTCCAGAAACAGCTTGAAAAAGATCTAGAGCTCTTGCACACTCTAACAGCAGATATGCACAGCAAAAGATGCACCCAGGAGAGCATGATTTACAAGTTTATTCAGCGTTGATCAGAACAAAGAAAAACCATGACTGCCTGCTTCAGAGTTTCTGGCAGTGAGGGAGAGAATTGAAAGCAAAGACACAACATAAATATCCTGTGAAACAGGAAATACGCAGACTCTGTGACTCAAAGCCTGCTCCCTTTTAAGGTGGAACGGAAATATCCTAACATCCTCCCCCTTTCCGTGTAACCTGTAGTACCTGTGGTTCAACCCAATTGCAACCTCTGTACATAAACCTTAAGTTGTTCTCTGTTAACAACCTTAGACAACAGATCAGCAGGAATTTCATTTCCTGGCGTGTAGGACACCCGAATAAGTCCTTTCTGAATACACTCTCTTGCACGATGTAACTTAATCTGCAAGTACTTGGTTCTTTGCTTGCAACTCTCTGAGTTCAGCAAAGCCAAACAGGATCTATTGTCTTGATACACTTGTACAGGACATTTCACAGAAACTCTGATGTCCTTAAACAGTTGTATCAACCATTCACAATCCATGAGTGAAAATGACAGAGCATTGAGTTCTGCTTCACAGGAACTTAGGCTCACTGTCGTCTGCTTCTTGCACAACCAGTCAAACAGACAGTGGTTGTACATGTAGCATACTCCAGAAGCGACAAGGTTGCCCAATTTCCCCATTGCTTTTTATATCAGTCCTGGAGGTGCTGCTGAACATGATAAGAAAGGACCAATTGGTCAGAGGGATTCAGGTCGGAGCTAAACAGTATAAATTAAGAGCATTTGCAGATGACCTAGTTTTGACATTACAGGAGCCAGAATCTAGTGTGAAAAGAGTTTTAGAACTGATTCAGGAGTTTGGTCGATTGGCAGGCTTTAAGCTTAACACGACTAAAACAAAGGTTTTGGAAAAGAACTTAACAGAAACTGAGAAAGAGAGGTTTCAGAATGAGACAGGGTTGACAGTGGTTAAAAAAGTAAAGTACTTGGGAATTACTATGACAGCTAAAAATGGGAATTTATATAAAGACAATTATGATAAATGTTGGACGGAGATAAAGAAAGATCTAGAAATATGGTCAAATTTGAAACTCTCATTATTAGGCCATATTGCTGTGATAAAGATGAATGTATTGCCAAGAATGTTGTTTTTATTCCAGACATTGCAGATTATTGACAAAACTGACTGCTTCAAGAAGTGGCAGAAAGACATATCTAGATTTGTCTGGCAGGGCAAAAAGCCAAGGATAAAATTTAAAATATTAACGGATGCAAAGGAAAGAGGAGGCTTTGCCCTGCCAGATTTAAAACTCTAGAGGGACGCGGGTGGCGCTAGAGGGACGCGGGTGGCGCTGTGGGTAAAAGCCTCAGCGCCTAGGGCTTGCCGGTCGAAAGGTCAGCGGTTCGAATCCCCGCGGCGGGGTGCGCTCCCGTTGTTCGGTCCCAGCGCCTGCCAACCTAGCAGTTCGAAAGCACTCCCGGGTGCAAGTAGATAAATAGGGACCGCTTACTAGCGGGAAGGTAAACGGTGTTTCCGTGTGCGGCTCTGGCTTGCCAGAGCAGCGATGTCACACTGGCCACGTGACCCGGAAGTGTCTCCGGACAGCGCTGGCCCCCGGCCTCTTGAGTTAGATGGGCGCACAACCCTAGAGTCTGTCAAGACTGGCCCGTATGGGCAGGGGTACCTTTACCTTTACCTTATGAAGCAGCAGCTTTCTGCTGGTTGAAGGAATGGCTACTTCTTGAAAATACAGATATATTGGATCTAGAAGGCTTTAATAATGTGTTTGGTTAGCATGCATATCTATGGTATGACAAAGTTAAAGTGCATACAATGTTTAAAATTCACATTGTTAGGAAAGCACTGTTTAATGTATGGATTAGATATAAAGACTTACTTGAAAATAAGACCCCAAGGTGGTTGTCACCAATGGAAGCAAAAGCTTTAAAAAAGACCCAATATGGAGGCCAATTGGCCAAAATATTGGGAGATCCTAGAACAAGATGGAGACAAATTGAAACTGCAGAGTTTTGACAAATTAAAAAATAGAGTCCGCGATTGGCTTCATTACCATCAGATAATGGAGGCTTATAAATTGGATAGAAAAATTGGTTTCCAGGTGGAAAAGTCAAAATTGGAAATAGAACTGCTAGAACCCAAAACTAAGATTATGTCAAGAATGTATAACTTGCTGTTGAAATGGAATACACAGGATGAGGAAGCGAAATCAGCAATGATCAAGTGGGCACAAGATGTTGGTCACAATATAATGCTAGCTGACTGGGAACGGTTATGGACCACTGGTATGAAATTTACGGCATGTAATGCCTTAAGAGAAAATATTATGAAACTGATATACAGATGGTACATGACACCAGTCAAGTTAGCAAAAATCTATCATTTGCCCGATAATAAATGTTGGAAATGTAAAGAAACTGAAGGTACTTTCTTTCACCTTTGGTGGACGTGCCCAAGGATTAAGACCTTCTGGGAGATGATCTATAATGAATTGAAAAAAGTGTTTAAATACACCTTCTCGAAGAAACCAGAGGCCTTTCTCCTGGGCATGGTCGGCCAACAGGTGCATAAGAAGGACAGGACATTTTTTATGTATGCTACAACAGCAGCAAGAATACTCATCGCACAGTATTGGAAGACACAGGAACTACCCACATTGGAAGAATGGCAGATGAAAGTTATGGACTATATGGAATTGGCAGAAATGACTGGCAGAATCAGAGACCAGGGAGAAGAGACGGTTAAAGAAGATTGGAGGAAGTTCAAAGATTATCTACAGAAACACTATAAGATAATGAATGTTTGATGACATCAGATTGAATGTAAAAGGTTATTAGTAAAAAGTTTAAAGATTAAAAAAGACCTAATATTTTAAGATATAAGAAAATTTAGTTATATTAAGATATTAAAATTATGACAAAATTAATTAAGACAGAGGGAAGGAATTTGCTGATTGAATATATGACTTGGAATACAGAGAAGGGAGGTCTGGGGAGGTTGGAGAAATAAGTCAATGCAAAGAATATAATGAGGATAAAACTGTTTTTACTTTCTATCTTTCTTTTTTCACATTTTTCACTGTTTTGTGTTTGTGTGTTATTGTATTTTTCTATTTTTGTTGTGCTGTGGTTTATTGTTTATTTTTTGTTGCTTTATACTTTCTGTAAAACTTAATAAAATATTTATTAAAAAAAAAACAGAAGTGCTTGTACCATCCGTGGTGTCACTTCCAAAACTTAAATCTGCAAAGATTTCAAGACCTCCAGTCTTCTGACTGGTGAACCTCAGCCTGTAGTGCAAAGTCCCTTTCAAATAGCGGGCTATGTGCTTCAGAGCTTTCCAATCCTGAACAGTAGGATTATTAGCATGTCTGCTAAGCAGGTTAGTGCTAACAGCTATGTCAGGTCTTGAGCATCTAGCAATGAAATTCAACTTGCCTAGAATGCATCTGTACAGCGTTGTGTCAGAAAACGCTTCAGCAGTACTATCTACCTGGTAACCTGTCACCATCGGTGTGTCTGCTGGGTTTGCATCAACCAAATTCAACCTGGTTAATACGTCAGTAATTTTCTGTGTTTGGTGTACCAGAAAATTACCTGCTTGGTCCCTCTCCACCTGCAGAGAAAGATAGTTGGATACCTCACCAAGATCCTTCATGTCAAAGTGCTCCTTCAGCTGAGCTAGGGTGCTTTGGTACAAAGCCTGATTCTTCCAGAACATCAGAAGATCATCAACAAAACATAAACAATACAGTTTGTTTTACCCCTCCTCCTTGACAAACACACACGGATCAGCCTTGCCCTGGTGAAAACCTAGAGAAAGCAACGTCTCAGTGAGTTTTGTGTTCCAACACCTGGCACTCTGCTTGAGACCATATAAGGATCTCTGCAGTTTACAGACCATTCCCTTCTGTATCTGCATTCCATCAGGTGGAAGCATATACAGCTCCTCCCCCAAAATCCCGTACAAAAAAGCTGTATTAATGTCATGATGGGAAACATGCAGTTTCTCCTCTGCAGCAATCTTGAGCATCAGCCGAATGCTCTCATATTTGACGGTGGGTGAGTAGGTCTCGTGGTAATCCTGTCCTGGTACCTGTGAAAAACCTCTGGCAACCAATCTGGCTTTGTGTCTGACAACCTTGCCATTCTGGTCTGTGTAAGCCTTGAAGACCCATTTGCTGCCAACCAGTCTCATTCCTGGGACTACCGGTACCAAATCCCAAGTTTGGTTCCTGTTCAAGGAATCAACTTCAGCCTTCATGGCATCAAGCCAAGGCTCAGCATCTTTAGAGGTTAACTCCTGAACGTCTTTGAAGGTTGAAGGTTCCCGACTTCCGGGTTGAGCGCCATCGATCATGGCGGCCCTCTGCTGAGCACCGGAGGGGGAAGCTCTGAAAAAAACAGGGTTCTACCGCTACGGCGACGCGGTGAACCCCTGGAAACGTGGATGGAGGAGGTCTACGTCCGTGGGACTCGGCGGGCACCAACAGCGCTCTCCCAAAACGTCTCTGGGGCTCAGTAAGAGCTCCGGAGCGTAGCGGGGGTTGAAGCGGTGCTGAGAGTCAATCGCTTCTTTTTCGGAGTGACGTCGCGCAGCTGTGATCGGAGCAGCGCTCAACTTTTTCCTGTGCAATTTGGACTAAAAAGAAGGATCCGTGAGTAGGAAAAATACAAATACTTTAAAGGATCTGATGAAATTAAGCAATAATAATAATAATAATAATAATAATAATAATAATAATAATAATAATAATTTTTATTTATATCCCGCCCTCCCCAGCCGAAGCCGGGCTCAGGGCGGCTAACAACAATAAAACAGTACAAACAACACTCTAAAATCATTCATTATAAAATTAATTAATTCAAGCCACTGGCAACCATTGGGCCAGAGCTCTGCGAAGATTGCCAATGGAGGGAGTCAGGCTGTGCCCTGGCCAAAGGCCTGGTGGAACAGTTCTGTCTTGCAGGCCCTGCGGAAAGATGTCAAGTCCCGCAGGGCCCTGGTCTCTTGTGACAGAGTGTTCCACCAGATCGGAGCCACGGCCGAAAAAGCCCTGGCTCTAGTTGAGGCCAGCCTAACTTCTCTGTGGCCTGGGACCTTCAAGTCGTTTTTATTTGAAGACCGTAAGTTTCTCTGTGGGGCATACCAGGAGAGGCGGTCCCGTAGGTACGAGGGTCCTAGGCCGTATAGGGCTTTAAAGGTTAAAACCAGCACCTTAAACCTGATCCTGTACTCCACCGGGAGCCAGTGCAGCTGGTATAGCACCGGGTGAATGTGATCTCGCAGTGAAGACCCCGTAAGGAGTCTCGCTGCAGCATTCTGCACCCGCTGGAGTTTCTGGGTCAGTCTCAAGGGCAGCCCCACGTAGAGCAAGTTACAATAATCCAGTCTGGAGGTGACTGTCGCGTGGATCACAGTGGATAGGTCAGGGCGAGAGAGGTAAGGAGCCAACTGCTTAGCTTGGCGGAGATGGAAAAATGCCGCCTTTGTTGTAGCTGCAATCTGCGCCTCCATGGAAAGGGAGGTGTCGAAGATTACACCCAAACTCTTAACGGACGGTGCTGGCACTAATTGCGCCCCCGCAAGAGATGGGAGTTGCCCCCCCAATCCCATATCGCCCCGTCCCAGCCAGAGGACCTCTGTCTTCGAAGGATTTAACTTCAACCGGCTCCCACGTAACCATCCAGCCACAGCTTCCAAACATCTGGTCAGTGTGTCTGGGGCCGAGTCAGGATGGCCATCCATCAACAGATAGAGTTGGGTGTCATCAGCATACTGATGGCAACCCAGCCCAAAACTCCGGACAAGCTGGGCGAGGGGGCGCATAAAGATGTTGAAAAGCATCGGGGAGAGTATCGCACCCTGGGGTACTCCACACACCAAGGAGTGGCGCGATGACAATTCCCCCCTAAGCGCCACCCTCTGTCCCCGACCAGAGAGAAACGAGCGCAGCCATTGAAGGGCTGTGCCCTGGATCCCCACGTCGGCAAGGCGGTGGTCTAGAAGTTCGTGATCGACCATGTCAAAAGCTGCTGACAGATCTAGAAGAATCAGCAGCCCCGACCCACCTCGATCCAGCTGTCTACGAAGATCATCTGTTAGGGCAACCAGAGCCGTCTCGGTCCCATGACCAGCGCGGAAGCCGGACTGGAATGGGTCGAGAGCCGATGTTTCATCCAGAAACCCACCAAGCTGTTCAGCAACCGCTCTCTCAATCACCTTACCCAGGAACGGAAGATTCGAAACCGGGCGGTAATTGGATAGATCTAAAGGATCTAATGATGTTTTCTTTAAGAGCGGGCGCACCACTGCCGCCTTCAATTCTCCTGGGAATGTCCCCGTGCCAAGGGACAAATTGATGATATCCCCCAGGAGGGCCCGCACCTCGTCTGGACATGCTCTAATCAGCCAAGACGGGCACGGGTCGAGAGGACAGGTGGTGGGCTTTCCAGCTCGGAGGAGTCTGTCCACATCGGCTGGGGATATCCGGTTGAAGTGGTCCAATACTGGACCCGAGGACAGTCGAGGGGCCTCCAATTCCTTTATTGTATCCAAATTGGCAGGGAGGTCATGGCGGAGCAACAAGACCTTCTCCGCAAAAAAGCTCGCAAATGCCTCACAGCTGTGTGTCAAATTGTTATTTAAATTTGGCTGTCCCTCAAGGGACGTTAAAGACCTGATTATCCTAAATAATTGCGCCGGGCGAGAGCTAGCGGATGCAATGGAGGCCGAGAAGTAAGACTTCTTAGCGGCCTTCACCGCCATCTCGTAGGTTTTCATAAAAGCCCTATAAGATGTTCTTGAGGCTCCGTCACGGGCACCCCGCCATACTCGCTCTAGCCGTCTGAGGTCCCGCTTCATTTTCCAGAGCTCCTCGGTAAACCAGGGAGCCCGGTTTCTGCGGGGTCGCAGAGGGCGCTTAGGTGCGATCTCATCGATGGCTGCCAGGAGCTGGATATTCCAGCCCTCAACAAGCTCAGTCAATGAGTCGCCAGGGGGAGCAAGGTCCCGCAAGGCTTGGCGGAATCTATCAGGGACGTAATTGGGACGTAATTGGATTTAAATTGGACTTTAAATTAACAACGTAATTGGATACCGAAGCGGAAAGGTTTAAACAGGAAGTCAGCCTTCCGCCTGTAAATATCGGAAAGCAAAGATGTGAGGACTAAAAACCCTATAAAAATAAGGCTTGAAAGGGTTGTAATCTGAAGTCTTTGGAGAGAAGTTCCCCCCCTCGGGAAGCAGGGAAAGAGGGGGGAGAGTTTAAAATCTTTTTTGCCTGCGTTGAAAGAAGTTTAGTAAGATTAAAGTTCACTGCCTGGACTCCCGGTCCTGACCTGTCAAATTTGAAAGTGAAGTTTTATGGACTGTGGAAGTGCTTAAAGGGATTTTTTATAAGGATTGGAGAAATGGATGTGGAGTTGTGAGCTGTGGACACTGTGAGGGAATACTACGGATACAAGTTTGCTGTGAAAGGAGAGTGGGAGACATATTATCCCTTCAGCTGTAACATCTGCTAGGTCCCCCTGGTGGCTACTGGAACTGTTACAGAGCTACAAAATAACTGAGAAAAATTTCCACTGTTTACTTGGGAGCTGATAACAAGTTACAGCTGCAGAGTAACCTTGAAACAGTTGGCTTATGGCAGAGGAAAGAGGGAAAATACAGCAATTTCAAGACAAAACAACAAGATCTGGTAAATCTTTTCACACGGGAAGGAGGGGATCCTTCCCAGAACCTACAGGAAGTGCCTCTGTTATACCTAAAGTAAAAGGAATGTCTGGGACAGAAGACCTTATTACAGCAGGATTTGCAAGGGTACAGGGATCATTAGACAAATTGACAGAAGAAGTGGCAGATACTAAAAGACAAGTTGCGGAAATAAAAAGCCAGGTAGCAGAAACAAATAAAGGAGTAACAGAGGCCTTCCAAAAGATAGAACAAAATTCTGCAAATATAAAGCAAAATACAGCTTCAATTAAGGAATTATTGGAAGCATCGGTTGAGACAAGAAAAATTGCTGAGGAGGCAAGGGGAGTTGCCGTGGCTACAGAGGAGAAATTACCACCAATGAATAAGCAACTAGAGGAATATAGAGCAAGATTCTCTATGCTGGAACTGAAAGATAGACAAACGAATCTGAGAATTAGAAACGTCCCAGAAATTGAGGAAGGAAGCCTGAGGGACCTTCTCACACAAGAATTCGAGAAATTTTGGAATTTGGAACCCGAGAAAGAGGAATTTAAGATCTTGAGTGCCTTCCGATTGGGAAGAACAAGCAAAAGGATCAAAATTAGAGACTGTTTGGTTACGTTTAAAACCAAAGAAGAAAGAGATAAGGTTCTTGGACTACATTTTCAAAAACCTTTGGTAATTAATCAATCCAAAGTTGAGATTTTTAAAGATATTCCAAAATTTCTTTTGGACCTTAGGTCAAATTATAAGGACTTGGTTATTCAACTAAGAAAAAACAATATCATCTTCAGGTGGGAATTTCCGGAAGGGATCTCTTTCAGTATCAAGGGAAGAAAGATAAAGATAAAATCAGTGGAGGACAAGAACATATTCCTAGAAACCTACGAGGAGGACCTACAGAAGGGAACTTTAAAAGTAACAGACCCATCGGAATCATCAGAGGAAGGGAGTGAAGACGTGACAGGAGCAAAACCGAAGAGGACTTGGAAGAAAAAGACACCACCGGACTCGACAGATAAAGATAAGACGTTGGGAGCATCTGGAGGAACATAACAAATTCATCATGTCTCTGCAAATTTTAAGTTGGAACTGTAATGGTCTTAACTCGGTTCGAAGGAGGAAATCGATCTTTCATATCTTAAAAAAAGAACAATTGGACTTAATTTGTCTACAAGAAACACATGTGACAAGGCTCCATAGGAAAATTTTAATTAATAAAAGACTGGGCCAAGAATTTATCTCATCTGACAAAGTTAAAAAAAGAGGGGTAGTAATTTATGCTAAAGAGAGCCTCTCACCAAAGTTTATGTTTAAAGACGAACAAGGGAGATATTTTGCAATTGAAATTCAATACCATGGACAAAAATATTTGATAGTAGGTGTGTATGCACCTAATGATGGAAAATCCGAGTTTTTCAAGAAGTTGCATGAGACATTGATGGACTATTTGGAGTACAATGTGATTTTGATGGGAGACATGAACGGAGTAGTTTCAACAAATATGGACAAGGCACAACGACAGGTAGTCACCAAAGATGGGAGACTACCGAAAACCTTTTTTGAATTGACTGATAACCTGGATTTGGTGGATATTTGGAGAACTAAAAACCCCTTAGGAAAAGAGGGTACCTTCTTCTCTGAAGCCAAAATGACTTGGACAAGAATCGACCAAATATGGATTACCAGAGGACTGGCACCGAAGACAAAAAAAGTGGAAATCTGCCCAAAGACTTGTTCCGACCATAATGCTGTCAAGATGGTAATGAATTTACTACCAACTGGTTCCTTTAGATGGAGGATGAATGACACTCTGTTTAGAGATGAGGAAATAACCAAGAAAGCCCAGAAAACCCTGAAGGACTATTTTGAGATAAATTTGAATACTACGGTGGAGAAAAGAACTGTATGGGACGCAAGTAAAGCTGACGGGCCTCACAAGGACTGTTCCTGCCACCTACTATCTGGCCCAGGGTGGGGCCTCACAAGGACAGTTGTTGCCTCTGATGCTGCTACTGCCCAGGAGGACCCAGAGGGGTCCAGAGTTCTTTTTAACATATTTTTAAATCTCCCTTTCCCTTTAGATTTTTATATATGGGGGTGGGATGGATGTTTGGGTGGGCTTGGGAATTTGTTAGTTTTTGACGAATCTGTATTTTTGGCAGTTTTTATTTGTATTGTTTTATTGTTTCTGGGCTGTTTTTGTTTTTTGTACTTATTGTTTTAAGGTTTTATTGTGTTAGGCTGCGAAAGAATAACATTAATTGCCATCAATGGAGGCCACTATGAGGCTTGGGATTCCTACCGTGGAGGGGCGAGGGAGGTATGGCGGTGGGGGCAGATATTATAGGCGAAGGGGATCGAGATATGGATATGCTCGTACCCCTTCCAATCTGCGCCCCATCCCGAGGGACGAGGGTAGGGTGAGCAAGGATAACTCACCTCCGTCACTGGTGTTGTGCAATGCCAGGTCTATAGGCAACAAAACCGCCACCCTGCGAGATTTCTTCATCTCGCAGGGGGTCGACCTGGCTTGTGTGACGGAGACCTGGGTGCGCGAAGGGACAACAGTTACCTTGCGAGAGATGGCGCCCCCGGGTTTCTCTGTCCTCCACCAGTCGCGGACTGTGGGCCGGGGGGGAGGGGTGGCATTATTAATCCGGGAAGATTGTCCTTTCAGGGCTCTACCATCGCCATCGATCCCCGGCATTGAATGTGTTGGCCTAGTGTGGGGCTCCGAGGAGAGCTTGGCTGTCTGGCTGGTGTACCGGCCACCTAGCGCACCAGCAGCCACCCTGTCAGGCCTATTGGAGGCGGTGGCCGGCTGGGCCTTGGAGTTCCCTAACCTATTGGTATTGGGGGACTTCAACACCCATGCTGATGCCACTCCCTCCTCACAGGCTCTGGACCTGGTGTCTTCCATGGCGACACTAGGGCTCTCCCAGTTTGTTTCGGGCCCCACACATCAAGCAGGTCACACGCTGGATTTGATCTTTGGCGTAGGTATAGATGTGATCATGTCTCCTTCGATGAAGGTACCATGGTCTGATCACTACGCTCTGAAAGCCAGGATTGACTTTCCACCCCCACCCTGCTTAGGTGGCGAGCCAATTTGGGCTCGCCCGCAGAGGCTGATGGACCCTGATAGATTCCGCCAAGCCTTGCGGGACCTTGCTCCCCCTGGCGACTCATTGACTGAGCTTGTTGAGGGCTGGAATACCCAGCTCCTGGCAGCCATCGATGAGATCGCACCTAAGCGCCCTCTGCGACCCCGCAGAAACCGGGCTCCCTGGTTTACCGAGGAGCTCCGGAAAATGAAGCGGGACCTCAGACGGCTAGAGCGAGTATGGCGGGGTGCCCGCGACGGAGCCTCAAGAACATCTTATAGGGCTTTTATGAAAACCTACGAGATGGCGGTGAAGGCTGCTAAGAAGTCTTACTTCTCGGCCTCCATTGCATCCGCTAGCTCTCGCCCGGCGCAATTATTTAGGATAATCAGGTCTTTAACGTCCCTTGAGGGACAGCCAAATTTAAATAACAATTTGACACATAGCTGTGAGGCATTTGCGAGCTTTTTTGCGGAGAAGGTCTTGTTGCTCCGCCATGACCTCCCTGCCAATTTGGATACAATAAAGGAACTGGAGGCCCCTCGACTGTCCTCGGGTCCAGTATTGGACCACTTCAACCGGATATCCCCAGCCGATGTGGACAGACTCCTCCAAGCTGGAAAGCCCACCACCTGTCCTCTCGACCCGTGCCCGTCTTGGCTGATTAGAGCGTGTCCAGACGAGGTGCGGGCCCTCCTGGGGGATATCATCAATTTGTCCCTTGGCACGGGGACATTCCCAGGAGAATTGAAGGAGGCAGTGGTGCGCCCGCTCTTAAAGAAAACATCATTAGATCCTTTAGATCTATCCAATTACCGCCCAGTTTCGAATCTTCCGTTCCTGGGTAAGGTGATTGAGAGAGCGGTTGCTGAACAGCTTGGTGGGTTTCTGGATGAAACATCGGCTCTCGACCCATTCCAGTCCGGCTTCCGCGCTGGTCATGGGACCGAGACGGCTCTGGTTGCCCTAACAGATGATCTTCGTAGACAGCTGGATCGAGGTGGGTCGGGGCTGCTGATTCTTCTAGATCTGTCAGCAGCTTTTGACATGGTCGATCACGAACTTCTGGACCACCGCCTTGCCGACGTGGGGATTCAGGGCACAGCCCTTCAATGGCTGCGCTCGTTTCTCTCTGGTCGGGGACAGAGGGTGGCGCTTAGGGGGGAATTGTCATCGCGCCACTCCTTGGTGTGTGGAGTACCTCAGGGTGCGATACTCTCCCCGATGCTTTTCAACATCTTTATGCGCCCCCTCGCCCAGCTTGTCCGGAGTTTTGGGCTGGGTTGCCATCAGTATGCTGATGACACCCAACTCTATCTGTTGATGGATGGCCATCCTGACTCGGCCCCAGACACACTGACCAGATGTCTGGAAGCTGTGGCTGGATGGCTACGTGGGAGCCGGTTGAAGTTAAATCCTTCGAAGACAGAGGTCCTGTGGCTGGGACGGGACGATATGGGATTGAGGGGGCAACTCCCATCTCTTGCGGGGGTGCAATTAGTGCCAGCACCGTCCGTTAAGAGTTTGGGTGTAATCTTCGACACCTCCCTTTCAATGGAGGCGCAGATTGCAGCTACAACAAAGGCGGCATTTTTCCTTCTCCGCCAAGCTAAGCAGTTGGCTCCTTACCTCTCTCGCCCTGACCTAGCCACTGTGATCCACGCGACGGTCACCTCCAGACTGGATTATTGTAACTCGCTCTACGTGGGGCTGCCCTTGAGACTGACCCAGAAACTCCAGCGGGTGCAGAATGCTGCAGCGAGACTCCTTACGGGGTCTTCGCTGCGAGATCACATTCACCCGGTGCTATACCAGCTGCACTGGCTCCCGGTGGAGTACAGGATCAGGTTTAAGGTGCTGGTTTTAACCTTTAAAGCCCTATACGGCCTAGGACCCTCGTACCTACGGGACCGCCTCTCCTGGTATGCCCCACAGAGAAACTTACGGTCTTCAAATAAAAACATCTTGAAGGTCCCAGGCCACAGAGAAGTTAGGCTGGCCTCAACTAGAGCCAGGGCTTTTTCGGCCGTGGCTCCGATCTGGTGGAACACGCTGTCACAAGAGACCAGGGCCCTGCGGGACTTAACATCTTTCCGCAGGGCCTGCAAGACAGAACTGTTCCACCAGGCCTTTGGCCAGGGCACAGCCTGACTCCCTCCATTGGCAATCTTCGCAGAGCTCTGGCCCAATGGTTGCCAGTGGCTTGAATTAATTAATTTTATAATGAATGATTTTAAAGCGTTGTTTGTGCTGTTTTACTGTTGTTAGCCGCCCTGAGCCCGGCTTCGGCTGGGGAGGGCGGGATATAAATAAAATTTATTATTATTATTATTATTATTATTATTATTATGAGGGGGTTTCTGATTCAACAGAATACGCTTAAGAAGAGATTACAAAAGGAAAAAAGAGAAAAGATTCTAGAAAAAATCAATGAGGGAGAAAAGAGATTAAGAGCAAAACCAAAATCACAGGAAATTTTAAGAGAAATTAAGTTATATCAAGTTGAATATATGCAAATGATAAATCAAGAAATTGAATGGAAAATAAGGCAAATGAGACAACGGACTTTTGAATCAGCAAATAAATGTGGAAAGTTATTGGCATGGCAAATAAAGAAGAGACAAAAACAGAACACGATAACAAATTTGGAAGTGGAAGGAAGAATTATACAGAACCCAGTGGAAATAAGGACTGCCTTTCAAAAATATTTTAAACAGCTTTACTCTCAGCAACCCCAGAATGAAGCAGATATAGAGGAATTTTTGAAAGAGAATGGGCTACCGAAAATATCTCAAGAAAGCAGATTGAAACTGAGCTATAGGATAACAGATCAAGAAATTGAGAGTGCCATTCAGAATATGCAACTAGGCAAATCTCCAGGACCGGACGGACTGACTGCCAAATACTACAAAGTATTGAAAGACTGGTTAATTCAGCCGTTGAAAGATGTTTGTAATGAAATGCTTCAGGGGAAAAAAGCACCAGAAATGTGGAAAGAAGCTTTTGTCACACTTATACCAAAGATAGAGACCGAAAAACATCAACTTAAAAACTACCGCCCAATATCGTTGCTTAATGTGGATTATAAAATCTTTGCAGACATTTTGGCTAGAAGATTCAATAAAATATTAATAGAAGAGATTCATAAAGATCAAGCAGGTTTTCTCCCAGGAAGACATCTATCTGACAATGTGAGGAATATAATAGATATATTGGAATTTCTAGAGGAAAAAATAAATACAAAAACAGTTTTGATATTTGTGGATGCGGAGAAGGCCTTTGACAATATTTCTTGGAGCTTTTTGAAGAAGAATCTCCAAGGTATGGGGATAGGCCAAGAATTTGAAAATGGTATAAGTGCAATCTATTCTGAACAAAAAGCTAAACTAATTGTAAATAATGTAATAACTGAGGAGTTCAGAATAGAGAAAGGAACACGACAAGGTTGCCCAATTTCCCCTTTGCTTTTTATATCAGTCCTGGAGGTGTTGTTGAACATGATTAGAAAGGACCAATTGGTCAGAGGGATACAGGTCGGAACTAAACAATATAAATTAAGAGCATTTGCAGATGACCTAGTCTTGACATTGCAGGAGCCAGAATCCAGTGTGAAAAGAATCTTAGTATTGATTCAAGAGTTTGGTCGATTGGCAGGGTTCAAATTAAACAAAGCAAAAACTAAGGTTTTGATAAAGAATTTGACAGAAATTGAGAAAGAAAGGTTTCAGAAGGAGACAGGATTGACAGTAGTGAAAAAAGTGAAATACTTGGGAATTACTATGACTGCTAAAAATGGGAATTTATATAAAGATAATTACGATAAATGTTGGTCGGAGATAAAGAAAGATCTAGAAATATGGTCTAATTTGAAACTCTCGCTAATGGGTCGCATTGCTGTGATAAAGATGAATGTATTGCCAAGAATGTTGTTTCTATTTCAGACGTTGCAGATTATAGACAAAACTGACTGTTTCAGGAAGTGGCAAAAAGATATATCTAGATTCGTCTGGCAGGGCAAAAAGCCAAGGATAAAATTTAAAATATTAACTGATGCTAAGGAAAGAGGGGGCTTTGCCCTGCCAGATTTGAAACTTTACTATGAAGCAGCAGCTTTTTGCTGGCTGAAAGAATGGCTACTTCTTGAAAACACTGACATGTTGGATTTAGAAGGATTTAATAATGTTTTTGGTTGGCATGCATATCTATGGTATGACAAGGTCAAAGTGCATAAAATGTTTAAAATTCACATTGTTAGAAATGCATTGTTTAAAGTTTGGATGAGGTATAAAGATTTGCTTGAAAACAAGACTCCAAGGTGGTTGTCTCCAATGGAAGCAAAAGCACTAAAAAAACTCAATATGGAGGCCAATTGGCCAAAATATTGGGAGATTTTAGAGCAAGACGGTGATAAATTGAAACTACAGAGTTTTGATAAATTAAAAAGCAAGGTCCGAGATTGGCTTCATTACCATCAAATAATGGAGGCTTTTAAAATGGATAGAAAAATTGGCTTCCAGGTGGAAAAATCAAAATTGGAAACAGAACTGTTAGAACCCAAAACTAAGATTTTGTCAAGAATGTATAACTTGCTGTTGAAATGGAATACACAAGATGAGGAAGTGAAATCAGTGATGGTTAAGTGGGCCCAAGACTTGGGTCATAACATAATGTTCGCTGACTGGGAAAAGTTATGGACCACTGGTATGAAATTTACGGCATCTAATGCTTTGAGAGAGAATATTATGAAAATGATATACAGGTGGTACATGACACCAGTCAAGCTTGCAAAAATCTATCACTTACCTGATAATAAATGTTGGAAATGTCAAGAGGTTGAAGGTACATTCTTTCACCTTTGGTGGACATGCCCAAGGATAAAGGCATTCTGGGAGATGATATATAATGAGTTGAAAAAATGTTCAAATATACATTCCCGAAGAAACCAGAAGCCTTTCTCCTGGGTATGGTCAACCAACAGGTGCACAAGAAGGACAGGACATTTTTTATGTATGCTACAGCAGCAGCAAGGATACTCATCGCACAGTATTGGAAGACTCAACAGCTACCCACACTGGAAGAATGGCAGATGAAAGTTACTGACTATATGGAGTTGGCAGAAATGACCGGCAGGATCAGAGACCAGGGAGAAGAGATGGTGAAGGAAGACTGGAGAAAATTCAAGGACTATCTACAGAAACATTATAAGATAATGAACGTTTGATGACATTGGATTGAGGGCGAATGGGTATTTGGGAAAAAGTGATTAGAGAAAGACTCAATATCTTGTCAGACTTAAGGAAATGCAACTACCTATTAGACTCTAAGAGTATTAGAAAATTAAAATATGATAGAGGGAAAGAATTTGCAGACAGAATATTTGATTTGGAATACAGAGAAGGAAGGTCTGGGGAAGTCGGAGAAACAAGTTAATGTAAAGAATATAAGGAGACAAAAATTGTGGGTTTTTTTTAATGTTTATTTTCTTTGTTGTATTCTGTTGTATTTTGCTGTTTTGTGTTTGTGTGTGGCAGTATTTATTGTTTTTGTTGTTTTTTCATTTTTGTTGTGAGGTGTTGTCTTATGTCTGTTTGTAAAACTTAATAAAAGATTATTTTTTTTAAAAAAAAGAAGCTTGAAGGTTCCCACACCTTCTCTGAGCTACTAAGAACAGCAGTTGCCGTCTTAGCAAACTCATCAGCAAATCTCTTTGGAGGTCTGCCCTTGGTCGCCCTTTCAGATCTGCGTACTAGACGCAAGTCTTCTGGACTCATCTCCTCCTTCTTAGGAGAAAAACAACCAATGGTGAACAGTGGTTCCTCCAGTTCATTGTCAGACGCATCAGATGGTCTGACTGAGGCCTTTGCGCTCTTGTAGTCTGCTGTGTCATCACTGTCACTGACACCAGCAGCAGCGCCGCCCACTGAACTGGAATCCAAACTCTCATCATCATCATCATCATCATCCTCAGCTTCCTCAACTTCCTTAGCATCATCTGCTTTTTTCACATCACCTTCATCCTCCTCTGGGTAACTCTGGAAAATTCCCACATTTCCCCCCCACTTAGGATTGTACCCAACACTCCTTGTGAACTTAATGGACTTAGAGTCAGTCATCCATACCCTGTATGCTCCTTTTTCGTACCCCATGAACAAACCATGTGCCCTACACTTCCCAAGCTTGTTGCTTTGTGGGGTGTGTACCCACATGTCAGAACCAAAGATTCTCATGTGCTTGACATTTGGTTTTTTACCAAACATTTTCTCGTAGGGAGTACAACCAATAGGTGATGACAGTCTGCGATTAAACGTGTAAACATACGTCGACAGAGACTCCCCCCAAAACTTCTCAGGGAGATTGGCATCATGCAACAAGGTTTTCATGCCTTGAAGCAATGTTTGCTTTGCTTGCTCACAAACCTCCCATGGGGATCCAGGACTTGAGAGGCTATGCTGAATTCCCTTCTCAATCAGAAAAGCTTCAAACTGCTGAGAAGTGAATTGCCCGCCTCGATCAGTAAACAAACAGCCAATACGTTTACTGTGAACATTCTCCAACCAAGCACAGAATGCCTTGAACCTAGGAAACGCTTGCGATTTCTGCTCAAGCATAAACACATGAATGTACCTGGAAAAGGAATCAATTAGAACCATGAAGTACCTTGCTCCACCCAAAGAGGGCGCAAGAGGACCAACCAGGTCTGTGTGAACAAGCTGGTAGGGTTTGGAAGCCTGCCTGCTAGACTCCTTGCCTTTTGGAGCAACCTTCACCTTGTTCTCTGCACAAGATACACATTTCATGTGAAACTTACAAGGTTTGATGTTCAAACCCTCAACCAATCCCGGCATCTTGGCCAGCGCCTGCCAAGACATGTGACAAAATCTTCTGTGTGCTTCATGAACACATCCTGCATGAAGAACCTTGTTAGTTTGTGCAACACAACAAGAATCAACATTAGACACAACAGCAGCATTGTCATCATAAGTTATACAGAACAAGCCATCCATAAACTTTGCATGCAAAATGTCCTCTTTGCCTTTCCTGATGACACAGACGCTTCTCTTGAAGGAAATCTGAAAACCACGCCCAGTCAGCTGCGGGACACTGAGCAAATTGTTTACAGCACCAGGAACATAAAGCACACCTTTGATGGTAGTGTGCAGACTTGCGAGTCTCACATCCCCTTCTCCTGCGATCCGCAACGTCCTTCCGTCAGCCAGGTGGACCTCACCATCTTGAGGTTTGAAGGAGATAAACAGATGCTTATCTTTCGCCAAATGGCGGGTAGCAGCAGAATCAACAACAAATCTGGCCTTTGGAGCAGCTTTTCTGACAAGCAAAACCTTGTTTTCCACCGGCGTGGGCTTAAACTGCTTGCCCCCCTGCTCCTGGCCATCAGACTTGCCTTTAGCCTTTGGTGAAGCTGTGCCAGCAAACAAAGCCTTGTTTTCCACTGGCGTGGGCTCTTCACCCCCCTTCTGCTTCTGGCCATCTGCAGGCATCTGACTCTGTTTACCTCTGGCCTTCCGGCCTCTGCAAAGACGATGACCTTGGTTCTCACGAGAAACAGAGCTCTCATCTGCCGACTCCTTGGCTCCCCCTGGAGGCTGGAATGCTGCCTGGGATGACATCACAGTCAGCTCCCCCTGCAGCTTGCAACCGGTGCCCTCGGCATCCCTGCATTGACTTGCATTCCGGGAAACAGCCAGGACCTCCGATGCAGTCAAACTCTGGGCTGGGATGACTGGCAGATGGGCCAGCTTCAAAGCATTCCACATCCCACGAGCAGTGGTGTTGCCAGCCAGTGTGGCAATTTCCTCCAGAGAGACGGACAAGACTATTATGTCAATGGCCCTTGAATCTTGGGTCTTCCATCTCTCTGTCAGAGGAATTGGAGGGGCTTCACTCACAGTATGCCACACTCCAAACTGTCGTAGTAAACCCTGACACCACACAGCCCAGGCCTCATAATTTTGCCGATTTAGCTTTGGGCACTCAGCAGCTTCAGAAGCAGCTTGAGAAGCTTGGAAAAACTCCATTCCAGCTTTTCACCTCAGCCGTGAGCCTTTTTCACTTCAGAGGCTTCTTATCTTGGCTGCCCATAAATCACGAAGCCTTTGGCTCGACTCCCAGGCCAATTAAGCCAGCCGGACATCAAAGGCACTTTGCCGCGGCAACGAAAAGCCTTACTTTCGCTTTCCCCCACATACCTCAGCAGTCTGTCGCAGGCTTACTCTCCTGTAAGTGCTGTTTATCTGGGCCCGAAACCTGTTGTTGGGATACTGCCAGGGAGATAAAGTCCATCTTGACTCCACGTCGTCTCCGGACGTCCATCAATCTCCCGTAGACACGCAGTATCAGCAATTAGCGACAGGAGACCAGTTAGGTCCCCCCTAGCTTGCCTCCCCTACCCCTTTCTCGAACAGCCTCCCTTGCGGAGTGCTCTCTCAGCCTCCTCTCCTCTCCCCTCTCCTTTGGAGTCCTCCTCTTGGTCTCTGAGCTGCCCCCGCTGCCCCCCAGGGGCCTGGGACTTGCCTGTCCATTCCCAACAGCAAGGGCCCCTCGCCAGTTGGCTTGCTTCCTCTGAGGCCGCCTCAGCTCCTGGCAGCCCACACCCCCTGGCCAGCCCCAGAGGCACCATTCTCTGGGGGAGAACAGCTGGGCAAGCCTTGGGGAGGCAGAGATGGCATCCGAGGAGGGAGGGAAGGAAAGAGGGACAGAGGCCAGGGTCTCCCGCGGCACCCCAGACCATCATTCAAGGCACCCCAGCTGCCACAGCACACTGCTTGAAAACCACTGCAGAACTGGGATGGGAAAGGTTTCTCGTCCAATTAACTGGTCTGGAGAAGAGGAAAGGCAGCCATGCTTGCTCCTTTGTCTTCTCCGAGGAGACTTCCAGCCTGACTTCTCACCTTGAGGCCCCAGGGAGAAGTGGGAAGAGGAGGAGGAGGAGGAGGAAGCATCCCCAGAAGAAGTGTGCTCCCCACCAGTAGGTGCTTCCACCCCCCACTCCTAAATCTGCTTCCAACAGATACTTGGGGGGGGGGCATCCTGCACCATCTGGTCAATTCCTGGTGGTAGGAGAATTAGAAGGTCTAAGATATAAACACATACATAAATACCGTAAGTAGTACTCATCACAACAGAATATGCAGGTAAACCCATCAACAGGTTTCCTGCCAGACAGGAGTCTGTTGTAGGCCGCCCCTTCTGTGATGTATGTATGATGTTTGGAGGGGTGGTCTTGGGCTCCAGGGTGGGCAATTTCAAATGTCTATAGAAGGACTTGGTTCGGGGTCTCCTCCTTCCTCCTGCATGGGGGGGGGGGTGAGCACCCTGTTGCAACAGGTAATAAAGATCTGGCTTACTAGATGCTTTGCTTCTCAGTGTTCTCTGGTTGGCCTCTATTATTTTCTCCTACTGATAGAGAAGCTACCAAAGGACTCTATATGGGCTCTGAGGTACCCCAGAAGGGAAAAGGAGCCGTTTTTTCCTTATAACACTGGCCACCAGTCCCCACCCCCTTGCAACTGACCCCTTGCTGCTCTCTGCTTGGCAGGGTATTGAGGAGGCATCCTGCTAGCCAAAGGAGACATGGACTTAGTTGTGTATGTGCAATTCACATTTGTAGTGTTCTAAATATGTACAAAGCAACCTTGCTGGGGGATGTGGATGAGGTTAACCCTTTCTCTCCCTGCCATGGTCCCATGAAGCTGCTGTATTTCAAGGGAAGATCCCTTGGCCCCCCTGGCAGAGAGACTCCCTCCTTCCAGCCATCCCAGCAGCCCTCAGGCTTCCCCTTGGCTGCTTCTGAGGTAATAAACAACCACCAATGAATACCATGCCTACTTTAGATCTGAGAATTAAGAAGATAACCTGCCAAGAAGAATACACAGCTATTTCTCCCCCTCAAGGTACCTTGTATTCCTCGACAGCCTCTTCCAGAGGAATCACCTCGTGGTGTTGGTGCTTCTTGGATCTGCCCCAAGCCACACAGATGGGGGCTTCATCCTCCTTGCAAAAGAGTTTCAGGGGCTCCTGGTGCTTCTCACAGACTCCTCCTTTCCCTCTTGAAGACTGAGAGTCTTGGCTACTTCGCAAAATGACATGGACAAGAATTGACCAAATTTGGATTACTAGAGGTCTGGCACCAAAGACAAAAAAAGTGGAAATTTGCCCAAAGACTTGCTCCGACCATAACGCAGTAAAGATGGTGATGAACATAACAGCAATTGGTTCCTTTAGATGGAGGATGAATGACACTTTATTTAGGGATGAAGAAGTGACTAAGAAGGCCAAAAAAACCTTGAGAGACTACTTTGAGATAAACATGAGCACCACAGTTGAGAAAAGAATAATTTGGGATGCAAGTAAAGCTGTTATGAGAGGGTTCTTGATACAACAAAATACATTAAAGAAGAGAGCACAACAGGAAAAGAGAGACAAAATTTTGGAGAAAATAAAAGAGAGTGAGAAGAAATTGAGAGTAAAACCAAAGTCACAGGAAATTTTGAGAGAAATAAAGTTATACCAAGTACAATATATGCAAATGATAAATCAAGAGATAGAATGGAAAATTAGGCAAATGAGACAAAAGACTTTTGAACTGGCAAACAAGTGTGGGAATTTACTAGCCTGGCAAATGAGGAAAAGACAAAAACTAAATACAATTACTAATCTGGAGGTTGAAGGAAGGATTATACAGAACCCAGTTGAGATTAGAAATTGTTTTCAGAGATATTTTAAACAGCTATATTCACAACGGCCACAGAAAGAGGTGGATATAGATGAATTTTTGAAATCAAATGGACTACAAAAAATCTCTCAAGAGAATAAACTAAGGTTGAATTATAAAATAACAGAACAAGAGGTAGAAAGTGCCATTCAGAACATGCAATTGGGTAAATCTCCAGGGCCGGATGGATTGACTTCTAGATATTATAAGATGTTGAAATAATGTTTGATTCAACCTTTGAAAGAAGTTTGTAACGAAATATTGGAGGGGAGAAAGGCACCAAAGTCGTGGAAAAAAGCATTTATCACACTTATACCAAAAACAGAGACGGAAAAGACACAACTTAAGAACTACCGCCCTATATCATTGTTAAATGTGGATTATTAAATCTTTGCAGACATTTTGGCTAGAAGATTAAAGAAAGTTTTAGTAGAGGAGATTCACAAAGACCAAGCAGGCTTTCTCCCGGGCAGACATTTATCTGACAATGTGAGAAATGTAATTGACATTTTGGAATTACTACAAGAGAAAATTAATACTAAGACGGTTTTGATCTTTGTGGACGCGGAGAAAGCCTTTGACAACATTTCTTGGAGTTTTATGAAGAAGAATCTCCAGGGAATGGGGGTAGGACAAGAATTTGAAAATGGTATAGGTGCAATTTACTCTGAACAAAAAGCTAGACTAATTGTTAACAATGTTGTGACGGAGGAGTTCAGAATAGAAAAAGGAACACGACAAGGTTGCCCAATTTCCCCATTGCTTTTCATATCGGTCCTGGAGGTTCTGTTGAATATGATTAGAAAGGACCAATTGGTTAAAGGGATACAGGTCGGAGCCAAACAATATAAACTAAGAGCATTTGCAGATGACTTAGTTTTGACGTTACAGGAGCCAGAATCTAGTACAAGAAGAGTTTTAGAACTGATTCAGGAGTTTGGTCAAGTAGCAGGATTTAAATTGAATAAGTTAAAAACAAAAGTTTTGGAAAAGAATTTAACAGAAACTGAGAAAGAGAGGTTTCAGAATGAAACAGGTTTGACATTGGTTAAGAAAGTGAAGTACCTGGGGATTAATATGACAGCTAAGAATGGGAACTTATTTAAAGACAATTATGATAAATGTTGGACGGAGGTGAAGAAAGATTTAGAAATTTGGTCTAATTTGAAGCTTTCACTGCTAGGTCGTATTGCTGTGATAAAAATGAGTGTATTGCCTAGAATGCTGTTTTTGTTTCAGACATTGCAAATTATTGACAAAATGGACTGTTTCAAGAAGTGGCAGAAAGATATTTCCAGATTTGTCTGGCAGGGCAAAAAGCCAAGAATAAAATTTAAAATATTAACTGATGCAAAAGAAAGAGGAGGCTTTGCCCTGCCAGACTTAAAACTTTACTATGAATCAGCAGCTTTCTGCTGGTTGAAAGAATGGCTGCTCCTTGAAAATACAGACATTTCGGATTTAGAAGGATTCAATAATGTTTTTGGTTGGCATGTAGTCCTGGCTTTCTCGAAGCCTGTCGCTATCAGGGTCTGCTGTGGGATCCCCAAGCCTTTAAGCTTTTCCAGCAGTGTAGCTTTCCATCTGGATTGGTAGGTATCTAATAAGGTTAAAGGTGCCAGCCCAACCGGGAAGAAAATAAGCTTTAGCCAATAATGGATCTTCAGTATCCATATCCGAGTACTAATAGGAATTTGCCCAACCTCCAAATGGACCGCTATGTTGGATACGCAAGAGGGGATCCCCAGCAGGCAACGAAAAAACTTAGTTTGAAATGCCTCTAAGGGAGTAAGGTTTTTAAAGCTGCAGATCTGGGATCCATATAACAATTGTGGTAATATTTTGGCAGCAAAGACCTGGGAGGCTGCCGGTACGTGTTGGCCCCCTTGCCCATAAAAGAATCTCGTTAACGCTTTGGTAGATCTTTCTGCATTTGCAATAGTATTATTAATCTGAAAGCGCCATGAGCCCCTTTCCTGGAAGGTTACACCCAGGTATTTAAAGGTTGCTACCTGTTCTATTGAGCGATTCTCTATTCTCCATTTGTGCCTCCTCCTTTTTTTAGAGAACACCATGACTTTGGATTTGATGTAGTTAATTGTTAGTTGTTCAATGCTGCAATATTTGGTAAAGGATCTCAGAAGTCTTCTTAGTCCAACACAAGAAAAGGAAATTAAAACTGTATCGTCCGCATATAAAAGGACCGGGAGGGGCGTACCAGCCAATTTGGGGGGATGGGCATTTTCTTTCTCCATATTTCCTACTAGCGAGTTGATATAGAAGTTAAATAAAGTAGGCGCAAGGACACACCCTTGCCTAACCCCCCTGATGAATTTGGATTTCCTTGGATAGGTGGCCCTGTCGGTCACACCTTACCCGGATCCGTGTATTTTCATATAGACTGTGGATGAGATACAGTAAGCGTTTGTTTATATTTGCGGCGCTTAGCTTTCCCCAAAGCCTATCCCTCGGTATTAAATCAAAAGCAGATTTGAAATCTATAAAGGCCACATATAGGGAACCTCCTTTTCTTGATGTATATTTCTCCGCAAGATGTTGGAGAACAAGGCCCTGGTCTAAGGTTGACCGATTTGCCCTAAAACCCGCCTGTGCTTCTGAAAGAATGTGGTTTTGTTCCAACCAGTCCGCTAATTTATCGCATAGGTGGGCTGCGTACAGTTTGCTAATGATACTTAGGAGGCTAATTGGCCTGTAATTAGCCAGGTCTGATCGGCTCCCTTTCTTGAATAACGGGATAATGATTGCTAGTCCCCAGTCCTCAGGGATAGTGGCCGATTGGTCTATGCTGGTAAATAGGGCAGCTAGCACAGGGGCCCACCATTCGGCATTAGCCTTAAGGAGTTCCGGTGTAATATTATCAGCGCCGGGAGCTTTTCCAGGTTTAAGCGATTGGATGAGCCTATAGATCTCTTCAGTTGCTACTGGGGGCCATTCGGCGCCAATATCACTCGAGGCTGGGGGCATGGCCTGCAGATGTTGATTTGATGTATATAAGGATGTGAAGTAAGCCTCCCAAGTCCCAACTTGTATAGTATAGTCAATTTCAATCGGGGAGCCTTGCCAACTTTTCGCAACTATTTTCCAAAAGGTGGCTGAATCTTTCCTTCGAGAGGCCTCTAGTAAACGTTGCCACTCCCCCCTTTGGGCCTGAAGCTTTTTCTTTTTAATCAGCTCTTTATATTTACGTTTGGCTTCGAACCATTCCGCAGGAAGCAGGGGTAAATTCGCTAATTTGTAGTTCCTGTACTTATCCAACAAGGAACGCTTCATAGCAATACATTCCTGATCAAACCAGGGTTTGGATTTGTTAAGGAATAAAGATTGGCGCGATGTCTTTTTTTGGGTCAGGTGGGGTTGCAAAAGTGAAATCAGATCCTGGAACAAGATTATTCTAGATTCAGAACATGGTGAGTTTAAGAGATTATCTCTTCTCATGAGGAATATGTCCGAGTATAGTCTTTCAGATGTTTCAACCTTCAACTTTTTGGACCATCTAATACGTGAGTATCTCAACTCCATGTTGGAGGACCTGGGAGCTTCAAGTTTAACATTGCAAAATAAGTCTTTTCTTACATCCGGGAGGAGGCAGAGCGGTAGGTGATCACTATCAACCCTCTCCTCCACTTTGCACTCAAGGGCTCTATTTAGGAAATTAAATGATACCATAACATAGTCTATAGTGGAAGCTCCTGCATTTGATATAAAAGTAAATTCCCCACAAGTCTCCCCATTCTTGCGCCCATTTAGTATGACCAGGTCCAGCTTGTTGGAAAGACGCAATAGGCACAGACCTGCGTAATTACATCCCTTGTCTTTTGAGAGTCTGGTAGGTATAAGATGGTTTTCTTCCACGATGGGTGTCGAGTCATGGAAGTGGGCATATAGTGCTTCATCAGACTGGCCAGTTCTGGCATTAAAATCGCCAGCCACTAGCACTGAAGCCACAGGGGTTTGAGTCATCACACCATCAATGTATGTTTCCAGCCCATGCCAGGTGTTTTTAATCAACTGCTTGCCTCTTTGAGGGGGAAGATATACATTAATCAGTAGCAAGGTGAAGTGTCTGCTTTTCACTAGTAAGGCCATAGCCAGGTGTTTCAGTGTCTCTAATTTTACTAAGGACGCCCTCAACCTTGTAGATATTAAAATGCCTAGGCCACCCTTGGCTCTCCCCCCTTTAGTGCTTGGAGATCCTGAAAGGGACATTGAGGAAAAGCCGTTAACTTCTAGATCCCCTGTGAGCCATGTCTCCTGTAAAAATACTATATCGTAGCCTTGGATAAATTTAACAAAGGATGGATCAGCTGCCTTTTTTTGCCATCCAGCGATATTCCATGATAGAAAGCTAAGGTTGGCTTTACCAAGATCCACTCCTTGTCAATTATCTTCCAAGGTACTGTTGGAGTTTATCATTCTACGTGGCAGCCGACTATCATCCTTGCAAGGAGAGCTGCCCAGGTGTTCTATGGTGTCAGCTGGTAAATGTATAATGCTCACATTGGTAGACACTGGGCCTTTGCTATGCAAGGCCACCTCCTGGGGGTACTCTACCTGGTTGTAGCCTAATTCCGCTTCCTCTAAATATCTCATTTTGGACCAGAAACCTGGTGAAGTTTCCTTAGGCATGTTTTTCCTTGTAGGGAGCGATGCATTGTTCTCCTTTGTATGTTGTTCTTTCTTGATTGCAGGTAGATTTATCTCTGCTTTTACCTGAAGATTACGTGCACGATGAGCCGCTGAATCGAGTTCTTGTGAGATGATCGTTTTGGGAGGGCTCTTGCTCTTTCTTTGGACATCTGCCTTGGTTTCCTTATAAAAATCTTTCCTGGCCAGCTTATTTCTTAGCGTTTCTAATCTTTCTAGGATTTCAGCTTGTATTAAAGGTGGGAATGTCCAAAATTGACTGATTAAGGTATTTTCTTCAAAGGAGAAGTTCAAAATCAAATTTTATTAAACGGTCACAGACCAGATTAACTCGTACAGCTAGTCAGCGAAACATAACACCAGAGAAAACAAAGGACAATTTCAATACAGATTAGGCCATAACAGCAATTTAAAATTAGGCAGCATGAGTAGAATTAAGTATTTGCCTGCATGAATGAATGAATAAAACTTTATTTGCATAGCCAACAGGCCATAGCATCGACGGACAAACACCAACAGAAGTACCTTACAAATATAGTTAAAATCTTGTGACCTATTAAAACCCTAGGTAAATTAATAATCTCAGTACTTAAAACTTAGCAGAAGTAATAAAATAATAGTAATAAAACATAATGATAATAATCATAAAAACCCAGGTGAGGAATCCGGGTGACCACACTGATATCATTCAGATACCAGCTCTCAATCTCATTGCTCTCTCGATAAATTTGGCAACCTTCTCTGTTGTCGAGCTGTTCTGATCGGCTAGGAGTGAGCACAATTTGGCTTCGCAAGAGCGGCCGGGGGTGGCAGATAGGAGCGGCGTGATGGTCTCGTCCCTGAGATCTTTATATAGGGAGCAAGACAAGAGAACGTGTGACGCCGTCTCTACATAGCCAGCTCCACAGGGGCAGAGCCGGTTCTCAAATGGAATTTTTTGATATCTACCTTCAAGAACAGCTGAGGGTAACATATTTAGTCTGGCCAGTGTAAAGGCCCGCCTAAGTTTTGGAATGGTTAAGGTAGACAAATAAGGTGCCCGAAAATCAAAATGGGAGGGGGGCAGATAAGCGTACCAGGCACTAAATTTCTTAATATAGGCCAGATTATTCTGCTGCTCAATATCCTTCAAGCGCTGTTCGATAATGGTTTTTGCCTTGGGGAGACCCACTTTCAGGAGATGCTGTGCTTGTAGGCCACATGTAAGTAGTTTTTGATGCACTACTTTGGACCACCGACTTCTGTGAGCATCTCGTGCTACTAGAGGCAATAGTCCGGATGGGTTTAAATTTAAACAAAGCCAATAGTTGAATGTTCTTAACCAGGTCCGGGTCTCGACGGAGAGGAGGCCAGTCTCCAGCCGTAGGGCCGCATTTGGTACGCATGATGGAACGGCTAGAATCTGTCTTAGGAATTTAGACTGGACCGTTTCAAGTGTGCGGCAATGATTTCCCGTCCAGATTTGGGCCCCGTAGAGTAGTTGTGCCAAGGGTTTTGCTTGAAAGACCTCCAAAGCTGCTGGGATATGTCTGCCCCCCTTCGTAAAGTAAAAGCGAGACAGTATTTTGACGCTTTGAGATGCTTTTTCCCTAGCATATTTATGGTGGCCCTCCCAGGCCCCTGTTGACTGGAAAACTACTCCGAGGTATTTGAAATTTTTGACCTGTTCTATTGGCTGATTGTCCATCTCCCATCTGTGATGTCTGTGTCTCCTAGCGAAGACCATGACTTTAGTTTTTTGGTGATTAACCACCAATTGATCTCTCCTGCAGTAAGCTGAGAATTCTCTTAGTAGCCTTTTGAGGCCTACTTTAGTTCGTGATAAGAGAACCGCGTCGTCCGCATAGAGGAGCACTGAAATTGAATTTTCGGCCAGTTTGGGGGCATGGAACTCTGGGGATGTTAGGTGTTTGACCATGTCATTGATATATAAGTTAAATAAGGCTGGGGCTAGAATGCAACCCTGCTTGACTCCTTTGGTGGCTGGTACAGGGCCAATTAGTTGCCCATTTACTGAGGCTCTTACATATAACTTGGAGTCTTTATATAGGCTTTTTATCAAGAATAGTAATCTTTTGTCAATGTTGGTAGCATTGAGTTTCGCCCAGAGTTTGATTCGTGAAATCGAGTCAAAGGCCGCCTTTAGGTCAATAAATGCTGCGTATAGAATCCCACGTGTTTTGTTGACATATTTGTCAATGAGATGTGCTAATACGAAGCAATGGTCTATTGTTGTTCTGCCCTGTCTGAAGCCGGCTTGCTCCTCTGCCAGAACTGCCTCAGTTTCCATCCAGTCGATTAGTTTAATGTGGAGGTGTTTGGCGTACAATTTGCTGGGAATGGGGAGGAGGCTGATGGGTCTGTAGCTCGCTGGATCTGCCATAGGACCCTTTTTATAGATTGGGATGATTACTGCCTCTGTCCAGCAACCAGGGATTATGCCTGTTGAATCGATGTATGTAAATATTGACGCCATTATGGGAGCCCACCAACTGGTATTGTTCTTCAGGAGCTCTGCTGGAATGTAGTCTATGCCCGGGGCTTTGTTGCTTTTCAGTTGGGCAATTAGTTTCCCCACCTCCTCTATGGAGACAGGAGGCCAATATGGTAAATTCTCAGAGTAGGTGCTTGGATCGTTGTGCTGAGCTTTGTCATCATAGAAGAGGGTTTGGAAATATTTCATCCACTCCTGGGGTTCTACAGTGCATGTGGGACCAATCTGTTCTTGGCCCAGGATCCCCCTAATGGTACGCCAGAAGGAGGTTGAGTCTTTGTCATTCGAGGCCTTCACTAGTCTACACCAGGCCATTCTCTCGGCTTTTTGTTTTTTTTACCTTTAATAGCTGTTTGTAATTTCGTCTTAAATAGATGTAGGCCATAAATAGCGAGGGTGCTCCGGTGTTTCTGTAATTCCGATAGGTTGATCTCAGACGTTTCCTTGCTTGTCTACACTCCGAATCAAACCAACTCTCTTGATCCTTTGCCCGCTTTGTAACAGAGTTAAGTATCTCAGTTGTTAGGAAGGTCTTTAGTCTTGCTAATAACTCGTTGAACGAGTCCATGGCCTTTGCCCCGGTATTGGCTAATACAATGGCAGAGTAGATGGTCTTCACGTCTTCCGAATGGAGGAGGTGGGTTAACTCTGTATTAAGCATGGGGGACCATTTAATGCTTCTGGGGGCCAATGATCCCAGGTTAACGATGGGGGTGTAGTAAAGGTTAGCCGTGGGTTTGTTAAACGATGGGCCATTGAGCGCTAAAGTTAGTGGGAGGTGGTCGCTTTCGGTGTTATGTCCCACTTGAAACGTCGATACAGAATTATAGGCGAATCTTGATATCAGAATATAGTCTATCACACTTCCTCCCATTTTTGAAAGATGGGTATACTCCCCTGGGTGGTCCTTGTTAGGATAATTAGTCCGGTGCTGCCAGTAAATCTTCCCAGATTGATTTATGGCCCCCTTTGAAGTCCGGCACGCTTCCGCCGCGTGAAACTCTGTTGTAAAACACCTTAGCAGAATAAGCGCAGCATACGTGTGATAAAGGCTTAAATTAAACGAAGGCAGATTCTTTCCTTAAAGTCTTTTATTGCTCCGATAACATTGGCAAAAATCCATCAGAGTTCAGCTCCATCTCTGCCAGCTCCTCTCACCGAGCGAGCTGCTGACACACAGACACTTTCGCTTTCTCAGAACACAAAGAACATTCCAGTCTGCTCACGTCATTTCCTGGCAGACGTCCCAGGAAATCCCTCCCCTTTAGAGCCGAGGCACAGCAGTCTAACCCATTACTGCTCCCAACACCCCCTCTTGCCTCGGATCGGAGGGTAGAATCGACCCTTGGTCGTCCCAAACCTAAACCTACGCAAAACTCTCCATGTCTCTGGAAGGAGAGTGGCTTCGTTAAGCCATCGGCTAGGTTCTTTGCAGAGGGACAATACTTCAGTGCTACTAATCCCTCTTGAACGCTTTGACACACATTCCGAACTCTCAGTGCTTCACAAGCTACAAGCGTTCTCTGAGCCTCTGCTCTACACTGTGGTTGCCCAGTGTCTGTGGGTTTCAAACGGTAAACCCACCTGCAACCTACTGCCTGTTTGCCTGGTGGCAACTCTGTGAGTGAAAACACGCCTAGATCCTTCATGGACTTCAACTCTTTGTCCATTGCCTTGTGCCACTCAGCTGCTTCTTCCTCAGGTAAACTCTGAATATCCTCAAAGGACTCAGGTTCACATCTAGCTGAACCTACCCAGACACCTGAAGCCTCATACCGATCAGGAGGTCTCCTTGTCCTCGCTGATCTCCTCAGTGTGACCCTTGGTGACACTGCTTCTTCTTCCTCAACCTCAGCATCCTCCCCCTCTGACCTGCTGCGCCTTTTGGGCTTCACAGCTGGCTCAACGGGTGAAGAAGGCTCACTCTTTGGTTCAAGCTTGACTCTTGTCAGAGGAGGTGTTCTAGGTTCCCCCCTCTGAGGGAGTCTAAGTTGTCCCTGTCTTGGACTTTGTTGCTCTGGACCTTGGTCCCTTGCAACCACTTCATCATCCTCTTCTTCAGCGTCTGAGTCATAGGACTGTTGCATAACCACCTCTGGGTTTGCGTGCAGACGCTCCCAGCCTGCTTGCTCACAAAACTCTGCACTATTACTCACAACCAGTCTTGACTGATCACCACTGGGGTACGCAAACCTCCAGGCCTTTGAGCCAGGTTCATACCCTACAAAGATCATTTTCTTTGCCCTTGGCTCGCCTTTTTTGCGTAGAGCCTTTGGAATAAGCACCCAGGCTTCACAACCAAACACACGGAAGTAATTAACCTTGGGCTTTTTTCCATGCAGTAAGAAATACGGTGTATTTCCCACACTAGAGTTGTACACTCTGTTCTGTGTATGCACCACATACTTCCAAGCTTCAGACCAGAACTTTTGGGGTAGCCGAGCATCCCAAAGGATTGCAGAAACTGCCTCTTGCACTGTCCTGTTTTTCCTCTCTGCCACACCATTCTGTTGCGGAGAGTAAGGAGCAGTGAGTCTGTGGCTAATCCCCTTCTCCTTGAAAAAGTCTTGCAGAGCGGATCCAGTGAATTCCGAACCTCGGTCACTCTGAAAGCCACGCACCTTGGTGGAATACATCGTCTCCACAGCTATGATCCAATCCCTAATCATTTTTGCTGCCTCAGCTTTGGTTCTCAAAGCAAAGGTCCAAGAATTTCTCGAAAAATCATCAACCAGAATCAAAGAAAACTTTGACTTCCCCAAAGATTCCACCGCCATTGGCCCACACAAATCTGCATGAATTAACTCAAAAGGTTGTGTGGTACGTCTCTCTGATTTCGGATAGGAGCAAGTTACAATCTTAGATTGCTTACATGCATTGCAATCTAAAAACTTGTCACAACTCTTAAAGTCACACCCTTCAGTTAAACTTGGTGCTTTTCTAAGAAATGCCCACCCCAAATGAGCAAAGCGTCTATGCCAAATATGAGCACAACCATTGTGGGGCGCTACATTCACACATTGCCCTTTGGCGTCTTCTGCGTCTTCTTCTCCTGTGGACAAAGACAGGTTAACAGTAAACAAATTGTCTTTGGCATGCACTGTATAGACATGGTTGCCATCCTTGTAGAATTCGCACTTGTCACCTGCAAAAGAAACTTGAAAGCCCTCTGTTAGCAAATCATGTACACTTAACAGACAATTGGTCAAACCAGGCACTGCAAAAGCCTTAACTTCATGCTTAAGAAAAGGACAGTAAAACAATCCTGTCGCAGTCAGTCTCTTTCTGCTTCCATCCGCAAACGTCACATATTTTTCAGCTTCTACTCTTCTGCAATCTCTCAGCAGACCAGGAGATGGCACTAAAGTGCTTGAAGCTCCACTGTCAATCACAACAGTCAGTGAGTTGTGTTGTTGACATTCCTGGGTCGCCATAGCAACAACCCCCCTCTCACTGCCCCCTTGGCTGGGGCCTGTGTTGACTTTCTTCACTGTAGCCTTTGTTGCAACTCTCTCAGTTGCCATGGAGACTGGACTTCTCTCACGCAAGTCCACCGCTCTTATCAGTCCTTTCGCCAGATGTCCGACCTTGAAGGCTTCCACTGTAGACGGCTTCCCACGGGAAGATTTCTGTGCTCCTTCACGTAAACAACTCTTGGTAGTAGCCTTTGGAGAAAGAGGCTTCTCTGCGCAGTTGCTTCTTTCTGCCCCCCCACTCTCAGCACCGGGGCTCCCAGGTCGATAACCTGCACCCCCTCTGGTGGGTCTGGTGGGTCTGGGGTTCCATCTTGGGCTTGGCCCCTCTCCAGGCTTCTCAAACAGACTCATCTCAGCATCAAAGCAGCTCTCTGCAGCAACCACAGCAGCTTTACTGCCCCCCTCTCTTGGGAGCTTCTCCCAGCCGCTCTCAGCTGGACTCTCGGCGCCATCTTGGCTCTCTGCCCCTTCTGACGTCGCAGCGGCCACGTCTTGGCTCACTCCTGCTTCACAAGCTTCTTGGAGTGCTCGCCACGCTGCACTAGGCCTTCTAGCCTCTCGGACCAGGGGTAACAGGTGTACGTCCACGTTTTCTGCTAGAAACGCTAGCACACGCTGCTCTGCTGCTTTCTGCACCTCTGTGCTCTCAGCTGCCTTCTGGGGTTTCTGGACAACACCCCACAAACCTGCCCCCACTAGGGAAAGCTCCACATGAAAGCTCCACGCCAGCCACGTGCTGGGGGTAAGCTTCTCACATGCTAAAGGCTCACAGCCAAAACTGTCTCTCAGAGCCATCTTCCGCCCTTCTCAGCCCCTTTCTACTCACTCAGTCTCTCAAAGGGGATATTAAAGTTTTCTGAAGCTGCCTGAGCCATGGCCCTTCCCTTCTGTCGGCTTATACTCACTCAGCCAAAACCGGGAGTCTGTGGGGCTGTTGGCTCCTTGCGTCTGAGTCTCTCCGCAGTGCCTTTGAAGATCTGACACGCGATCTCAGCCCTCCGCAGCTTCAAAGCCTTTTTCCACACGTGCTGAAGTCCATAACCTTGTTAGGATAATTAGTCCGGTGCTGCCAGTAAATCTTCCCAGATTGATTTATGGCCCCCTTTGAAGTCCGGCACGCTTCCGCCGCGTGAAACTCTGTTGTAAAACACCTTAGCAGAATAAGCGCAGCATACGTGTGATAAAGGCTTAAATTAAACGAAGGCAGATTCTTTCCTTAAAGTCTTTTATTGCTCCGATAACATTGGCAAAAATCCATCAGAGTTCAGCTCCATCTCTGCCAGCTCCTCTCACCGAGCGAGCTGCTGACACACAGACACTTTCGCTTTCTCAGAACACAAAGAACATTCCAGTCTGCTCACGTCATTTCCTGGCAGACGTCCCAGGAAATCCCTCCCCTTTAGAGCCGAGGCACAGCAGTCTAACCCATTACTGCTCCCAACAGTCCTCTTCCCTACTACCGTTTAATATCATCAGCTCCCTTCTTTTTGCGACCTGGGCTAGGCATAGCCCCGAGAAATTACATTTATTATCTTTAGAAAGTCGTGAGACGCATTCTTCGGTTGGGCTTTCAGGGTCCTGAATCTGATTATATTGGCTGTAAAGGTTGTCGTCATCAGTTCCCATACGGGCGTTGAAATCCCCCCCTATTATGATCAGTGTAGAAGGGTAGGAAGATTCTATGGACTCTAAGAATGCCTCTAACTCTGCCCAGTTAGCTTTCACTATAGATTTTTTTTGGCAGGGGGGTAGGTAGACATTGACCACTACCAGTGCATCTCTCTTGATTTTGAGTAGGACTGCCGTGGCTAGTGAATTGCAGTTTGGGAGGGCTTTTAAGGAATGTTCAAGCTCTGTGGAGATGAGACTAGCTAGACCTCCACTAGGCCTACCTCCCCTCACAGATGGAGTAGCAAGTAGGGAGTGGCAAGTATTTGCCTGCATATTGACATTGGAAAGCTCTTGTTTCCTGCGCCTAATAGCGGCTACGCAGAATTTGGCAACATTGATCGTAATTTCAGGAACCTTATCTTCTACCAAGGCTCTCATACGTTGGAGTTCTGATTCATTTTTAAGCTTTTGTAGAACTGGGGCAATAAAGGTCAGGCGTAGATCCTCGTAGTAACTACAGTGCAGCAATACATGCAGACTTGTTTCCACTTCCGATGGATGTGAGGGCGATCTGGCTGCGACATCTGTCACCCCATTGATCGCCAGGGTTGATTTGGCTGATCTGGCTGGCTAGGCGGGTGTCCCCTTCCTCCCTCACTGCTCCATGTGCGTCCCTCCCGAAGCTGCGCGCTCGGTGGAAGAGGATGACCATCCCAGATAGAAGGAGTGTACTGTTCTTCGGTCAAGGGTATACGATAGCTGCGCTCCCCTGCTAGAACCTCCAAACAAGCTCAAAGGAGAAGATGTGCGAAGGGGTATCCAGTTCGTGAGACGACTGGTGCTTATTCTGATAATCAGCTTTATTGTTTTCCACCACCTTTGAATAGATGTCTTTCTTATTTAATTTGATAAGGTGCAAGGGTGGGCCGGGCACTTCGAATAGGCGAGTCACTGACAGGCCCACCCTTTGCAGCTTCTCCTTATTAATTGTCAGAGCTGGCTCCAGGTCCCAGCTCACAGAGGACCAACGCTAGCCGGTAGTAATGTACAAAAGTCTTTATTGAAGTACAGTTTCCATTTTCAAGCAGCAGCGCCCCAGCTCTACGTCTAGGGTTAGATCGGCGAAGCTCCATCTGAATCTCCGCCTCCTGTACACCAGTTTAAGACTCTAGCCTTACTCCACCTCTTCCGTCTCTCCTTTCTCCTCTGGGTTCTGCTACCCCCCGGGGTCCCTTCCTTCCTGGATTCTTCTGACGCTGACATTGACCCCCCTGACTCCTCCCGCTCTTTTCGGCGGGCTTTGGGCCCTGGCTCCCTATCCGGGCTGCCAACTGTGCCGCCCTCCTGTACATTTGAACTTGGCGCGCGCGCCCAGCCTTCAACCTTCCTCTCGACCGTTTCCTCGCTCCCCGATGGAGGCGTGGCCAATCCTGACTCATGTCCTCCCGCTGGCAGTGCGCCGCCTGATCCCGATGCCTGGGACTCCTCCCCCCTACTGCACTCTGGTGTGGACGCTGGTCCTGGTTTCCAACTGCTGCTCTCTGAGTCCCCTCTGGCCCCTTCTTCCTGGGGTGTCCCCCTAGGCACCCCCCTTGCCCTGACCATGGGAGCCCCTTTCTGTGAATCTTCCGATTCGCTGGAAAGACTCAGAGACCTCGGACCGCTGTCATCGCTAACATTTCCTTCGGACTCCTCCCCCTCGCTCTCTATTTCCTCCCTTTCCTGTGCCTCTGCTCCTGAACCCCTGACATTAATTAATATTTGTTTTGCGGACGAGTCATCTTTAAATGTCAGCATCACTCGATTATACTTATTGTCATTTGGGAGAAAATCTGCCTTGATAATGTCACCTTGTAGTAGGAGGCTTCTGAGTACTAAGTCGATTTTTTAAAATATATATGTTCTTTGTTGGTCCAATGAATGTAATTCTGTACGGTTGTACATAGGGCAAATAACCAACCTGCTTCTGTTGAGGATCAGCGTTTGATTGTTCAAAATTATCTTATTGCGAATGGGGGTGGTAGTCTCCACAGTAGCAGGGGAGGTTTGCCGGTCTTTATCTAATTGTACGATCCGACCTTTCATTGATTGAGGGCTAGGGGGTTGTGAAACGCTTGTCACTTTAGGATGCTGGATAATGCACTGTATTGGAGTCGCAAGTTTAGTATTCTTTATATTTGGTTCCTTTATTGTGAGATTCTCCAGGAGCTTGAATAACTTAGAAAAATTCAATTTCTTAATTCGTGTGTGACTCTTAGACCGCCTTCCCACTTTTATGTTTTTAGACTTCTTATGAAGTAGGTGTATTCTTTGGTGGCGATGCTTCTTTTTAGGTGAGGGGTGTGTGACTCGACTGTTGGTAGACATAGGCGTGGCCCTCTTTGGAACCTTCTCTGAGCTACTGGGCTCTGTTGGAGTTTCAGCCACTGGAGTGGGGGGGGGTTGAGATTGCTCCCTTTCTGATGAGCTCTGTCAGGCTTACTAGCAAACCCACGCATTCCGTGAGAAAGTTTCTAATAGGTCTTAATTCTTTACTTATGTGCATTTGGCATTCTTTCATGATTTCGTTGAAAAGCCCAATCAGGACACAGGTGTTGCTATCTGTGTCCCAGCAGGCTCCTTTTAGCTGACTTGCCTAGCCTTTTCGCTGGGGTTAGCTGCATTGTCTGATCCATCTAGCGAGACTTCGAAGCGTTTCAAATTTAGTTCTTGGTCATGTTCTACGAGGATGTCGGTAGCACCAGATTGGGAGGCTATCTGGGCCATCTCCATTGCCAGACTGATCCCCTCTCTCTCCTCACCAATATCAGGTTCCTTCCCATATCATGTTCGATCAATAGACCAGTCGTGGGGGAGTGGGGACTCGGAGCATATGGGGATTTCTGTTTTAGGCTTGAAATAATGCAAAATTTTCATCTGCGAGGTTGCTGGTGGTAGTTCAGCCCACTGCGTTGGGGAAACCCCCAAAGCTTTACATTTCTGTCTGGTGAGCACCATCTCCGTAGAGTATATGGAGTTAAGTGGGCTATGTGGGTGTGAAAATCGCACCACTTCGTCCCAATTAGACAAGTTAAAACAAGTTAAAACAACCATGGCAGGTGCAACGTTGAGGGGAGGAGGGCGATGAAATCCTATCGGGTTTGAGCCGCCATCTACATGCCGAAGAAACTATGTAAAGATTCTTCCCGCCGGCGTTGAAAGCCCTCCGGTGATGAAAAGGTAATAAATCACCCAGGCTGGCGTCATAGTCGGTGAAAACTAAAAGCTAAAACTTAACAGGCAATAAAACTATTAGCTCTAAAACTCTAAAACTATTAGCTTCAAAATCTCAGAGGGCAGCAAGGGGTTGCTGCTCCCTAGTCAGATTGAGCAGTAAAACAATAAAACACTAACTAAACAATAAAACAATAAAACACTAACTAAAAGTAAAGAGAAGCGAGGAGGTGATAAAACAGCTGGTAGGACGTTAAAACTAAGAGTTTAAAACCAAGAGGTGGCTAAAAAAACTGCTAAAAAACTTAACTGAGAGCAGAAGAATCTGACCAAGCTGCAGCCTCCGTCGCCATCTTGGCTCCAACCTTGAAATGGAATACTCAGGATGAAATAGTAAAATCTGCTATGATTAAATGGGCACAAGATGTTGGACATAACATAAAGATGGCTGGCTGGGAACAGTTATGGACCACAGGTATGAAATTTAGAATCATAGAATCATAGAATCATAGAATCATAGAGTTGGAAGAGACCACAAGGGTCATCGAGTCCAACCCCCTGCCAAGCAGGAAACACCATCAGAGCACTCCTGACATATGGTTGTCAAGCCTCTGCTTAAAGACCTCCAAAGAAGGAGACTCCACCACACTCCTTGGCAGCAAATTCCACTGTCGAACAGCTCTTACTGTCAGGAAGTTCTTCCTAATGTTTAGGTGGAATCTTCTTTCTTGTAGTTTGTATCCATTGCTCCGTGTCCGCTTCTCTGGAGCAGCAGAAAACAACCTTTCTCCCTCCTCTATGTGACATCCTTTTATATATTTGAACATGGCTATCATATCACCCCTTAACCTCCTCTTCTCCAGGCTAAACATGCCCAGCTCCCTTAGCCGATCCTCATAAGGCATCGTTTCCAGGCCTTTGACCATTTTGGTTGCCCTCCTCTGTACACGTTCTAGTTTGTCAGTGTCCTTCTTGAACTGTGGTGCCCAGAACTGGACACAGTACTCCAGGTGAGGTCTGACCAGAGCAGAATACAGTGGCACTATTACTTCCCTTGATCTAGATGCTATACTCCTATTGATGCAGCCCAGAATTGCATTGGCTTTTTTAGCTGCCGCGTCACACTGTTGGCTCATGTTAAGTTTGTGGTCAACCAAGACTCCTAGATCCTTTTCACATGTACTGCTCTCAAGCCAGGTGTCACCCATCTTGTATTTGTGCCTCTCATTTTTTTTGCCCAAGTGCAATACTTTACATTTCTCCCTGTTAAAATTCATCTTGTTTGTTTTGGCCCAGTTCTCTAATCTGTCAAGGTCGTTTTGAAGTGTGATCCTGTCTTCTGGGGTGTTAGCCACCCCTCCCAGTTTGGTGTCATCTGCAAATTTGATCAGGATGCCCTTGAGTCCATCATCCAAGTCGTTGATAAAGATGTTGAATAAGACCGGGCCCAAGACAGAACCCTGTGGCACCCCACTAGTCACTCTTCTCCAGGATGAAGAGGAACCATTGATGAGCACCCTTTGGGTCCGGTCAGTCAGCCAGTTACAAATCCACTGAGTGGTAGCATAGTCAAGACTGCATTTTACCAGCTTCTTTACAAGAATATCATGGGGCACCTTGTCAAATGCCTTGCTGAAATCAAGGTAGACTACATCCACTGCGTTCCCTTCATCTACCAGGCTTGTAATTCTGTCAAAAAATGAGATCAGGTTAGTCTGACATGACTTATTTTTCAGAAATCCATGCTGACTATTGGTGATCACAGCATTCCTTTCTAGGTGTTCACAGATTGTTTGCTTAATGATCTGCTCCAGAATCTTCCCTGGTATTGATGTTAGACTGACTGGGCGGTAATTATTTGGGTCCTCTCTTTTCCCCTTTTTGAAAATAGGGACAACATTTGCCCTCCTCCAGTCTGCCGGGACTTCGCCTGTTCTCCAGGAATTCTCAAAGATGATTGCCAGTGGTTCTGAGATCACATCTGCCAGTTCTTTTAATACTCTTGGATGCAGTTCATCTGGCCCTGGAGACTTGAATACATCTAAACTAGCCAAGTATTCTTGTACTATCTCCTTAGTTATTCTGGGCTGTGTTTTCTCTACTGAATCATTTCCTCCAAATTCTTCAGGTCGGACATTGTTTTCTTTATCGGAGAAGACTGAGGCAAAGAAGGCATTGAGGAGTTCAGCCCTTTCTGTGTCCCCTGTTTGCATTTCACCATCTTCTCCTCTGAGTGACCCCACTGTTTCTTTGTTCTTCCTTTTGCTACGAACATACCCATAGAAGCCTTTTTTGTTGCTTTTAACCTCTCTAGCAAGCCTGAGTTCATTCTGTGCTTTAGCTTTTCTGACTTTGTGTCTACACGTGCTGGCTATTTGTTTGAATTCCTCTTTGGTGGTTTCCCCCCTTTTCCATTTTTTGTACACATCCTTTTTTAATCTTAACTCAGTTAAAAGTTCTTTAGATAGCCACCCTGGCTTCTTTAGGCACCTTCCATGTTTCCGTCTCATTGGTATTGCCTGAAGTTGTGCTTTTACTATCTCCCTCTTAACAAACTCCCAGCCATCATGAACTCCCTTTCCTTTTAGTATTACTGTCCATGGGATCTCACCTAGCACTTCCCTAAGTTTTATGAAGTCGGCTTTCTTAAAGTCAAGAAATTGAGTCCTAGTATGCTTGGCTGCTCCTTTCCGTTGTATAGTAAACTTCAGAAGAGCATGATCACTTGCGCCTAATGATCCTTCCACTTCTACCCCATTAACCAGGTCATCGACATTGGTTAGGACCAGATCTAAAATGGCTGTTCCTCTTGTTGCTTCTCCCACTTTCTGGACAATGAAGTTGTCTGCAAGGCCAGTGAGGAATCTGTTTGACCTTATGCTCTTGGCTGAGTTTGACCTCCAACAAATATCTGGGTAATTGAAGTCCCCCATTACTACTATCTCCCTTCCTTTTGCATGCTTGGCCATCTGTTCCAGGAAGGCATCATCTATGTCCTCCGTTTGGCTTGGGGATCTATAGTAAACTCCCACAATGAGGTCACTATTATTCTTCTCTCCCTTAATTTTGACCCAAATGCTCTCACTTTGGCTTTGAGGTTCTAAATCTTGGATCTCTTCACAGGTATACACATCCCTGACATATAACGCCACTCCTCCTCCTTTCTTGTCTGGTCTGTTTCTCTGAAATAGATTGTATCCCTCCATTTTTACATTCCAATCGTGGGACTTATCCCACCAGGTTTCAGTGATGCCTATTATGTCATATTTAGTTTGCTGTACCAAGAGCTCAAGCTCATCTTGTTTATTTCCCATGCTTTGTGCATTAGTGTACAGACATTGAAGTCCATTAGTCATTCCCCCGTGTCTCTTATTTAAGGATTTTTTCCTCCCACCACTAGGTCTGCTTGCTGTTTGCTCCATTTGGTCTATGACATTTGGATGATCATCTTCATCAATTAATAGACTCCTACCTTCAGGAGCACTGTCTCCCTCCCCCACATTAGTCAGTTTAAAGCCCTCCTGATGAGGTTTCTTAGTTTTTTGGCAAAAACATTCCTCCCAACCGTTGTGAGGTGCAGCCCATCGCTTGCCAGAAGTCCATCTTCAAGAAACTGCAGTCCGTGATCTAATTTACGGCATGTAATGCCTTAAGAGAGAATATTATGAAAATGATATACAGGTGGTACATGACACCAGTCAAGCTAGCAAAAATCTATCATTTGCCCGATAATAAATGCTGGAAATGTAAAGAAACTGAAGGTACATTCTTTCACCTTTGGTGGACGTGCCCAAGGATTAAGGCTTTCTGGGAGATGATCTATAATGAATTGAAAAAGGTATTTAAATATACCTTCCAGAAGAAACTAGAGGCCTTTCTCCTGGGCATGGTTGGCCAATTGGTGTTAAAGAAGGATAGAACTTTTTTTATGTATGCCACAACAGCAGCAAGAACACTTATCGCGAAGTATTGGAAGACACAAGAACTACCCACTCTGGAAGAATGGCAGATGAAAGTGATGGATTACATGGAATTGGCAAAAAATGACTGGCAGAATCAGAGACCAGGGAGAAGAGACGGTGGAGGAAGATTGGAAGAAATTTAAAGACTATTTACAGAAATATTATAAAATTAATGAATGGTAGAATGACATCGGATGGAGGTTAAAAGGTTATTAGTAATAATGTGGCGAAGGAGTATGGAAAATTCGAAGGTTAAAAGATGAAGAATTTGTTGGCTTTTCGCAGTATAGTAACGCTGCAGAGAGCTTGCTGGGGAGACCATGCATTAAAAAAGAAAAAGGGACTCAAAAATAACTTAAACAAGGTTTTAATAAGAAAAACAAAAACTTTTACACCAAATATATTAACAAACAAACACGACCCAACCACCAACCCATCCCCCAGGGTAAAAGGCAGAGCTAGGTGCTGCTCCTTATATACTGCACCCAATTCCTGATGCAGCTTAATCAATGCAACTCAGCAGCACCTGCTATGTTTCACAGCTGTAAAGCTGGATCTCGTTAGTGTTGAACTGTTTCTTTAAATGTAAGGGTTCATCATTGTTTCACCCGATGTGTATACCTTTAAGGGGCCAGAGCAAGGGCCAGAGCAAACTAACGAGATCCAGCTTTACAGCTGTGAAACATAGCAGGTGCTGCTGAGTTGCATTGATTAAGCTGTGTTGGGAATTGGCTGTAGTATATAAGGAGCAGCACCTAGCTCTGCCATTACCCTGGGGGATGGGTTGGTGGTTGGGTCGTGTTTGTTTGTTTGTATTTAGTGTTTAAGGAGTTTTTGTTTTTCTTATTAAAATCTTGTTTAAGTTATTTTTGAGTCCCTTCTTTTAATGCAAGCTCTCCCCAGCAAGCTCTCTGCAGCGTTACTATACTGTGAAAAAGCCAACAGTTAGTTTGCTCTGGCCCTTGCTCTGGCCCCTTAAAGGTATACACATTGGGTGAAACAATGATGAACCTTTACATTTAAAGAAACAGTTCAACAGAATTAAAGGTTTAATATATTAAGATAAAGATTAAGATAAGATAGAGAAGGGATTTGCTGATTAAATATTTGAATTGGAATACAGTGAGGAGAGGTGTGGGGAAGTCTGGGAAATAAGCAAATGTAAGAAATACTATGAAAATGGAATTGTTTTTATTTGTTTTTCTTTTTATCTTTGTATTTTTGTATTTTTCTTTCTTTTTTCTATGTAAAAGTCTTAATAAAAAATATTATATATAAAAAAAGAGAGTCTTGGCTACTTCGACAAAGGTAGCCAATTGCCGATTGCGGACGAGGCTCCTTCTCTGGACTCCAACTCGGCCTTGAGGACAGGAAGCCAGCCTCCTTTTTGCCCCGCTGCACTGGATCAGGCTGGACCGGCAGAAGTTGTGCCCACACTCTGGGATGGTCCCTGTGTCGTAAGAGAGTCAGGGTCAGAGAGGGGAATGAAGGAGAAGGACCCTACCAATATCAAATAGATCGTATTCTGCCTTCACACCCTACAAGAAGGTCAACGCTGCCTTGGGTAATGGATCATTTTTTGCTGTATCAAATTGTATCCTTTTTGCTGTATCTTTCTCATTGACTTCAAGAATGAATCTGAATGTATTTTTCGACTCAAATGTATTTTTCCTCAAAATGCTGTACTTTTCTAAATGTATCCAAATGTATCCGAATGGGTTTTTGTATTTCCCCCCAATCTCATCGCCTAGAGAATGTTCCTTAAATGTAACAATCACTTGTTCCAAATGTATTTGATACAAATGTATTTGAGTGTATACTTTTATTGGAAAACGTAGCTAGGACAATGTGGATATATATCTTGCTTATAGTGCCTTTGAACGGTCAACGTTCCACCCTCTATCCTTTCACGAGCTGCCAAAAACACTCTCCACACCACACTGCCATCTACTAGGTCTACAAATGATACCATGAATACACACAAATACAAGCTCTAAAATATATTAGTTTTATTTTCCCATAAGTATGCAAACATAAGACTTTCACACCCGAATTGATAGCTATGCAGAACAGGATTCCCCCCCTCCCTCCCTCGGATAGCTGCCTGCGCGGCTGTCTTTGAGGGGGGTGGAGGGAGGAACGGGCGGGATCGACATCGGATAGCTGCCTGCCTAAACATGCCGTGCACCCGGGGGGCGCTGCGACCGGCGCCCATTGGGAAGGAACAAGACAGGAAAAGGAAGGAAACGGAAGAGGTATTTTTAAGGCCCCACTTTTCACATGGTGTCCTGTTGTGTGTTCGGAAACTACTTTTTATTGTTTGATTTGGGTTAATGTCAGAATGAAAGCGAGTTCCTTCAAAATAACACATTCCTTTTTATCTTACCAATTTCTCATATTGTAAGAAGCGGAAGAAGAAACCATAGAGAGCATTCATATTTCCCTTCTGATCAATGAAGTCAAACGTTACAATTATCCATTTTAGAATGAGCACCTATAGGGAGAAGACAGATCTCAGTAAGCCAAAGCAAGGCCAAGACAACAAACCCCTTCTGGAATATGGTCAGCGTGTACAACATCTAGCTGAATCATCACCAGGATAACGAAGTCAGACTGGGGGAAATCTCATTCTTCAGAACCAAGACATCATTACCATGCTTTCCAAGTTACCTGAAAGTCATTAGAACACTTGCGAGCACAGAGCCAAGACACAGCCGAAATAAGAGCAAAAGACGGAGTTTGGCCTCATTAGGTCCCCCTACCATGAACTCCTTAGGTGGACCACCCTGCGTCCGCCTCGGCATCGCGCCTCGCTATTCTGCAACTCGAGATAACGCTGAACTGCTCTGCAGGGTTGTTGTAAGGATTGCAAGTCAAGGCATCCAAAGTGCCTTTGAACATTGAAAAGCCCCTAGTCGGACTTCCGGGTTGGCGCTTCTGGTAATGGCGGATTTCCTCCTATCGGGAGGAATGCACGCCTTGGAAATTAGGGTCTGACCGCCACGGTGAGGCGGAGACCCGTTAGAAACCACAGGCGCAAGAAGCCCGTGGACTTGGGATTCGGCAGGTACCTTTTGCGCCTCCCCTACTCACGGGGAGACCCGGTTTCGGGGCTCCGGAGCGACATGGGGTGAGCGGCGCGGTACAGCGAATCAACCGCTTCTTTCAAGGAGTGAAGCCGCATTGCTGTTGCCAGAAAGCGTCAACTTTTCCTGTGGACATTTGGACTCTAAGTAACTATTCGTAAGTAAAACAGAAAATTGGATTATTTAAACATCGTAATTTGGCATTTGAAACGTGAAAGTCTAAACAGGAAGTCCGCCTTCCGTTTTGTAAACAGATCAAAGCAAAGACGTCGCAAGCTAAAGCCTGGGAAAAGTATTCTGTAAAACATTAAATTTTCATCATTTAAGATATCGAACCCCCCCCCCCCCTTGGGAGCAGGAGAAGAGGGGGGAATTCTTTGTGGACTGTTTAAACCAGCAGGAGAGTGAGCGAGACGAGATAATTTACCACTGTTTCGAGCCTGGGATCGGGCTGTCAAAAAGATTGACGATCTGAGAAAATTAATAACTGGGAATGGAATATATCCTGATGGACAGTTGAATAAGAGATATATATCCTTTTTATTGTTCTCTTGGCACTTAAGAAGGAGAAAAGTGGAATGGTAACTTTGTTATTCGATTTGGACTTGGAATTATAAGGACAGATACAAATAGAAATTGTTTCCTATAGAGGGAGCCTCTGAAACTGTTGCAACAGTGAAGTGGAACTTTCCACTAAGAACCAAGGATTGTGTGAAATAAGTGACCTTGGATAAGACCCTGGATAAGAATGGCAAAACAAGAAGCTCTAGTGAATGCATTTTACAAAACAAATGCTCTGTTGGAACAACTACATGAGAAGATGGACTTGACAGTAAAGAAAATTGACAATTTGGGACAAAATGTAATTGATTTGGAACAAAATTGAACACTTTTACAGGAACTACTCGGGATGTGACTCAGGAACCCATTTTGAAATGGCAAGCTCTGGAGAAGATGATGGAACAAACTGCTTCTGTATCTCAAGAAACTCAAGTGGAGGATTTGGCCCCACAGAAACAAATTGATGGACATAAGCTGAACTCAGAGGTGAAGGAACTTGAGAGCCAGATTAGGAGAGACGGTGCCCCGTTTGGACTGAAGAAGGGAAAATGGGTAGATTTTCTTATGGAGGGAGGCACTGAGGGAGAGACTGGAGATGCGGAGCCCTTTAGCCTCAGAGGGTCTTTGGAGTATGTCCTGGAACATCTTTTGGATTACAGCTTCGAATATGGAGTATGGGCCAACTTGTCGAGATGGAATCAAGGAGCTGCTAAGATGGAAACCCTTTGGGACTTAATCTTTGGCATCAAAAGAAATCTGCAGACAGGACAGGGAGATGAGTTAAGAGCCTTGGATAGAAGAGCACCAGGTTGATGGACTATATGGAACTGATAGAAAAGACTGACAAAATCCGAAACCAGGGAGAAGAGACGGTGGAAAAAGATTGGGAAAATTTTTAAAATTTTATTCAGAGTAATATAGCATAATTAAGGAATGTTGGGAAATGGTGGAATGAAATTATATGACTTTAGTAGAAATATGATAAGGATTTAAGTATAGATAAACTTTAAGATTTTGATGGTAAAATAAGGTTAAAATAAATTAAGACAACTAAATGATAGAAAGCAGTGAAAGATGGAAAGGATTTGCTGATTTAATTATTAACTGGAATACAAAAATGGGAGGTGGGAGGAGGTCGAGGAAATAAGTCATTGAAAGATAAAGATATGGAAAATGGGTGTGTTTTTAAATGTTTTTGCTTTTTATTGTTGTGTTGACGTATTGTTTTTTTTCTTTTATTTTTGATGTATTGTCTCTTAATTTTCTTCTTATTGTCTTTTTCTTTTTTTTCTTCTGTAACTATAAAACCCTTAATAATTTATTTATTTATTTTTAAAAAAGAAAAGCCCCTAGTCAATGCTTTGAACTACTGTCGATTTAAAAAGGAAACTCTGATTAGTAAGAGTTTGGGGAATTAAAAATTGGTTTGTCCTGGGGGCGCTGAAGCTGTGTTCTGGCTTGAAAAGCCAGTGAGACCACTGGGCCATCTAGTTCTGTATGGTCTGCCACAGCCAGCAGCTGCTCTCCAGGATTTCAGAGCTCTCTTTCCCATGAATGGGTTGAAACTCCCGCTTTTTGCATCATGTGCCTCTCCCAGTGGGCCACCCCGAGCCATTTCCTGTATAGCGTTCTACATCCCATGTAGTCCTGCTTCTTCCAGCTCAGTTCAGTTCATTCTGCAACTGTGCAAGTTAGGCCGCATCTGCTTTATGCATTCAAAGCACCATCGTGCCCCTTGACATGCTAACAGTTGCATCTTTGTATTCAATCCCTTCAGCACCTTGGACAGCAGTCTCTCAAGGCTCAGCCACAAGTACCTGGTGCCCCATGCTTCCTAGGCCCAGGTCCGTGCTTTAAAGGCACTGTGTCCGAGTGTTTTGTTGTCCCAGGGCTTTCTAATTTTCAGCATCCCTTTCCAGGGCAGCTTTATTTCTTTCATGTCTGAAAGGAGTCCTCTGTGCATGGCAAAGGCTTGTTGCTGGGACAATAGGAGGCTGCCTTATACTGAGTCCCACTGTGACGCGTGCCTCCTCCCTCCGTGGCTGCAATTAGCAGGGACTCACTTGAGGCCAGTCGCCATAAATTCCTTTCTTTATTGCTTTCCGACAAGATTACATCCAGCATAAACAAAGCGACCCGTCTCTCACGAGGCGTTGCTCTAACTACTTTCTCTTTTCCCTCTCCCGCGAGACCAACAGAGCCAACGGCCCAGCCCCTTCCGTCTTTCCCTGTGACGTGGATCCCCCTCTCTCTGAAGCACCCCTTCCTCCCCAGACTCACTGCTCTCTTCTCTGTCCTCTGAGGACTCGCTGCTGATTAATGGAGACCTCTCTCTGTACCCCCTGATTCTCTCCTCCCTTGCTGCCTGCAGTTCCCTGACATCCACCCCCTCCTCAAGGGCCCCCCTCTCCTCCCTTTCCTGAGAAGAAGCCTCCCCCGATGCATGCTCCTCATGCTTCTCGGGTGTGAATCCTAGGAAAATCTCCTCCTCCTCCTCCTCATCGGTATCATCAAAAACGTTACCCCACCCTGTAACACCTGACGGACCCGGACGCTCTTCACTCACTCCTCCTCCCTCCTGCGTTTCCTCTTGGTCCGAGGCTGAGAACCCCTCAAAATCCTCTTCATCATCCGTCGGCCCAAACGCCCTCTCAGCGAACCTCCTTGCGGGTTGTGGCTTATGTGGAAATATCTCGTGGAAGTCCTCCACTAAACCCTCCTCCGTGACCCACTCTGACGGTACCCATGTGTTATCTGAACTGGTGGCCCCCTCCCAAGCTACAAGATACTCCAGCCTATTACCCTTCCAACGCGAGTCCAATATTTCCTCAATCTGGCATCCCCGCTCCCTTTCCTCGACTTCTGGCGGTGGCACCTCCCCTTCCCTTCTGCCCGGCCGGTAAACCGACAATAGCGACCGGTGGAACACGGGATGAATTTTCATGCTCTCGGGCAGCCTCAACTTAAAGGCCACTGGGTTGACTTGCTGTATGATTTCAAAGGGACCTACCCTCCTGGGTTTGAGTTTCTTACAACCCCCTTTCCAGGGCAAGCCTTGCGTGGATAACCACACCTTATCCCCCACCCGGAGGGTCTCCCCTTCCCTCCGATGCTTGTCAGCTTGCTTCTTGTATACTTCCTTGGCCCTCTCCAAGTTCAACTTCAGTTGCTGCTGAATTGCTTCCATTTCCTCCGCGAACTGTTCAGCGGCTGGTACACTCCACGATTCCTCCCCCCTCCCCGGGAAAGCTCTAGGATGGCACCCGTGATTTGCAAAAAACGGAGTCACCCCTGTGGACACATTCTCTGAGTTATTGTATGCAAACTCTGCCAACGCTAATTTGTCCACCCAATCGTTCTGCCTCTCCCCCACATAACAACGCAGGTACTGCTGTAATACTGCATTGACCCTCTCCGCCTGCCCATTGCTTTCGGGATGTCTGGCGGTGGTGAAACTTACCTCAACTTGCAACAAACTCATGAGTTTGCGCCAGCACCTGGAGGTGAATTGTGTCCCCCTATCCGAAATTACCCTTGAAGGGACCCCATGCAACTTGAATACGTGCTCCACAAACAATTTGGCTGTCTCCTCAGCAGTTACTGCATGAGAACACGCCACAAAATGGCACATTTTGGTGAGTAGATCCACCACCACCAACACCGCCGTTTTCCCCTTGGACCGGGGCAAGTCAGTGATGAAGTCCACTGATACCACCTCCCATGGCCTCCCTGGTGTTGGCAGAGGCTCTAATCACCCTGCCGGAGCTGCCCTCTCCCCTTTGGCTCTCTGACAGGTCTCACACCCTCGCACATATTCCTTTACATCTTCCCGCACCTTGGGCCACCAAAATTCTCTGGTGACCAACAACATGGTCTTATGTTGCCCAAAGTGTCCTGCCGTCGAGCTGTCATGCAGTTGTCGGAGGATTCTGGCCCGGAGAGCTTCCCCTGGTACATACAAAGCCCCTCGATAAAACAGTAGCCCCCCTTTTTCCTCGAAACCTCCCTCAGCCCCTCTCCCTTGCCCAAGTTCATCCAACTTTCCTCTGGCAAAAGCATCGTCCCGCATCAAGCGTAGCAGTTCATCGTCCTTCACCAATGTTGCTCCGCAAGCCCACCTCTGATCGGGGAACATGAACCGGGCTGTGGGAGGTCCTTTCTCTGCCAGATACTCGGGTTTACGGGATAAAGCGTCCGCCCTCACGTTCTCCTCACCTGGTACGTACTGAATCTTGAAGTTGAAATTGGCAAAGAACTGTGCCCAGCGTATCTGCCTCTGGCACATCACTCTCGCCGTCCGCCAGTACTCCAAATTCTTATGATCCGTGCACACCTGTATCTGATGCTTCGCTCCAATCAAAAAATGCCGCCATTGCTTGAACGCAGACACAATAGCAAGCAATTCCTTATCATAGATACTATAGTTCACTTCCGATTTATTGAGCTTCCGGGAAAAGAAGGCACACGGACGCCACTCCCCCTCCCCATCTTGCTGCATGAGAACCGCTCCAATTGCTCGATCAGATGCATCTGTCTCCACGCGCAGTGGTAGTTCAGGGTTGACATGCAGCAGTTGTTCCTCGGAGGCGAAGACTCTCTTTAGACTCTCAAAGGCCCTCTGCGCCCCATCCGTCCATTCAAACTTCTTCTTGCCACTGAGGCAGTCCGTTATGGGGGTCGCCAGCCGTGCGAAGTCCTTGATGAACTTCCGGTAGAAGTTACTGAAGCCCAGGAACCGCTGAACATCCTTCCTCGTTTTGGGGCTTTTCCACTCCAGCACCGCTTTGACCTTATCCGGGTCCATGGCCAGTCCCTTGTCCGACAGCTTATAGCCCAGGAACTCGACCTCCCTCGTGTGAAACTGACACTTCTCCAGCTTCACCCATAGGCTATGCTCCTTGAGCCTAGCTAGAACTTCCCGCACGTCCTTAACGTGCTGTTCTTCATCTGGAGAGTAAATGAGTATGTCATCCAAAAATGCAGCGCAGTTTTTGTAGAGCAAAGGTCCCAACACGTGGTGCATGAAGGCTTGGAAGCAATGACTACCACACTGTAAACCGAACGGCATAACTAAATATTCAAATGCCCCTAGTGGTGTGAACATGGTAGTCTTCCACTCATCCCCTTCTCGCACCCTGATGAGATTGTAGGCTCCTCTCAAATCCAGTTTGGTGAAAATCTTCCCCTTTCGCACCCTCGCCAATACGTCGTCAATTTTTGGCATTGGGAAGGCCATGGGGAGCGTCTGGGCGTTGATTCGTCTGAAATCCACGATGAGACGTTTGTCTCGCGTCCCCTTTTTGTCCACAAAGAACACTGGGCTTCCGCCTACTGCCCTAGATTCCCTAATGAAACCTCTCCTTAGGTTCTTGTCTATAAAAGCTCTTAAGTCCTCCATCTCCTGATCGGACATAGAATACAGTTTTCCTGGAGGCAACTTGGCCCCCGGGATCAAGTTGATCTGGCAATCGTAAGGCCTGTGCGGCGGCAGCCTGTCTGCCTCTCTTTCGCTGAAAACCTCTGCCAAGTCCATATATTCTGGAGGAATGCCGCCTTTCTCTCCTGCACCCGTAGCCATCACTCTGGCACTAGCAACTTGCGGCTCCTTTACCCCCAAACAGTTCTCCAAGCAATGCGCCGATCCAAACGCCAGGTTACGTTGATGCCAGGAGACCACTGGATCGTGCATGGCCAACCAACTCATGCCCAAAATGATGGGTGGGCCTGCCAGCGTGGCCACATGGAAAGCAATCGTTTCAGAATGCGTCGAAATCCTCATTCTCATGGGGGGAGTTTGATGGGTCACTTCCCCTCCCAACAGTTCCCTCCCATCAATGGTGGTCACTTGTAGTGGAAAATCCAAAGGCAATAAATGCAATTGGTGCTGCGCAGCGAACTCCCTGCTGAAGAAATTGGCGCTCGCTCCTGAGTCCAACAGGGCATAGACCTCCATAGCCTGTCCATTGGGGAGATCCAGCAACACCCTCACAATTATGCCTGGTTGGGGACGTTCTGGTCGGGGCACTAGTTCAGTTCCTTTCCTGCCTGGCTGCTGTTCTGCTGGGCGGGGTATAAATAATAAATTATTATTATTATTATTATTATTATTCTGCCCCATTCCCAGCCAGGCACTGGCGTTTCCCTGCTTTTGGACACCCCCCTCTTCCATCTGGGGGGAAGCCCCCACCATTCCCTGCCAATTGCGACGTTCAGGACACGCTCTGGCAAAGTGCCCTGGTTTCTGGCAGATAAAGCATTTCTTGGCAGCCTGCCTGTTTTCTGCCGCCTTTTGAACCGGCCGTTGAGCCTTTAAATCTTCCCGCGCGCGGGTAGAGTCAATTTCCATCGGCTCCGAGTGAGAGTGACCTTGCACTCCCTCACTTGGTATGCCAGGAATGTGATCACCATGGGAACGCCGGCCTTTGCTCTCAGCCTTCTCTAGCTGCCTCAGCTCCTGCCTGCTGCCCACAGCCAGAGCGGCCTTAACGAGGGAATTCAAGTCCTGGTGTCGGGGACCCCTGGCAAGCTCATCTTTCACTTGCAAACTCAATCCCGCCTGGAACAAAGCTTGCACAGGTTCAGAATCTAAGGTCCACCCAAGTTTATGAATCAGCATAGCAAACTACGACCAGTACTCCCTCACAGTTGAGTTCCCCTGCCGGAGATCCAATAGCTGCTGCTGAGTCACATCCTCCTCATAGCCAGATGAAAACATAATGTCCATGGCTTCCCAGAACTGCTTGAGATCGCTGAGCGCAGCATTGTGGCTAGCAAGCAGTGGCCGTACCCAATCTCGAGCTGCCCCCGTCAAATGGCCTATAAGGAATCCCACTCGGTGACCATCCCCAGCAAAAGCATCTCCTTGCAGTTCCAGGGCATACTGCATGTCCAGTTTGAAGCCAGCGTATAATCTGGGGTCCCCATTGAATTTGCTTACCAGCGTCAAAGTCCGTTTAATTGAAGGCCCTCCAGCTGCTGCTGATCTAGCCCTGGCTTCTTCCAAGCGAACTCTTAATTCCTGGGATGTAGCCAATAAATCATTCCTCTCCTTTTCCAGCTGTGCAAGGCGAGCCTCCATTATGCCTTTGCCCTTGCTGACACTCTCCTCTCGAGTGCTCATTAGCTGGGTTTTATTGAGTTAGAGCAATCTGTGACGCGTGCCTCCTCCCTCCGTGGCTGCAATTAGCAGGGACTCACTCGAGGCCAGTCGCCATAAATTCCTTTCTTTATTGCTTTCCGACAAGATTACATCCAGCATAAACAAAGCGACCCGTCTCTCATGAGGCGTTGCTCTAACTACTTTCTCTTTCCCCTCTCCCGCGAGACCAACAGAGCCAACAGCCCAGCCCCTTCCGTCTTTCCCTGTGGCGTGGATCCCCCTCTCTCTGAAGCACCCCTTCCTCCCCAGACTCACTGCTCTCTTCTCTGTCCTCTGAGGACTCACTGCTGATTAATGGAGACCTCTCTCTGTACCCCCTGATTCTCTCCTCCCTTGCTGCCTGCAGTTCCCTGACACCCACTATGGCTCTATCTAGCTCAGTCTTGTCCACAATGGATGGTGAAAACTCTCCAGGGTTTCAGACAGAGGACATTCTAGCTGGAGATACAACAGATTGAACCGGAGAGCTTCTGCATGTAAGCAGCTGCTTTACCACTAAGCTATGGCCCTTCTCCCATTGCTTCTGCCCTGAATGAACTGCAAGCCTGTCCTCCAGTCCTCCCAAAACTCTCTTTTGTGGCTACACTCTGCAGGAGGTCATTGGCTGCAGAAGTTGAGCTGAATCCGTGAGAAGGCTGATCTGTAATGAAATGCTGACTTTCAGGCATCTCTTGAAGACCTTTTCTATGCCAACAGCTCTGTGCTATCATTTAAACATTTCTTGAGCACCCAGACATTTGAATTCTTTGGACTGATTTTAATGTCCACCCTCCACCCGCTTTTGTACATTGCCGTATTTTATGACATGCCCTAGCTTCTGAGAAGCCTTTCGCTCAAACCAGTTAGACATGACATGAATTAGTCGTTTTATCCACCCGGCATGTATGGAACAGACCCTGACGAATCAACTGACAAGGCATAATTAATCCCCCCAGCTGAACTGAACAGGGAGCAGCAGCTGGGGTAGAACATGCAAACAAGAAATTATTACTTCAAGGTACAGAAGCCCCAGAACACCCCAGCCACATGGAGTTAAGAATAGCAATTCCAGATTAAAGGGCTTGCATCTGAGACATTTGTTCCTTCCTTTTTGCCAAGACAGGTGATGTTCCTACGAATACATTGGAAATTTTGAAAGGACTGTGGGCAATTCTCCTCCGCAGCTGAAGATCCAGAACTATCTGGAGAGGGGGAAATCCCAGGTCTTGCTCAGCTGGAGATGTTTTATTTCCTTTTTATATATAAGCTAATGAGAATGTTAGGCTGCCGGGGATGGGACAAAATCTGAGGATGGGAAAAATGATATCACTGGCAGTCACATGGGAGGCTGCTGAAAATGCACATGGAGAAACAATGGGTCCTTGTACTGAGGGGACTGTTTGACCTGCAGGAGGAAGCCAGTTGTTGAAAGCGAACATGAATCTGAGAAGGAGCTTAGAGGGAGATTTCAACATCCAGCTGGAGCCATCAATGGCAGTTCGTCACTAGTTCGGAGTTGGGGACTCTTTTTCAGTCTTAAGGGCCATATTCTCCTCTGGGAAACCTTCCAGGGGCCGTGTGCCTGTGGTGGGAGGGGCCACAGGTGAAAGTGGGTGGAGTGATGAATGTAAACTTTGGTTTCCTAAGGAAGGCTGATTTCTACACACATTCAACTCTCCACTCTCTGTCCTTCATGACTCAAGGGTGCAAAGGGAGGGGTAGTACCTCTGGTGGGGGGCACGTTGTGCTCCTTCTGGGGTAGTTTGTCCACCTTTGGTCACTACAGCTCTCACCTGCGGCTCTTAGAAACTGTCAGCCTGCAGCAGCAGCCACACCCCAGGAATGGCTTCAACTGGCGGGCTAACCAGGTGAGGGGAGTTGATGGGTCTCAAACCCTCCGTGAGTTAGGGGCTTCCCCTGCATGCAAAGCTAGTGTCGGGTACTGGCTAGAGGAGAAGGAATGGTGGGAGGCTACAGCCAGGGAACCCCCCCAGGGAAGCATCAAAGTGGGAAGGCTCCAAGCCAGGAGACTGCTGGTGGGATGCAGGAGACAGGTCAGGAGAAGAAGAAGGGGGAGCAGATGGCTTGGAGGCTAAACAAGCAACAGTTTTAAGGCAGACTGAGGCAGCTGAGGAGGAGGAGGAGAAGGAGGTGGAGGCTGAGGCTGCAACAGATCCCCAGGCACCTGCCATGTCCACTGTTCCCTTCTCCCCTCCTCCTCTGTCCCCAGGAACAAGGGAGGCATTACATGGAGCAGAACAAAAGGCACAGAGAGCCCCTCCACGACTGTTGGGAAGTCAGCCGACTGAGGAGGAGCCTTAGGATAGAGATGCCATATTTTTAAAAGTAGAAACCAAGACACCCTGAAAGCTGTGGAGCTATTTTTAGGAAGACCCCCAAATTCTTGAGCTTCTTAAAGGAAGACCCAGAAGCTGTTGATGTATGATAGCCCCACCTTAGGAGGAGGCTAAGATCCTCCGTTCTGGCAACTGGGGCTAGTCCTGCCTGTGGAGTTTCTCTCTCGGGTTTTGTCTCTCTGAAGAAAGAGTCCACCTTACTGCTCATCTCTGAGTTTTGATGCTGAACTGCAGCTGAATCAGCCCTGACAGCCAGGCTCCGGACAATTGAGCAGATGAGACCACTAGGGGGTCCAACAGTCAAGAAGGTGGTTTCTGCCCGTGTTGTAGAGGGAAGTGACGAGTAGTGGGGCTCATCCACCTGGGAAGGTAGCTCATTTAAGAGAAGGAAGTCCCTGATCCTAAACCTGATTGATCCATTTAGCCCAGTATTGCCCACTTTCAGCCTGAGTGGCAGAAGCTCTCCAAGGTCTTGGGCAGAGAGAGGCTCCTACCTACATTGAGCTTCTAACTGCAGGTGCTAGGGACTGCACCTGGGACCTTCTGCATGCAATGCAGGTGCTGACACACTGAGGCTATGGCTCCTCCACAAAATCTTCAGGTATGGGCAGGAGGCACTACTCGGCATCATTATATCCCACCCTTCCTCCCAAAGGAGTCCAGGGCAGCAAACACACAACAGTTAAACAACCAAAACATCCAAAAACAGTTCCTACACAGAAGCAGACTAAGAAAAATCTCTCCTTAGAAGGCTTCTTGAAAGAGGAAGAGGAAGTAGGCATTGAAAAGATAGCAGAGAAGGGACCCCCGATAAGATGGTACCTGCAGGAAAATGTCACTACTCCTCTTTTGTCTCTTCCTTCTGAAGGATCCCGGTGAACAAGCAAAAAGCCCTGATGTCAGGGGTTCAGGAGCAGAGGCACAGGATAAGGAGGAAATGGAGAGTGAAGGGGAGGAGTCCGAAGGAAATGTCAGCGATGACAGCGATCCGAGGTCTCTGAGTCTTTCCAGTGAATCGGACGATTCACAGAAAGGAGCTCCCATGGTCAGGGCAAGGGGAGTGCCCAGGGGGACACCTCGGGAAGAAGGGGGCAGAGGGGACTCAGAGAGTAGCAGTTGGAAATCCGGGCCCACGTCCCCCCCAGAGTGCAGTAGGGGGGAGGAGTCCCAGGCATCGGGATCAGGTGGAGCGCTGCCAGCGGGAGAACATGAGGCAGGATTGACCACACCTCCGTCGGGGAGTGATGAAACGGTCATCAGGAAAGTTAAACGCGCGCGCGCGCCAAGTTCAAATGTACAGGAGGGAGGCACAGTGGGCAGCCCGGGAAGAGAGCCAGGTCCTAAAGCCCGCCGAAGAGAGCGGGAGGAGTCAGGGGGGTCATCGTCAGCCTCAGAGGAATCCAGGGAGACAGGGGCCCCGGAGGGCAGCAGGACCCAGAGGAGAAAGAAGAGGTGGAGTAAAGCTAGAGTCTTAAACTGGTGTACAGGGGGCGGAGACTCAGATGGAGCTTCGCCGGTCTAAAGTCTAGACGTAGAGCTGGAGCGCTGCGGCGTGGAAATGGAAACTGTACTTCAATAAAGACTTTTGTACATAAATACCAGCCAGCGTTGGTCCTCTGTGAGCTGGGACCAGGAGCCAGCCCTGACACCTTGGAAAAACACACACACAAACACAAGAGGACAAGACAAGACCGGGCTGTGCACCACAAACCATCCCAAAATAAGCCTCCATTCTGTGGGATGTAAAACACAGGAGCAGTCAATGACAACATTCCTAGAGTGTACATGTTAGAACATGGGGAGGGATGTCTGTCCAGCAAGCAGGTAAACTTCCTGGGGACGGACTTCCTCCGCATGTGACCAGAGTTGTGTGTGGCCTCACCTGTGCAGGTAAATGATAAAAGCACAGGGCAGGCAGCCATCTCTCTCTCTTGCCTCTTGCCTCTCTCATCTTCATCTTTTGAAGAAGCAGGATGCCCTCTTGGCTCTCAGCCAAGAGCGGAGGAAAGGACTATCTTCCTATAAGATAGATTCTAAATGTATTTTACCTTTTTAAGCTGTCTGCCTTCTGGGATCATACTGTGAACAGAACATGAGTAAACTCTTTTATACTTTTAGAATAGAATCATAGAATCATAGAATCATAGAATCATAGAATAGAATCATAGAATCATAGAGTTGGAAGAGACCACAAGGGCCATCGAGTCCAACCCCCTGCCAAGCAGGAAACACCATCAGAGCACTCCTGACATATGGTTGTCAAGCCTCTGCTTAAAGACCTCCAAAGAAGGAGACTCCACCACACTCCTTGGCAGCAAATTCCACTGTCGAACAGCTCTTACTGTCAGGAAGTTCTTCCTAATGTTTAGGTGGAATCTTCTTTCTTGTAGTTTGGATCCATTGCTCCGTGTCCGCTTCCGTGGAGCAGCAGAAAACAACCTTTCTCCCTCCTCTATGTGACATCCTTTTATATATTTGAACATGGCTATCATATCACCCCTTAACCTTCTCTTCTCCAGGCTAAACATGCCCAGCTCCCTTAGCCGTTCCTCATAAGGCATCGTTTCCAGGCCTTTGACCATTTTGGTTGCCCTCCTCTGGACACGTTCCAGTTTGTCAGTGTCCTTCTTGAACTGTGGTGCCCAGAACTGGACACAGTACTCCAGGTGAGGTCTGACCAGAGCAGAATACAGTGGCACTATAACTTCCCTTGATCTAGATGCTATACTCCTATTGATGCAGCCCAGAATTGCATTGGCTTTTTTAGCTGCCGCGTCACACTGTTGGCTCATGTCAAGTTTGTGGTCAACCAAGACTCCTAGATCCTTTTCACATGTACTGCTCTCAAGCCAGGTGTCACCCATCTTGTATTTGTGCCTCTCATTTTTTTTTGCCCAAGTGCAATACTTTACATTTCTCCCTGTTAAAATTCATCTTGTTTGTTTTGGCCCAGTTCTCTAATCCGTCCAGGTCGTTTTGAAGTGTGATCCTGTCCTCTGGGGTGTTAGCCACCCCTCCCAGTTTGGTGTCATCTGCAAATTTGATCAGGATGCCCTTGAGTCCATCATCCAAGTCGTTGATAAAGATGTTGAATAAGACCGGGCCCAAGACAGAACCCTGTGGCACCCCACTAGTCACTCTTCTCCAGGATGAAGAGGAACCATTGATGAGCACCCTTTGGGTCCGGTCAGTCAGCCAGTTACAAATCCACTGAGTGGTAGCATAGTCAAGACCGCATTTTACCAGCTTCTTTACAAGAATATCATGGGGCACCTTGTCGAATGCCTTGCTGAAATCAAGGTAGGCTACATCCACTGCGTTCCCTTCATCTACCAGGCTTGTAATTCTGTCAAAAAATGAGATCAGGTTCGTCTGACATGACTTATTTTTCAGAAATCCATGCTGACTATTGGTGATCACAGCATTCCTTTCTAGGTGCTCACAGATTGTTTGCTTAATGATCTGCTCCAGAATCTTCCCTGGTATTGATGTCAGACTGACTGGGCGATAATTATTTGGGTCCTCTCTTTTCCCCTTTTTGAAAATAGGGACAACATTTGCCCTCCTCCAGTCTGCTGGGACTTCGCCTGTTCTCCAGGAATTCTCAAAGATGATTGCCAGTGGTTCTGAGATCACATCTGCCAGTTCTTTTAATACTCTTGGATGCAGTTCATCTGGCCCTGGAGACTTGAATACATCTAAACTAGCCAAGTATTCTTGTACTATCTCCTTAGTTATTCTGGGCTGTGTTTTCTCTGCTGAATCATTTGCTCCAAATTCTTCAGGTCGGGCATTGTTTTCTTTATCGGAGAAGACTGAGGCAAAGAAGGCATTGAGGAGTTCAGCCCTTTCTGTGTCCCCTGTTTGCATTTCACCATCTTCTCCTCTGAGTGACCCCACTGTTTCTTTGTTCTTCCTTTTGCTACGAACATACCCATAAAAGCCTTTTTTGTTGCTTTTAACCTCTCTAGCAAGCCTGAGTTCATTCTGTGCTTTAGCTTTTCTGACTTTGTGTCTACACGTGCTGGCTATTTGTTTGAATTCCTCTTTGGTGGTTTCCCCCCTTTTCCATTTTTTGTACACATCCTTTTTTAATCTTAACTCAGTTAAAAGTTCTTTAGATAGCCACCCTGGCTTCTTTAGGCACCTTCCATGTTTCCGTCTCATTGGTATTGCCTGAAGTTGTGCTTTTACTATCTCCCTCTTAACAAACTCCCAGCCATCATGAACTCCCTTTCCTTTTAGTATTACTGTCCATGGGATCTCACCCAGCACTTCCCTAAGTTTTATGAAGTCGGCTTTCTTAAAGTCAAGAAATTGAGTCCTAGTATGCTTTTATAAAGACTGTGTCGTGTCTTGTATTTTAAGATGGATCAAAACGGCGAAATTATTGTAGAGGTTCTAGCGAACCTGTGCAGACGTTACCGTTGCGAACTTAAAAGCGGGAATGCTATAAACTCTGCTGATATTTTGGGAACTTGTTAGCACAAGTTGGATTAGGATATAATCTCACAATATATCCTCTCCTGCACCCCAGAACATTCCCACACATTCCCCATCAATCAATATTGGGCTAAAAGCTATAGAGCACAAAGCTACATGCACCTAAAAACTGGTTTTGAAATAGCCTTGGTCTTGCCTAGTCCCTCAGCCTTGTGAGCATTCCACTTTCTCTACACCAGGTGTGTACCCCTGACCGTGTCCTCCCTTACTCATTTCCCCCCTAAACTAGAAAGCCCCAAATGTTTTAGCTTCTCATCTGGGAGTTGCTCCAGCCCCTTGATAATTTTGGTTGCCCTCTGCTGAACATTCCTGCACACCCCCCCCAAGCTCTGCATTCAACTGCAAACGTGGCAGACAATGCCTTCCCTGCAGTTGCACTGCCAAAAAAGTTCAGTGTTACTTTTAAGGACAGTAAATTCTCCTGCAGGCCATCTGTGCTAAAGAGAGGGTGCAGATATAAGTCTCCTTGTTTTGGACCACCCAATTTGCATAATAATAATAATAATAATAATAATAATAATAATAATAATAAATAAATAAATTTTATTTATATCCCGCCGTCCCCAGCCGAAGCCGAGCTCAGGGCGGCTAACAACAATAAAACAGTACAAAAGTACAGCACAAACAACACTCTAAAATCATTCATTATAAAATTAATTAATTCAAGCCACTGACAACCATTGGGCCAGAGCTCCGCGAAGATTGCCGAAGGAGGGAGTCAGGCTGTGCCCTGGCCAAAGGCCTGGTGGAACAGTTCTGTCTTGCAGGCCCTGCGGAAAGATGTCAGGTCCCGCAGGGCCCTGGTCTCTTGTGACAGAGTGTTCCAACAGATCGGAGCCACAGCCGAAAAAGCCCTGGCTCTAGTTGAGGCCAGCCTAACTTCTCTGTTGCCTGGGACCTTCAAGATGTTTTTATTTGAAGACCGTAAGTTTTTCTGTGGGGCATACCAGGAGAGGCGGTCCCGTAGGTACGAGGGTCCTAGGCAGAATAGGGCTTTAAAGGTTAAAACCAGCACCTTAAACCTGATCCCGTACTCCACCGGGAGCCAGTGCAGCTGGTATAGCACCGGCTGAATGTGATCTCGCAGCGAAGGCCCCGTAAGGAGTCTCGCTGCGGCATTCTGCACCCGCTGGAGTTTCTGGGTCAGTCTCAAGGGCAGCCCCACGTAGAGCGAGTTACAGTAATCCAGTCTGGAGGTGACTGTCGCGTGGATCACAGTGGCTAGATCAGGGCGAGAGAGGTAAGGAGCCAACTGCTTAGCTTGGCGGAGATGGGAAAATGCCGCCTTTGTTGTAGCTGCAATCTGCGCCTCCATGGAAAGGGAGGGGTCGAAGATTACACCCAAACTCTTAACGGACGGTGCTGGCACTAATTGCGCCCCCGCAAGAGATGGGAGTTGCCCCCCCAATCTCATATCGTCCCATCCCAGCCACAGGACCTCTGTCTTCGAAGGATTTAGCTTCAACTGGCTCCCACGTAACCATCCAGCCACAGCTTCCAAACATCTGGTCAGTGTGTATGGGGCCGAGTCAGGATGGCTATCCAACAACAGATAGAGTTGGGTGTCATCAACATACTGATGGCAACCCAGCCCAAAACTCCGGACAAGCTGGGCGAGGGCGCGCATAAAGATGTTGAAAAGCATCGGGGAGAGTATCGCACCCTGAGGTACTCCACACACCAAGGAGTGGCAGGATGACAATTCCCCCGCAAGCGCCACCCTCTGTCCCCGACCAGAGAGAAACGAGCGCAGCCATTGAAGGACTGTGCCCTGGATCCCCACGTCGGCAAGGCGGTGGTCCAAGAGTTTGTGATCGACCATGTTGAAAGCTGCTGACAGATCTAGAAGAATCAGCAGCCCCGACCCACCTCGATCCAGCTGTCTACGAAGATCATCTGTTAGGCAACCAGAGCCGTCTCGGTCCCATGACCAGCGTGGAAGCTGGACTGGAATGGATTCAGAGCCGATGTTTCATCCAGAAACCCACCAAGCTGTTCAGCAACCGCTCTCTCAATCACCTTACCCAGGAACGGAAGATTCGAAACCAGGCGGTAATTGGATAGATCTAAAGGATCTAATGATGTTTTCTTTAAGAGCGGGCGCACCACTGCTTCCTTCAATTCCCCTGGGATTGTCCCCATGCCAAGGGACAAATTGATGATATCCCCCAGGAGGGCCCGCACCTCGTCTGGACACGCTCTAATCAGCCAAGACGGGCACAGGTCGAGAGGACAGGTGGTGGGCTTTCCAACTCGGAGGAGTCTGTCCACATTGGCTGGGGATATCCGGTTGAAGTGGTCCAATACTGGACCCGAGGACAGTCGAGGGGCCTCCAGTTCCTTTATTGTATCCAAATTGGCAGGGAGGTCATGGCGGAGCAACAAGACCTTCTCCACAAAAAAGCTCGCAAATGCCTCACAGCTGTGTGTCAAATTGTTATTTAAATTTGGCTGTCCCTCAAGGGACGTTAAAGACCTGATTATACTAAATAATTGCACCGGGTGAGAGCTAGCGGATGCAATGGAGGCCGAGAAGTAAGACTTCTTAGCGGCCTTCACTGCCATCTCGTAGGTTTTCATAAAAGCCCTATAAGATGTTCTTGAGGCTCCGTCACGGGCACCCCGCCATACTTGCTCTAGCTGTCTGAGGTCCCGCTTCATTTTTCGGAGCTCCTCGGTAAACCAGGGAGCCCGGTCTCTGCAGGGTCGCAGAGGGCGCTTAGGTGCGATCTCATCGATGGCTGCCAGGATCTGGATATTCCAGCCCTCAACAAGCTCAGTCAATGAGTCGCCAGGGGGAGCAAGGTTCCGCAACGCTTAGCGGAATCTATCAGGGTCCATCAGCCTCTGCGGGCGAGCCCAAATCGGCTCACCACCTAAGCAGGGAGGGGGTGGAAAGTCAATCCTGGCTTTCAGAGCGTAGTGATCAGACCATGGCACCTTCATCGAAGGAGACATGATCACATCTATACCTATGCCAAAGATCAAATCCAGCGTGTGGCCTGCTTGATGTGTGGGGCCCGAAACAAACTGGGAGAGCCCTAGTGTCGCCATGGAAGACACCAGGTCCAGAGCCTGTGAGGAGGGAGTGGCATCAGCATGGATGTTGAAGTCCCCCAATACCAATAGGTTAGGGAACTCCAAGGCCCAGCCGGCCACCGCCTCCAATAGGCCTGACAGGGTGGCTGCTGGTGCGCTAATTGGGCGGTACACCAGCCAGACAGCCAAGCTCTCCTCGGAGCCCCACACTAGGCCAACACATTCAATGCCAGGGATCGATGGCGATGGTAGAGCCCTGAAAGGACAATCTTCCCGGATTAATATTGCCACCCCTCCCCCCCGGCCCACAGTCCGCGACTGGTGGAGGACGGAGAAACCCGGGGGCGCCATCTCTCATAAGGTAACTGTTGCCCCTTCGCGCACCCAGGTCTCCGTCACACAAGCCAGGTCGACCCCCTGCGAGATGAAGAAATCTCGCAGGGTGGCGGTTTTGTTGCCTATAGACCTGGCATTGCACAACACCAGTGACGGAGGTGAGTAATCCTTGCTCACCCTACCCTCGTCCCTTGGGATGGGGCGCAGATTGGAAGGGGTACGAGCATATCCGTATCTCGATCCCCTTTGCCTATAACATCTGTCCCCACCGCCATACCTCCCTCGCCCCTCCACGGTAGCATTCCCAAGCCTCATAGTAGCCTCCATTGATGGCAATTAATGTTCTTCTTTCGCAGCCTAAAACAATAAAACCTTAAAACAATAAAAAAAAAAAGACCCAGAATACAATAAAACAATACAAAAAAAACCCTGCCAGAATTACAAATTCATCAAAATCTAACAAATTCCCAAGCCCACCCAAACATCCATCCCACCCCCATATATAAAAAATGTAAAGGGAAAGGGAGATTTTAAAACATGTTAAAAAGAACTCTGCACCCCTCCGGGGTCCTCCTGGGCAGTAGCAGCATCAGTGGCAACAACCGTCCTTGTGAGGTCCCACCCTGGGCCAGATAGTAGGTGGCAGGAACAGTCTTTGTGAGGCCTGTCAGGCCCCGCCCTGGGCCAGCTGGTAAGAGGCAGGAAGGAGCAGGGCCCTCAGGCACTCACACAGGGGAGTCCTCCTGGGCAGCAGAGCAGTCCTTTTGAGGCCCCAAGCCCCGCCCCAGGCCAGATGGTAAGTGGCGAGAGCAGGGCCCTCAGGCACTCACACATAGGATTCCTCCTGGGCAGCAGAGCAGATCTTTTGAGGCTTCAGGCCCCGCCTTGGGCCAGGTGGTAAGTGGCAAGAAGGAGCAGGGCCCTCAGGCACTCACACAGGGAGTCCTCCTAGGCGGCAGAGCAGTCCTTTTGAGGTCCCAGGCCCCGCCCCAGGCCAGATGGTAAGTGGCGAGAGCAGGGCCCTCAGGCACTCACACAGGGGAGTCCTCCTGGGCAGCAGAGCAGTCCTTTAGAGGCCCCAGGCCCCACGCCAGGCCAGATGGTAAGTGGCAGGAAGGAGCAGGGCCCTCAGGAACACACACAGGGTGTCCTCCTGGGCAGCAGAGCAGTCCTTTTGAGGCCCCAGGCCCCGCCCCAGGCCAGATGGTAAGTGGCAAGAGCAGGGCCCTCAGGCACTCACACATAGGAGTCCTCCTGGGCAGCAGAGCAGATCTTTTGAGGCCCCAGGCCCCGCCCCAGTCCAGATGGTAAGTGGCGAGAGCAGGGCCCTCAGGCACTCACACAGGGGACTCCTCCTGGGCAGCAGAGCAGTCCTTTTGAGGCCCCAGGCCCCAGGCCAGATGGTAAGTGGCAAGAGCAGGTCCCTCAGGCACTCACACAGGGGAGTTCTCCTGGGCAGCAGAGCAGTCCTTTTGAGGCCCCAGCCCCGCCCCAGGCCAGATGGTAAGTGGCGAGAGCAGGGCCATCAGGCACTCACACAGGGGAGTCCTCCTGGGCAGCAGAGCAGTCCTTTTGAGGCTTCAGGCCCCGCCCCAGGCCAGATGGTAAGTGGCAGGAAGGAGCAGGGCCCTCAGGCACTCACACAGGGGAGTCCTCCTGGGCAGCAGAGCAGTCCTTTTGAGGCCCCAGGCCCCGACCCAGGCCAGATGGTAAGTGGCAGGAAGGAGCAGGGCCCTCAGGCACTCACACAGGGAGTCCTCCTGGGCAGCAGAGCGCAGCAGTTCTTATGAGGTTTCAGGCCCCGCCTTGGGCCAGGTGGTAAGTGGCAAGAGCAGGGCCCTCAGGCACTCACACAGGGGAGTCCTCCTGGGCAGCAGAGCAGTCCTTTTGAAGCCCCAGGCCCCGCCATCTGGCCAGATCGTAAGTGGCAAGAGCAGGGCCCTCAAACACACACACAGGGGAGTCCTCCTGGGCAGCAGAGCAGTCCTTTTGAGGCCCCAGGCCCCGCCCCAGGCCAGATGGTAAGTGGCGAGAGCAGGGCTGTCAGGAACTCACACAGGGGAGTCCTCCTGGGCAGCAGAGCAGTCCTTTTGAGGCTTCAGGCCCCGCCTTGGGCCAGGTGGTAAGTGGCAAGAAGGAGCAGGGCCCTCAGGCACTCACACAGGGAGTCCTCCCAGGCGGCAGAGCAGTCCTTTTGAGGTCCCAGGCCCCGCTCCAGGCCAGATGGTAAGTGGCGAGAGCAGGGCCCTCAGGCAATCACACAGGGGAGTCCTCCTGGGCAGCAGAGCAGTCCTTTTGTGGCCCCAGGCCAGATGGTAAGTGGCAGGAAGGAGCAGGGCCCTCAGGCACTCACACAGGGGAGTACTCCTGGGCAGCAGAGCAGTCCTTTTGAGGCCCCAGGCCCCACGCCAGGCCAGATGGTAAGTGGCAGGAAGGAGCAGGGCCCTCAGGCACACACACAGGGTGTCCTCCTGGGCAGCAGAGCAGTCCTTTTGAGGCCCCAGGCCCCGCCCCAGGCCAGATGGTAAGTGGCAAGAGCAGGGCCCTCAGGCACTCACACAGGGGAGTCCTCCTGGGCAGCAGAGCAGTCCTTTTGAAGCCCCAGGTCCCGCCATCAGGCCAGATCGTAAGTGGCAAGAGCAGGGCCCTCAAACACACACACAGGGGAGTCCTCCTGGGCAGCAGAGCAGTCCTTTTGAGGCCCCAAGCCCCGCCCCAGGCCACATGGTAAGTGGCGAGAGCAGGGCCGTCAGGAACTCACACAGGGGAGTCCTCCTGGGCAGCAGAGCAGTCCTTTTGAGGCTTCAGGCCCCGCCTTAGGCCAGGTGGTAAGTGGCAAGAAGGAGCAGGGCCCTCAGGCACTCACACAGGGAGTCCTCCCAGGCAGCAGAGCAGTCCTTTTGAGGTCCCAGGCCCCGCCCCAGGCCAGATGGTAAGTGGCGAGAGCAGGGCCCTCAGGCAATCACACAGGGGAGTCCTCCTGGGCAGCAGAGCAGTCCTTTTGTGGCCCCAGGCCAGATGGTAAGTGGCAGGAAGGAGCAGGGCCCTCAGGCACTCACACAAGGGAGTACTCCTGGGCAGCAGAGCAGTCCTTTTGAGGCCCCAGGCCCCACCCCAGGCCAGATGGTAAGTGGCAAGAGCAGCGCCCTCAGGCACTCACACATAGGAGTCCTCCTGGGCAGCAGAGCAGATCTTTTGAGGCCCCAGGCCCCGCCCCAGTCCAGATGGTAAGTGGCGAGAGCAGGGCCCTCAGGCACTCACACAGGGGACTCCTCCTGGGCAGCAGAGCAGTCCTTTTGAGGCCCCAGGCCCCAGGCCAGATGGTAAGTGGCAAGAGCAGGGCCGTCAGGCACTCACACAGGGGAGTCCTCCTGGGCAGCAGAGCAGTCCTTTTGAGGCCCCAGCCCCGCCCCAGGCCAGATGGTAAGTGGCAAGAGCAGGGCCGTCAGGCACTCACACAGGGGAGTCCTCCTGGGCAGCAGAGCAGTCCTTTTGAGGCCCCAGCCCCGCCCCAGGCCAGATGGTAAGTGGCGAGAGCAGGGCCGTCAGGCACTCACACAGGGGAGTCCTCCTGGGCAGCAGAGCAGTCCTTTTGAGGCCCCAGGCAAGATGGTAAGTGGCAGGAAGGAGCAGGGCCCTCAGGCACTCACACAGGGGAGTACTCCTGGGCAGCAGAGCAGTCCTTTTGAGGCCCCAGGCCCCACGCCAGGCCAGATGGTAAGTGGCAGGAAGGAGCAGGGCCCTCAGGCACACACACAGTTTGTCCTCCTGGGCAGCAGAGCAGTCCTTTTGAGGCCCCAGGCCCCGCCCCAGGCCAGATGGTAAGTGGCGAGAGCAGGGCCCTCAGGCACTCACACAGGGTGTCCTCCTGGTCAGCAGAGCAGTCCTTTTGAGGCCCCAGGCCCCAATCCAGGCCAGATGGTAAGTGGCACGAAAGGAGCAGGGCCCTCAGGCACTCACACAGGGAGTCCCTCTGGGCAGCAGAGCAGTCCTTTTGAGGCCCTAGGCTCCGCCCCAGGCCAGATGGTAAGTGGCAAGAGCAGGGCCATCAGGCACTCACACAGGGGAGTCCTCCTGGGCAGCAGAGCAGTCCTTTTGAGGCCCCAGCCCCGCCCCAGGCCAAATGGTAAGTGGCGAGAGCAGGGCCCTCAGGCACTCACACAGGGGAGTCTTCCTGGGCAGCAGATCAGTCCTTTTGAGGCCCCGCCCCAGGCCAGATGGTAAGTGGAAAGAGCAGGGCCCTCAGGCACTCACACAGGGGAGTCCTCCTGGGCAGCAGAGCAGTCCTTTTGAGGCTTCAGGCCCCGCCTTGGGCCAGGTGGTAAGTGGCAAGAAGGAGCAGGGCCCTCAGGCACTCACACAGGGAGTCCTCCTAGGCGGCAGAGCAGTCCTTTTGAGGCCCCAGGCCCCGCCCCAGGTCAGATGGAAAGTGGCAAGAGCAGGGCCCTCAGGCACTCACACAGGGAGTCCTCCTGGCAGCAGAGCAGTCCTTTTGAGGCTTCAGGCCCCGCCCCAGACCACATGGTAAGTGGCAAGAGCAGGGCCCTTAAGCACTCACACAGGGAGTCCTCCTGGGCAGCAGAGCAGTCCTTTTGAGGCCCCAGGCAAGATGGTAAGTGGCAGGAAGGAGCAGGGCCCTCAGGCACTCACACAGGGGAGTACTCCTGGGCAGCAGAGCAGTCCTTTTGAGGCCCCAGGCCCCACGCCAGGCCAGATGGTAAGTGGCAGGAAGGAGCAGGGCCCTCAGGCACACACACAGGGTGTCCTCCTGGGCAGCAGAGCAGTCCTTTTGAGGCCCCAGGCCCCGCCCCAGACCTCATGGTAAGTGGCGAGAGCAGGGCCCTCAGGCACTCACACAGGGTGTCGTCCTGGGCAGCAGAGCAGTCCTTTTGAGGCCCCAGGCCCTACCCCAGGCCAGATGGTAAGTGGCGAAAGCAGGGCCCTCAGGCACTCACACAGGGGAGTCCTCCTGGGCAGCAGAGCAGTCCTTTTGAGGCCCCAGCCCCGCCCCAGGCCAGATGGTAAGTGGCGAGAGCAGGGCCATCAGGCACTCACACAGGGGAGTCCTCCTGGGCAGCAGAGCAGTCCTTTTGAGGCTTCAGGCCCCGCCCCAGGCCAGATGGTAAGTGGCAGGAAGGAGCAGGGCCCTCAGGCACTCACACAGGGGAGTCCTCCTGGGCAGCAGAGCAGTCCTTTTGAGGCCCCAGGCCCCGACCCAGGCCAGATGGTAAGTGGCAGGAAGGAGCAGGGCCCTCAGGCACTCACACAGGGAGTCCTCCTGGGCAGCAGAGCGCAGCAGTTCTTATGAGGTTTCAGGCCCCGCCCTGGGCCAGGTGGTAAGTGGCAAGAGCAGGGCCCTCAGGCACTCACACAGGGGAGTCCTCCTGGGCAGCAGAGCAGTCCTTTTGAGGCCCCAGGCCCCGCCCCAGGCCAGATGGTAAGTGGCGAGAGCAGGGCTGTCAGGAACTCACACAGGGGAGTCCTCCTGGGCAGCAGAGCAGTCCTTTTGAGGCTTCAGGCCCCGCCTTGGGCCAGGTGGTAAGTCGCAAGAAGGAGCAGGGCCCTCAGGCACTCACACAGGGAGTCCTCCCAGGCGGCAGAGCAGTCCTTTTGAGGTCCCAGGCCCCGCTCCAGGCCAGATGGTAAGTGGCGAGAGCAGGGCCCTCAGGCAATCACACAGGGGAGTCCTCCTGGGCAGCAGAGCAGTCCTTTTGTGGCCCCAGGCCAGATGGTAAGTGGCAGGAAGGAGCAGGGCCCTCAGGCACTCACACAGGGGAGTACTCCTGGGCAGCAGAGCAGTCCTTTTGAGGCCCCAGGCCCCACGCCAGGCCAGATGGTAAGTGGCAGGAAGGAGCAGGGCCCTCAGGGACACACACAGGGTGTCCTCCTGGGCAGCAGAGCAGTCCTTTTGAGGCCCCAGGCCCCGCCCCAGGCCAGATGGTAAGTGGCAAGAGCAGGGCCCTCAGGCACTCACACAGGGTGTCGTCCTGGGCAGCAGAGCAGTCCTTTTGAAGCCCCAGGTCCCGCCATCAGGCCAGATCGTAAGTGGCAAGAGCAGGGCCCTCAAACACACACACAGGGGAGTCCTCCTGGGCAGCAGAGCAGTCCTTTTGAGGCCCCAAGCCCCGCCCCAGGCCACATGGTAAGTGGCGAGAGCAGGGCCGTCAGGAACTCACACAGGGGAGTCCTCCTGGGCAGCAGAGCAGTCCTTTTGAGGCTTCAGGCCCCGCCTTAGGCCAGGTGGTAAGTGGCAAGAAGGAGCAGGGCCCTCAGGCACTCACACAGGGAGTCCTCCCAGGCAGCAGAGCAGTCCTTTTGAGGTCCCAGGCCCCGCCCCAGGCCAGATGGTAAGTGGCGAGAGCAGGGCCCTCAGGCAATCACACAGGGGAGTCCTCCTGGGCAGCAGAGCAGTCCTTTTGTGGCCCCAGGCCAGATGGTAAGTGGCAGGAAGGAGCAGGGCCCTCAGGCACTCACACAGGGGAGTCGTCCCAGGCAGCAGAGCAGTCCTTTTGAGGCCCCAGGCCCCACCCCAGGCCAGATGGTAAGTGGCAAGAGCAGCGCCCTCAGGCACTCACACATAGGAGTCCTCCTGGGCAGCAGAGCAGATCTTTTGAGGCCCCAGGCCCCGCCCCAGTCCAGATGGTAAGTGGCGAGAGCAGGGCCCTCAGGCACTCACACAGGGGACTCCTCCTGGGCAGCAGAGCAGTCCTTTTGAGGCCCCAGGCCCCAGGCCAGATGGTAAGTGGCAAGAGCAGGGCCGTCAGGCACTCACACAGGGGAGTCCTCCTGGGCAGCAGAGCAGTCCTTTTGAGGCCCCAGCCCCGCCCCAGGCCAGATGGTAAGTGGCAAGAGCAGGGCCGTCAGGCACTCACACAGGGGAGTCCTCCTGGGCAGCAGAGCAGTCCTTTTGAGGCCCCAGCCCCGCCCCAGGCCAGATGGTAAGTGGCGAGAGCAGGGCCGTCAGGCACTCACACAGGGGAGTCCTCCTGGGCAGCAGAGCAGTCCTTTTGAGGCCCAAGCAAGATGGTAAGTGGCAGGAAGGAGCAGGGCCCTCAGGCACTCACACAGGGGAGTACTCCTGGGCAGCAGAGCAGTCCTTTTGAGGCCCCAGGCCCCGCCCCAGACCTCATGGTAAGTGGCGAGAGCAGGGCCCTCAGGCACTCACACAGGGTGTCGTCCTGGGCAGCAGAGCAGTCCTTTTGAGGCCCCAGGCCCCACCCCAGGCAAGATGGTAAGTGGCAGGAAGGAGCAGGGCCCTCAGGCACACACACAGGGTGTCCTCCTGGGCAGCAGAGCAGTCCTTTTGAGGCCCCAGGCCCCGCCCCAGACCTCATGGTAAGTGGCGAGAGCAGGGCCCTCAGGCACTCACACAGGGTGTCGTCCTGGGCAGCAGAGCAGTCCTTTTGAGGCCCCAGGCCCCACCCCAGGCCAGATGGTAAGTGGCGAAAGCAGGGCCCTCAGGCACTCACACAGGGGAGTCCTCCTGGGCAGCAGAGCAGTCCTTTTGAGGCCCCAGCCCCGCCCCAGGCCAGATGGTAAGTGGCGAGAGCAGGGCCATCAGGCACTCACACAGGGGAGTCCTCCTGGGCAGCAGAGCAGTCCTTTTGAGGCCCCAGGCCCCGACCCAGGCCAGATGGTAAGTGGCAGGAAGGAGCAGGGCCCTCAGGCACTCACACAGGGAGTCCTCCTGGGCAGCAGAGCGCAGCAGTTCTTATGAGGTTTCAGGCCCCGCCTTGGGCCAGGTGGTAAGTGGCAAGAGCAGGGCCCTCAGGCACTCACACAGGGGAGTCCTCCTGGGCAGCAGAGCAGTCCTTTTGAAGCCCCAGGCCCCGCCATCTGGCCAGATCGTAAGTGGCAAGAGCAGGGCCCTCAAACACACACACAGGGGAGTCCTCCTGGGCAGCAGAGCAGTCCTTTTGAGGCCCCAGGCCCCGCCCCAGGCCAGATGGTAAGTGGCGAGAGCAGGGCTGTCAGGAACTCACACAGGGGAGTCCTCCTGGGCAGCAGAGCAGTCCTTTTGAGGCCCCAGGCCCCACGCCAGGCCAGATGGTAAGTGGCAGGAAGGAGCAGGGCCCTCAGGCACACACACAGGGTGTCCTCCTGGGCAGCAGAGCAGTCCTTTTGAGGCCCCAGGCCCCGCCCCAGACCTCATGGTAAGTGGCGAGAGCAGGGCCCTCAGGCACTCACACAGGGTGTCGTCCTGGGCAGCAGAGCAGTCCTTTTGAGGCCCCAGGCCCCACCCCAGGCCAGATGGTAAGTGGCGAAAGCAGGGCCCTCAGGCACTCACACAGGGGAGTCCTCCTGGGCAGCAGAGCAGTCCTTTTGAGGCCCCAGCCCCGCCCCAGGCCAGATGGTAAGTGGCGAGAGCAGGGCCATCAGGCACTCACACAGGGGAGTCCTGGGCAGCAGAGCAGTCCTTTTGAGGCTTCAGGCCCCGCCCCAGGCCAGATGGTAAGTGGCAGGAAGGAGCAGGTCCCTCAGGCACTCACACAGGGGAGTCCTCCTGGGCAGCAGAGCAGTCCTTTTGAGGCCCCAGGCCCCGACCCAGGCCAGATGGTAAGTGGCAAGAGCAGGGCCATCAGGCACTCACACAGGGGAGTCCTCCTGGGCAGCAGAGCAGTCCTTTTGAGGCCCCAGCCCCGCCCCAGGCCATATGGTAAGTGGCGAGAGCAGGGCCGTCAGGCACTCACACAGGGGAGTCCTCCTGGGCAGCAGAGCAGTCCTTTTGAGGCCCCGCCCCAGGCCAGATGGTAAGTGGCAAGAGCAGGGCCCTCAGGCACTCACACAGGGGAGTCCTCCTGGGCAGCAGAGCAGTCCTTTTGAGGCTTCAGGCCCCGCCTTGGGCCAGGTGGTAAGTGGCAAGAAGGAGCAGGGCCCTCAGGCACTCACACAGGGAGTCCTCCTAGGCGGCAGAGCAGTCCTTTTGAGGCCCCAGGCCCCGCCCCAGGTCAGATGGTAAGTGGCAAGAGCAGGGCCCTCAGGCACTCACACAGGGAGTCCTCCTGGGCAGCAGAGCAGTCCTTTTGAGGCTTCAGGCCCCGCCCCAGGCCAGATGGTAAGTGGCGAGAGAAGGGCCCTCAAATACTCACACAGGGGAGTCCTCCTGGGCAGCAGAGCAGTCCTTTTGAGGCCCCAGGCCCCGCCCCAGACCTCATGGTAAGTGGCAAGAGCAGGGCCCTTAAGCACTCACACAGGGAGTCCTCCTGGGCAGCAGAGCAGTCCTTTTGAGGCCCCAGGCCCTGCCCCAGACCAGATGGTAAGTGGAAAGAGCAGGGCCCTCAGGCACTCACACAGGGGTGTCTTCCTGGGCAGCAGAGCAGTCCTTTTGAGGCTTCAGGCCCCGCCCCAGGCCAGATGGTAAGTGGCAAGAGCAGGGCACTCAAACACTCACACAGGGAGTCCTCCTGGGCAGCAGAGCAGTCCTTTTGAGGCCCCAGGCCCCGCCATCAGGCCAGATCGTAAGTGGCAAGAGCAGGGCCCTCAAACACACACACAGGGGAGTCCTCCTGGGCAGCAGAGCAGTCCTTTTGAGGCCCCAGGCCCTGCCCCAGGCCAGATGGTAAGTGGCAAGAGCAGGGCCCTCAGGCACTCACACAGGGGAGTACTCCTGGGCAGCAGAGCAGTCCTTTTGAGGCCCCAAGCCCCGCGCCAGGCCAGATGGTAAGTGGCAAGAGCAGGGCCCTCAAACACTCACACAGGGGAGTCCTCCTGTGCAGCAGAGCAGTCCTTTTGAGGCCCCAGGCCCCGATCCAGGCCAGATGGTAAGTGGCAAGAGCTGGGCCCTCAAACACTCACACAGGGGAGTCCTCCTGGGCAGCAGAGCAGTCCTTTTGAGGCCCCAGCCCCGCCCCAGGCCAGATGGTAAGTGGCGAGAGCAGGGCCCTCAGGCACTCACACAGGGGAGTCCTCCTGGGCAGCAGAGCAGTCCTTTTGAGGCCCCGCCCCAGGCCAGATGGTAAGTGGCAAGAGCAGGGCCCTCAGGCACTCACACAGGGGAGTCCTCCTGGGCAGCAGAGCAGTCCTTTTGAGGCTTCAGGCCCCGCCTTGGGCCAGGTGGTAAGTGGCAAGAAGGAGCAGGGCCCTCAGGCACTCACACAGGGAGTCCTCCTAGGCGGCAGAGCAGTCCTTTTGAGGCCCCAGGCCCCGCCCCAGGTCAGATGGTAAGTGGCAAGAGCAGGGCCCTCAGGCACTCGCACAGGGAGTCCTCCTGGGCAGCAGAGCAGTCCTTTTGAGGCTTCAGGCCCCGCCCCAGGCCAGATGGTAAGTGGCGAGAGAAGGGCCCTCAAATACTCACACAGGGGAGTCCTCCTGGGCAGCAGAGCAGTCCTTTTGAGGCCCCAGGCCCCGCCCCAGACCTCATGGTAAGTGGCAAGAGCAGGGCCCTTAAGCACTCACACAGGGAGTCCTCCTGGGCAGCAGAGCAGTCCTTTTGAGGCCCCAGGCCCTGCCCCAGACCAGATGGTAAGTGGGAAGAGCAGGGCCCTCAGGCACTCACACAGGGGTGTCCTCCTGGGCAGCAGAGCAGTCCTTTTGAGGCTTCAGGCCCCGCCCCAGGCCAGATGGTAAGTGGCAAGAGCAGGGCACTCAAACACTCACACAGGGGAGTCCTCCTGGGCAGCAGAGCAGTCCTTTTGAGGCCCCAGGCCCCACTCCAGTACAGATGGTAAGTGGCGAGAGCAGGGCCCACAGGCACTCACACCGGGAGTCCTCCTGGGCAGCAGAGCAGTCCTTTTGAGGCCCCAGGCCCCGCCCCAGACCACGTGGTAAGTGGCAAGAGCAGGGCCCTCAAGCACTCACACAGGGAGTCCTCCTGGGCAGCAGAGCAGTCCTTTTGAGGCCCCAGGCCCCGCCATCAGGCCAGATCGTAAGTGGCAAGTGCAGGGCCCTCAAACACACACACAGGGGAGTCCTCCTGGGCAGCAGAGCAGTCCTTTTGAGGCCCCAGGCCCTGCCCCAGGCCAGATGGTAAGTGGCAAGAGCAGGGCCCTCAGGCACTCACACAGGGGAGTACTCCTGGGCAGCAGAGCAGTCCTTTTGAGGCCCCAAGCCCCGCGCCAGGCCAGATGGTAAGTGGCAAGAGCAGGGCCCTCAAACACTCACACAGGGGAGTCCTCCTGTGCAGCAGAGCAGTCCTTTTGAGGCCCCAGGCCCCGATCCAGGCCAGATGGTAAGTGGCAAGAGCTGGGCCCTCAAACACTCACACAGGGGAGTCCTCCTGGGCAGCAGAGCAGTCCTTTTGAGGCTTCAGGCCCCGACTTGGGCCAGGTGGTAAGTGGCAGGAAGGAGCATTGCCCTCAGGCACTCACACAGGGAGTCCTCCTGGGCAGCAGAGCAGTCCTTTTGAGGCTTCAGGCCCCGTCCCAGTCCAGATGATAAGTGGCAAGTGCAGGGCCCTCAGGCACTCACACAGGGGAGTCCTCCTGAGCAGCAGAGCAGTCCTTTTGAGGCCCCAGGCCAGATGGTAAGTGGCAGGAAGGAGCAGGGCCCTCAGGCACTCACACAGGGGAGTACTCCTGGGCAGCAGAGCAGTCCTTTTGAGGCCCCAGGCCCCACCCCAGGCCAGATGGTAAGTGGCAGGAAGGAGCAGGGCCCTCAGGCACACACACAGGGTGTCCTCCTGGGCAGCAGAGCAGTCCTTTTGAGGCCCCAGGCCCCGCCCCAGGCCAGATGGTAAGTGGCAAGAGCAGGGCCCTCAGGCACTCACACATGGGAGTCCTCCTGGGCAGCAGAGCAGTCCTTTTGAGGCCCCAGGTGTGATAGGAATTTTATGGTATTAGATATATGGTAATGTTCATAACTGCACATACACAGATCAACACAGGAAGACCAACCTGGAACCATTTTGATTCCTAAACTGACCAAATCCTTTCTCTGTGGAAAAGCCTCCCCATTGTCTTTCCTCACAAATCTGTCTCAAGGATATGTCTGTTTGAATAAGGTGTGAACCTGTGACCTGGCCCAGGAAATAAGTATTTTAGCACTACAAAAGAATGGTCAGGCACCCCAGACAATCCAATCAAGTAACTTGCCAGACAGGAGATAGTAGAGGTGAGAGGAGAAAAAGAACATTTAAATTCCTGTGATGTATGCATGTACCTGAGGGGTGGTCTTAGGTTACACCCCTTCTGTGATGTATGCATAATGTTTCTGGGGGTGGTCCTGATCTAGAGAATGGGATTTTCAAAAGTCTTTATAAGCTCTGGCACAACAATTCTGGGGGGTCCTCTTCCTCTCCTGCGTGGGAGGGGAGTACCCTGTTGTAACAGATCAATAAAGATCAAGCTTACTAGCTGCTTTGCTTCTCAATATTCTCTGGTTGGCCTCTGTTATTTTCTCCTACCAATAGGGAACCTATGTAAGGAGTCTATATGGGCTCTTGGATACCCCATAAGGGAAAAGGGCATATTTTTATTTACAACAGATGGCGACCACGAAGGGACTTTTGGTTACCCGGATTCTGGAAGAGAGGAAGGAATGGTTATCCAGCGCGCACCAGGCAGTTTGCCAGGAGGAATAACCAGTCCTCCATCAATCCCAGGGTCTGGAAATAACTGGAGGTTCAGCGGGGCTAACCAGAGGAAGCAATGCCTGATCAGGCCGGCCTTAAACAACCAGTCAAGAGATCCCAGGATCACCAGGACAGCGCCTGCGAAGTGAGTATGAAAAATGGCTAGTAGGGTGGGATTCTGCAAACCACAGCAAACCTATACTTCTCAAATCCTTACTTCTTTCCTCACTTTAACTCTTGAAAAAATTGCCTTCTCCTTTCTGTCCTCTTTCTGTTCTCAACACCAGCCCTAGCCCTTCGGAGTTTGCCCAGGCACAAGGTTGTGTGTGATTTCTTCCACTTAATTCTACATGCCAACCTATTCCTTCGGAGTTTTTCCCAGAAAGGTTGTGCAATTTCTTCTGCCCTGAAACTATAATTCCCAGAGCAGCCGCACCTCTGCTATGGCGATCTTTGTTAGAGATGACCTGTGAACAGAGAACGCAAGGGCGCTGAATTTCTTTCCATCTTTTCATATTCCAGAGTCTCAATCTGGCATTGCAAGTGTGCAAGCGTTCAGTAGGGACTCTGAGTTAGATTGTAAGAGGCAGGGAGGTTGCTGTGGGTTGTAGAATAGAGATTAAGTGAGGTATCCCCAGGTTTTTTTTTCCTTTCGGAGATTTGTCCAGCCCCAAGTTTTTTTTTCCCTTCGGAGATTTGTCCAGCCCCAGGTTTTTTTCCCTTCGGAGATTTGTTCAGCCCCAGGTTTTTTTCCTTTCGGAGATTTGTCCAGCCCCAGGTTTTTTTCCCCTCGGAGATTTGTCCACGTATCCCCAGGTTTTCCACGTATCCCCAGGATCCCCAGGTTTTTTCCCCTCGGAGATTTGTCCAGTTTCCCACTTTTCTGGACCCTTTGGAGTTTTGCCCAGGTCCAAACCCCTTTTAATTGAAAATAGGTGCACCTCAATCAAAAGAAAAATAGTCCTCAGACCCCTGGCATGAAAGAAGCCCAATTGGTGCTTACTTCCCGCCTGGACTCTGACAGTCCCCTTCAATTTGTGTTTAAGAAACGTTTTTCCTGTGTTTAAATTGTACTTAGGTAACATCCAGCAGCTGCTTATCTTAAATGTGCCATCTAAAATAAAAATGCAAGCTTGCTCCAAAATTTTAAATCTAAGAAAGCCATGTTGGGCCTTATCAATCTTAAACAAGACAAAAATGAGAATGAAGTGTGCAAATGTTAGTTATTTGAGAGAGGCTCTAAAGGAGAGTTTTCCTCCCAAGTGGTAAAATCCTGTATACGTGCTACTTGTGTTCTGAAAGGAGGATTACCCCACCTCCTTCCTCTAGTTTAAGTGAGGAGGGTGATTTTAAGTCTAATGGTAAATTATGTTTTGTTGTAACTTTTGAGTTTGTGAGTACACCTGTGTTCCAGTCTATTTTGGAATGTGAAGTTAACCTAATGTTTCTGCTGCAAAAGCCTAGTTGAGCACAATTGCTCTCAAGCTAAAATGCAGTGTATGTATTTGATTAAGCATATTCCTATGAAAGTATGGTGTTCTTTCTAAGAAAATTGTTATTAAATGTAGAGGCTTCCATGGCCAGCAAAATTGTCTGAGTCCAGTCCAGATTTCAGTCTCTATAAGACTTCCTGGTCTCTTTTCTTAGAAAATGCCCCCCCCCCCCTGTTTCATTCTGTCTCTTTCAGTTTTTTCTTCTTCTTCTTACTTCTGTGCCAGGTAAATTTACTCCCGAGTAAGCTTCCTTTAAAGGACACTGCAAAAGAGGGGGGGGGGGCATAGATTAGGCTTACTATTCCTCTGCAAGTTTAGGAAATCAAATCTATGGCTGTTTTAACTATGCTTTATAAGAGACCCCCTTCCTATCTTAGGAAAATGTTCACTTCAATCTTACTTTAAAGATCATTTTTCTAGGAACTTGCACTCTTTAGTCTAAGGAAGCAAACTCACTCAAACTATCTCAAGATCTGCTAAAAGGGTTCTGTATAAAGTTGGGTACTTTTATTTTCCTCTTCCTTAGTACATGATAGGAGCATGGCTTGTGGTCTCTTCAAACAGTTGTGTCTGTGTACATAAGTATGTGTGTGTCTCTTTGGTAGTACAAATCTTGCTATGAACCCTGTATTTTGGGGTTGGACTAGATGACCCCAGGGTCCCTTTCAAGTTTCCCAATTTGTGGCTGTGTGGAGGGCCATGTGTCTGCAAGCATGTGATGAGTTGAAATTCAGCCCAACTTTGCTCTTTGTTTTTTAAAAAAGGTGAGAGGTGAAAGCCGTGATGTTTTGATGCAGAACTGGTGATATCAGGCATTTGAGTGATTACAGTGTTTATCATTTTGTCTATTATTTAAAAAATCAGACTTAAAAGTTTACTCAAAGTTTAAGCACATACAAATTCATAATCAAGCAGAATCAGCCTTTACCATCCTGTAAATAAAGGGCAGGAAAATTTGTCTGCAAATGGTAATGCTGAAATGAATGAGAATATTAAGATCTTATGAATTCTGACTCTCTGGCCATTTTTTCCCATATATAAGGGCGTGGCATTGTTCTGCGAATGGCCAGAGGGATATTAGCCCTTTCCTGTACATAAAGGAAGCAATCCCTTGCTTGGGCTGAAGGAAACATGATCCCTTAGAAAACTGCTAGCTTTGGTGAATACTTGAATTGCTGAGTTTCTCTTTTTTGTTTTAAAATCTAACCCTGTTTTTAAAATCTACTCCTTACCCTTCCCCTTCCCTTATTCGAATGGTAATTTAGCCAAAAGATGCAACATTTTCAATAGTAGAAAAGGTTTGCTGAGACATGAACTCTGCACATGCACAGAGGCTAGATCAGCTTTAAAGAGAGAGAGAGAGGAAGGAGGGGGGAGAGGAGGTTTTTGGAGAGCGTGTGCTGCAAGGAGAAACCTATCCAAATTTCCTTATGTAAAACTTGGAACCATTGAGGGAAATCACCCTTAATGTGTCTTTTGTGCCAAGGGCTACTTAAGACAAAAGGGTTAAGTACTGGACCATCAAAAGTCAAGAGGTTGCCAAGTTTCAAATCTTAACATGCCAAATTCTTTTCACAGGTAAATATCAAAGCACTCCTACTGTGAGTTCCTCTCTTGAGTAGTTCGCCTCCCCAATGGAATTTGAATTTTATAACAGTTTTTTGTTGTTGTTTCTTTTCGTTTGTGTATGTATATGCCTATACATTTTAGGAACAGCATTTCCTGACAGACCTCTCACATGAAATAATTTTCCCTTTTAACAGAGTGTCCTTCCTTTTCTCCCACAGCACAAATGATAATGAGGGGATGCAAACAGTGATTTAAATACTCTATAAAAAGTAATTGCATTTGTATTTCTTTTGTCTTTCTTCCCTTAAAGCCAAACAGTCACTTTCTTTCTGTTCAGCAAAACAAGTCTGAATCCCTGCTATATTTGATTTCCCTCTATCTCTTTATGGCTTTGAGACCTTTTCAGGTTACAAATAATATGCTTTTCATTTATTAATCAGTTTTTCATTGGGTTGTTAGAATGCCAAAACAGGTTACTTCGGGTTACTTCAGTTTTTTTTTTAAAAAAAATTGTGTGTCTTAGCATTTATTTTTGGTTCCTCATAGGTCATTGTGTGTGTGTGTTTTACTTTTGGGACATGTCCATCACATGTTGAAAGTCATTTTCATCAAGTTCTACTTATCAGATAGCACATGCTGCATTTTAAGCCTTTTTCCATTGTTTTGCCATTTTTTAGTCCAGTAGTAGTCTGTGTGGTTTTGATAATATCTTTGTATTATTTAATAATAATTCTTTTCTAAATCTGATGTCTTTGTGTCAAGTCTGTTTAGATCTGACTGGTAATCTATTTTTTTTGCTTTCTTTTTTATTTTTTAACCTTTGTTGTATTTTTTACAGTTCTCTTTCTATGCATGTGGAGTAATTTTTTATTTGATAATATGAAAAACAACCACAAAAACTAAGTGAAGGAAAGCAAACAAACTTAGCAGATAATAACAGTAATTATATGAAAATGTGATAATAATATTAAAATGAGTAAAATGTTTAACGTGCTAAGATAACTCAAGGAGATTGGGAGGGGGCTTTTGCCCCTTCTTTTTCTAACTCTGTCTTTTAAGTCCCTAAACATCCTGCCCCCTCACAAGATGTCACTTCTACAGATGTGCAATGATGAAAAAGCAGCAACAACCCCTCAACTCAGTTCTTCACCATCACAAGACCTGCAACAACAGACACCACAGTTTTCAAAGTGGCCACAGCTATCTCTTTCAAAGGATATAGACTGAGGGGGGAGTGAGGGGGTAGAGTTGAATTCCAAGGACATTTTCTCACTTTTGAACCTTAAGACTGTTCTCCAGGATTGAGAAGATCACAATTGTCTCAAGATATGCAAGTGATATTTAATTAGTTTGTTTTGTATTATGTGTTATTATGTAGGAAAGTTGAAATGTGTCTTGACAGTGTGATTTCCACAAAGGGGGGGGGGGGGCAATTTTTTGTGTGTAATTGTTTTTATGTTTAATGTCTTATTCCTTACACCCCAGTGGAGGATTCTCATACATTTTATGCGTTCTAATAGACCAGGCTATTGTGTAGTCCAATGTTTAGATCAATTTATAACCACATTTCATAGTTCCACCTAGCGCTCTGCCAACCTTCCCTACCCATTTTAAAAAAATGTGCTAAAACTCGCTTTACCAAGGAGAAGCTTCTAAGATACATGAAGGTGGATATGCTTTGGTTTAGCAGGAATGATCCCTTATAGAGTTAAATTGACTTATTTGGAAAAGTGCCCTTTTTAAGAATGGTTTTCTTTTAACAGTTTGTTTTGATAAGTTGAGATCCATGGGCATATATAAATTCAAATTGGACTCAGTTGAATTGGGCAAGTGTATCCAGGCTGCAATTAGCTTTTTGGTCCTTTAAGTGCAAGTGAGCAACTTCCCATGCGTGCAAGACCAGAGCCTGCAATAATAAAATCCCATAGGAAGGCAAGGCAAAGACATCCCTCTCATGAGATGTCCAAACTTGTGCCAGCTATGGTGAATGACAGGCGATAAGGTTAAATGAAAGCCCCGAGGGGATTCAACAGGATGTGTTGCTGTAGCACTATGCCAGTGTGAGACCACAGAAGAGCTAGCTTGACACCTGAGAAACACACAAAAATGGCGAAGGACAAAACACCAACTGCATTTTTCAGTCAGTAGTGGACCTTCCTACTAAATGTAAAGCATAGCCACTATTGAGAAAATGTTTCTCCCAACAGCCAGAATGCCACAAGTAATTTAGTAACAAAATGCAACATATGTTATTTTTATATGATATATTTACACAAAGGCATCCATTTACAACATACGATGTTATTATTTGTGGGGCACAAATTTTTAAGAAAAATTCTAGCCCCAGAGGGGGGAAATAATGTGATAGGAATTTTATGGTATTAGATATATGGTAATGTTCATAACTGCACATACACAGATCAACACAGGAAGACCAACCTGGAACCATTTTGATTCCTAAACTGACCAAATCCTTTCTCTGTGGAAAAGCCTCCCCATTGTCTTTCCTCACAAATCTTGTCTCAAGGATATGTCTGTTTGAATAAGGTGTGAACCTGTGACCTGGCCCAGGAAATAAGTATTTTAGCACTACAAAAGAATGGTCAGGCACCCCAGACAATCCAATCAAGTAACTTGCCAGACAGGAGATAGCAGAGGTGAGAGGAGAAAAAGAACATTTAAATTCCTGTGATGTATGCATGTACCTGAGGGGTGGTCTTAGGTTACACCCCTTCTGTGATGTATGCATAATGTTTCTGGGGGTGGTCCTGATCTAGAGAATGGGATTTTCAAAAGTCTTTATAAGCTCTGGCACAACAATTCTGGGGGGTCCTCTTCCTCTCCTGCGTGGGAGGGGAGTACCCTGTTGCAACAGATCAATAAAGATCAAGCTTACTAGCTGCTTTGCTTCTCAATATTCTCTGGTTGGCCTCTGTTATTTTCTCCTACCAATAGGGAACCTATGTAAGGACTCTATATGGGCTCTTGGATACCCCATAAGGGAAAAGGGCATATTTTTATTTACAACACAGGCCCCGCCCCAGGCCAGATGGTAAGTGGCGAGAGCAGGGCCCTCAGGCACTCACACAGGGGAGTCCTCCTGGGCAGCAGAGCAGTCCTTTTGAGGCCCCAGGCCCCGCCCCAGGCCAGATGGTAAGTGGCAAGAGCAGGGCCCTCAGGCACTCACACAGGGGAATTCTCCTGGGCAGCAGAGCAGTCCTTTTGAGGCTTCAGGCCCCGCCTTGGGCCAGGTGGTAAGTGGCAAGAAGGAGCAGGGCCCTCAGGCACTCACACAGGGAGTCCTCCTAGGCGGCAGAGCAGTCCTTTTGAGGCCCCAGGTCCCGCCCCAGGCCAGATGGTAAGTGGCAAGAGCAGGGCCCTCAGGCACTCACACATGGGAGTCCTCCTGGGCAGCAGAGCAGTCCTTTTGAGGCCCCAGGCCCCGCCATCAGGCCAGATCATAAGTGGCAAGAGCAGGGCCCTCAAACACACACACAGGGGAGTCCTCCTGGGCAGCAGAGCAGTCCTTTTGAGGCTTCAGGCCCCGCCCCAGGCCAGATGGTAAGTGGCAAGAGCAGGGCCCTCAAACACTCACACAGGGGAGTCCTCCTGGGCAGCAGAGCAGTCCTTTTGAGGCTTCAGGCCCCGCCTTGGGCCAGGTGGCAAGTGGCAGGAAGGAGCAGGGCCCTCAGGCACTCACACAGGGAGTCCTCCTGGGCAGCAGAGCAGTCCTTTTGAGGCCCCAGGCCCCGCCCCAGGCCAGATAGTAAGTGGCAGGAAGGAGCAGGGCCCTCCGACACTCACACAGGGAGTTCTCCTAGGCAGCAGAGCAGTCCTTTTGAGGCCCCAGGCCCCGCCCCAGGCCAGATGGTAAGTGGGAAGAGCAGGGCCCTCAGGCACTCACACAGGGAGTCCTCCTGTGCAGCAGAGCAGTCCTTTTGAGGCCCCAGTCCCCGCCCCAGGCCAGATGGTAAGTGGCAGGAAGGAGCAGGGCCCTCAGGCACTCACACAGGGAGTCCTTCTGGGCAGCAAAGCAGTCCTTTTGAGGCCCCAGTCCCCGCCCCAGGCCAGATGGTAAGTGGCAGGAAGGAGCAGGGCCCTCAGGCACTCACACAGGGGAGTCCTCCTGGGCAGCAGAGCAGTCCTTTTGAGGCCCCAGGCCCTGCCACAGGCCAGATGGTAAGTGGCAAGAGCAGGGCCCTCAAACACTCACACAGGGGAGTCCTCCTGGGCAGCAGAGCAGTCCTTTTGAGGCCCCAGGCCCTGCCACAGGCCAGATGGTAAGTGGCAAGAGCAGCGCCCTCAGGCACTCACACATAGGAGTCCTCCTGGGCAGCAGAGCAGTCCTTTTGAGGCCCCAGGCCCCGCCTTGGGCCAGGTGGTAAGTGGCAAGAGCAGGGCCCTCAGGCACTCACACAGGGGAGTCCTCCTGAGCAGCAGAGCAGTCCTTTTGAGGCCCCAGGCCAGATGGTAAGTGGCAGGAAGGAGCAGGGCCCTCAGGCACTCACACAGGGGAGTCCTCCTGGGCAGCAGAGCAGTCCTTTTGAGGCCCCAGGCCCCACCCCAGGCCAGATGGTAAGTGGCAAGAGCAGGGCCCTCAGGCACTCAAACAGGGGAGTCCTCCTGTGCAGCAGAGCAGTCCTTTTGAGGCCCCAGGCCCCACCCCAGGCCAGATGGTAAGTGGCAAGAGCAGGGCCCTCAAACACTCACACAGGGGAGTCCTCCTGGGCAGCAGAGCAGTCCTTTTGAGGCCCCAGTCCCCACCCCAGGCCAGATAGTAAGTGGCAGGAAGGAGCAGGGCCCTCAGGCACTCACACAGGGGAGTCCTCCCGGGCAGCAGAGCAGTCTTTTTGAGGCCCCAGGCCCCACCACAGGCCAGATGGCAAGTGGCAAGAGCAGGGCCCTCAAACACTCACATAGGGGAGTCCTCCTGGGCAGCAGAGCAGTCCTTTTGAGGCCCCAGGCCCCGCCCCAGGCCAGATGGTAAGTGGCAAGAGCAGGGCCCTCAGGCATTCACACAGGGGAGTCCTCCTGGGCAGCAGAGCAGTCCTTTTGAGGCCCCAGGCCCCACCCCAGGCCAGATAGTAAGTGGCAGGAAGGAGCAGGGCCCTCAGGCACTCACACAGGGGAGTCGTCCCAGGCAGCAGAGCAGTCCTTTTGAGGCCCCAGGCCCCGCCCCAGGCCAGATGGCAAGTGGCAAGAGCAGGGCCCTCAAACACTCACATAGGGGAGTCCTCCTGTGCAGCAGAGCAGTCCTTTTGAGGCTCCAGGCCCCGCCCCAGGCCAGATGGCAAGTGGCAAGAGCAGGGCCCTCAAACACTCACATAGGGGAGACAAGATTAAAAGTGTTGAGTTTTCCCCACCCCATGGAAAAGGAGCAAATGAAAAATCCTCTCATGAGCTGTGGCTGCTACTTCCTGAGCATGAGAGATGAAAAGGGCCTGTATGGATTTGGCAAAGTCAGCATTCACAGTTCGAGAATCACACTTGGCTCATGACCAAAGGTGTCCAAAAATAGCAAAAACCAAACTTTTGGCTCAGAGTTGAAATGCTGATGTTCCTCTTCTCTATGGCCTGCTGGTCAGCGGATGCCTTGACCAAGACCTGGTTGTCTAACTTTAGACCTGTTCTGGGCTATGAAACAACAGCAGCAATTCAGCCCTTGGCTCACTGCAAATCATGTGTGCAAACACAGAACCTGGCTTGGGGCTGCTTTGCCTCTGACTTACTTTGCAACATCCTCTCCCTCCAGAGGAATCTTGCTTTGAACAAAAGTAACCCACAGTGGCGGATCAACTTCACTTTACTTGACTAGACCCAGTGGCGTAGTTCGCTGCGGGGCACAGGGGCAGTTGCCCCAGGCACAGAATTGTTAGAGGTGCACAATTTCAGCACCTGGTGCTGCCTCAATGCAGCTTCACGCTTCCATCACTGGGGTCCGATGACAACGGCTTGTCCATGCGATCAGGTAAGTGACCTCTCCAGACAATGGGGTGGCTCTTCTTTTCTTATCTCTGTGGCTGTGATCCCCTGGGTGATGTGGATGCCATTAGGCAGTCGAATGCGCATGCATACTCCATCTGTTTCCCTCCCTCCTACCCCCTCCTCCACGTGGCCCTGGGAACTGGCAAGCCATACTATGTCTCTGACCAGGCAGAGCTCTGGCACCCTCCTACCTTGGTGGAGTCTACCTCTTTTTATCTGCAGAAAAACTCATGACAGGAGTCATTACAGGAGATCTTGGACTCTGTATCAGACCCTGATGGCAAAGGTGGTTCTGTTAGACTATGAACCACCTGAAAGAGTCTCCTGGTACTGTTTTCACCAACAGATCCAGCAACAATGGTCCTCCTCACCGTCGCTATTGCCACTTGGTAGGCTTGGCGTTGAGCTCTAACCCGTGTTTGGTCTCATTTGAAGTGGGTTTCTCATCACCAGCACTTTAGCTGTCTCAGGAATTGTTTCATCACCCTCAGCCCCAGGGGTAGAACCACAGGGTCATCCAAGTGCCATGCCATTGGAGAGGGTGCTTTTTAAGGTTTGTGGAGCAGCACCCTCTTATTCCCCACCACCAAATGTGCTTTCCATGTGTTTGGCCGCCATCTATCACGTCTCCCCAGATGAATTTGCTATTAGAAGGAGGCATGTGAAGCCATAATCCTGGAAAGAGATTCTGGAGAGAAGCACTCGACCCAATTTTAGCCTTTGATTCTGTGAGAGGCACCCAGTGCTTGGTCTTACTAGCTGCAGCTCAACTTTAACTATGTTTACAGCAGAGGAGCAAGTCCTGGAGGGCTGGCTTCCTATTCTGCCTCTATGGGTGAGTTGGCATTGATGAGGAAAATTCCCGGGTGTGAGGCTACTATGTTTTTTCAAAATATAGTCCGGCCCACCACATGCTCTTGTGGGATGTGAAACACAAGAGCAGTCAAGTACAAAATTCCTGGAGTGCACATGTTTACACATGGGGAGGAATGTTTGTCCAGCCAGCAGGTAAACTTCCTGTTTCCTTCTGGGCTGGGACAAACTTCCTCTACATGTGACCAAAGGTGGGTGTGGCCTCACCTGTGCAGGTAAGGAGAAAAGCACAGAGCAGGGCAGCCATCTCTCTCTCTCTTTCACCACATGCATCGAAGAAGCAACATCTGCTTAGCCAAAGCTGCCCTCTTGGCCTCCAGCCAAGAGAGGACAAAGGGACTGTCTTCTTATGGAATAGTTTTCAAGTGTATGTTACTTTTCTAAGCTAAGGGTTTTAATCCAGCCTATGGCTGACAAACCAGTAGACCTACAGCTTGCCAGGGTTCTTCAAGATGTGGATCCTTATATTACCCTACAGGTTGCTAAATTCCTAACAGCCGTCCTCTCGTATAAGAGACGGAATGGAATGTTAGCTGATTATTGATAGCTATAAGAATTTTCTATAATGACATCAGATATTGATTTTAGTGTAGTGCCTAAAATTTTTAATCTTAATCTTAATTTTTTCCTATGAATGGCTAATATCTGTCCTTGTGAGTTGTGAACTGTGTTATACTACTTGTGATTTGTACGAGTCCGCTGTTTTATTTGATTTGTTGTGTTCCATTATGGGCGTAAAGCCGAATAAACAAACATTTAACATTTTCTAAGCTAAGTCTGTCTTCTGGGATCCGATTGTGAACAGAATGTGAGCAAACTCTTTTTATACTTTTATAGAAGACTGAGTCATGTCTTATCTTTTATGAGGGAATAAGGGAAAAATACCAGAACAGTTATTATAGAGGCTTTAGCGAGCCTGAGCAAACGCATCCGCTGCAAATTTTAGAAGAGGGGAATGTTATTCTGCTAAATTGTGGAACTTGTTAAGACAAGTTGGATAAGGATATAATCAGACAATATATCCTCTCCTGCATCCCTGAACATTCCCACAGGTCTGAGGGACGGTGGACAGGCCATAGGCAAACATGTCCAGGCTTCTCACTCAGTACAAGCTTAACACAGGCAAACATGTCCAGGCACCTCTTAAGTAAAGCTAAAGGTAAAGGGAGCCCTGACCATTAGGTCCAGTCGTGACCGACTCGGGGTTGCAGCGCTCATCTCACCTTATTGGCTGCCGAGGGAGCCTCGGGGATTCGAACTGCCGACCTTCTGATCGGCAAGCCCTAGGCTCTGTGGTTTAGACCGCAGCGCCACCTCCTGCACATCCATACCCTGGGGCAAGTCTGGGGATGGGCTCTTGGTTTCTTTGGCCAACTAACTGCTCAGTAATTGTCACCTTTGGGCATTTCCCTGGGGCGGGGGCGGGGTGTACACGTGTCCTCACGCTTGAGGGATTATGGCGGGAGATAGAGGGGGAAAGAGTCCTTTCCTTAAGGGCAAGAATGGCGTTGGAATGGAGGAAATTGGTGCAGGGGGTGGATTTTCTGAAGTGAGGGGCTTTTCCTAAGCCGGCAGTCCATAAGGGAAGTGGCTTGACAGATTTCTTGCAACAAAGGATCACTTTGGGCAATAGAAACCAGTTAATGGGCTTTTGATGGACTGAGTCCATTGTTCTCTCAGCAGGCGGCCACTCAGGAGCTCAGTCAAGCTGGCGAAGCTCCGCTGCTCCGCAGAACTGAAACAGGCAGCGGTACAAGACAGATTCTGTCCACTAGAGGCCGCTATCCGCTAAGCACTATTGGCTAGCTGTCCAAATCCGATGCTTTTCATTGGGCTATACGCAGCAGTATGTAAATACAGAGTTCATGCCCAAGTCCCCGTTCATATTGATACGGTTTCATACCAGAAAGAGGGAAGCAGGGTCTTTTCTTCATAAAAAAAGATGTGGTGCTTGGTGCAACAGGGGAAGGAAAGGGCTTTCTCGAGCTCATTGTCTCGCGCCCTAGCTATGTGGAGGGGTTTCTGGGGAAGGCGAGATCCCTAGCGAATTTCCCCCTCGGAAATTCCGTATAGCATATTCTTAGAAAAGAAAGAAAAAAGAAAAGGAAAAAGGAGGGGGGGGAGAGACTGATAGGGAAGAAAGGTTTCCTCTGTTCCCCTCCACTCTTCCAAAGAATTCCGAGCTGAGGTGCAGAGCTCTTTCCTCCCTTCCACATAACTGGCTGTGTCACCTTGCCTGCCAATCATACCTCCCTTTGAACTGAAGCAGAGTTCCATCCCTGTTTGTGCCAGTTCTGGAGTCTAAAAGCCAAGGACCTAAATCAGCCAAAGGAAAATGACACCCTTCCTACCCACGCAAAAATGCAACTTTCATTGGTCTGTTTGCTACTGGACGTGGGTTTGTTTTTTTCTTTTGGTTTAAGGAGCGAAGCAATAGCTCATTTGCTTGCGAGTGTGGGAGTCTGCAATTCTTGGTGTTCCAGGGCTTTTTGCAAGTTGGAGTTGCCTCCAGTCCACCCCGGATGTCAGAACAGTCCTTCTGGATTAGACCAATGGATGATCTAGTCCAGCACCTTGTTCCCCATAGTTGCCCAGCAGAGGCTCACAACAAGCCCATAAGCAGGACCTGAGTGCAATGGCCCTCTCCCACTCATATTCCCAAGCAGGGCCGGACCTCTGATGAGCCAGAGTGAGGCAGCTGCCTCAGGCGGCCGATGCTGAGGTGAGGGGATGGAGCTGGGAGTGGCCTGTGGCCTGGCCTGTACCCCTACGTTAGCTGACTGCTCTCGAGTGCAGGGAAAGCTCCTGTCCTTTCCAAAGTACTTGGAAGAAGATTCAACAGTCAATCCAATTGGCTTCGGTACAGGAAAGATTTGGGGGTGTTTTACTGTTTTGGATGTTTCAATTTGCTGGGAGCGCCCAGAATGGCTGGGGCAACCCAGTCCGATGGACAGCATAGAAATCTCAAGGTTGAATTTGTCTGATTTCCTTTCAGAGCCATTCAAGTTGGTACTTTTCAGCACCTAGGGGTGTAGTGGCATCTGGACCATGGACCTCTCAGCTGGTGACTTGTGGGAGTCAGTCTGCAGCTCACCACACCTCAGCCAGTGGGATGTATCACCAGAGATTACAGAACCCCAGCCGAGTCTTCAGAGATGTCCTGCTCTCAGCAGAACAGCTTCTTCCAGAGCAGTGGCGGAGCAGGGTGGGGGCGGTCCGCACTGGGTGTCATCCTGCGGGGGGGGGACCCACATTCACTGTAGGCTTGGGAAGCTGGGGGTCGTGGGTGGGCGCTCCCGGCTGAAGGAGGCAGGCAGGGGAGAGGACGGGAAGGAGGCAGGTGAGCAAAGAATGGAGGGGGGCAGGAAGGGGAGAGGAAGGAAGCGGGATGGGTGGGCGCGCCTTTCATTCTGCCTGGAAGACCAGCGCCTACAGCTGGACTACCAAGTGGATTGAAAGGGTCACTTTGGGGGCAGCGCTGCAAAGGCAGAAGGGATCTTGGCCGGTTTCTAAACAGGGAAAGTGAGTTTCCCTCTGACAAACGCTTTCTGCCTCCCCTCTGCAAAGCTCCACATGTTTCTGCCCCACCCTGTCCTCAGCCAACCCCCCACTTAGAAGCCACTCTTGGGTTATTGACTTCTGTGTGCTTGTGTATCTGTGTCTCCCGTGTGGGGTTCCTCTCTGCGTAAAGTCTTCAAGCTGTGCCTGTGTGCGCCTGACAAATCGGCCCCATTGCCTTTCCCTCGTCAAAATTTATCTTTCCCCCCACCTCCAGTCTCCGTTGTTGTGTGTCCTGGCTGAGAGGAAAAACAGAAGACGGGGGGCCATCGGTCAGGGATAGTCTACTTGAGATTCCTGCATTGCCCCAGGGGGTTGGCTTGATGACCCTCAGGGGTCCCTTCCAGCTCCACTCTTCTCTGGTGCAGGCTTGTGCAGAGTTTTAGGTCCAAGTTGGGTGCAAGGGGTGCAGCCCATCTTATGCACCGCCGGCTGGGGAAGAAGTCCCACTGATCATGATGAGACTCGCAGGCGAGTAGATTGCTGCTGTGCAGGCCTGCTGTTGAAATCAATGTTTTCCTTTTCAGAGCATGGTGAAATCCCCATGACTAAAACCTCCCCTTCCGTAGTTTCTGTCAGGAGTTCAGCCTACACTCGAGTAACACCCTGGCAGAGATACGTGCCCGACTGGCATGCTCCCTCCCTCCTGGTCAATCGTTTGGGAGCTTCATAAGCTTTCTTCAGCCCGAACATCACAGCGACCGATGCCAAGCGACACCGGCACACTTAGGGATCCGCAGAGTTTGTGCATCCTGTGTGACAGACCTCAGCAACTCAGCATTTTGGCTAATCGACTTGATTTACATGTAAACACACACACGGAGCACTGCAACATGGCTCCCTCTCTCTCGAGCATCAGACAGCAAAGAGAAAAAGAACAAAGGACAACAGTCCCACTTCACGGAACACAGGAACACAAACATCCTGTCCCCGTCACTTCCCACTCTATGGAGTCAAAACATAGACAACAATCCCATGACTGCAATCATGGAGCTGGAATTCTCACAGTTTCAAGCGCTACCACAGGTTCCGCAGAATATCTGTACTGCATGGTTTAGTGTGGCAGCACCTGCCCTTTGGAACTCCCCGCCTCTTGCAACAAAGCACGTGCCTTTGCTAGACGCTTTTCAGGTACCTGCTAAAAGCATTCTTGTTGAGGCAAGCATACCTAGAAGCTTAGGAAGTTGAAGTAATTTTCATCTCTTTTAATATTTTAGCTTTTGTATGTTTTAAAGTAGGATTGTTGATTTTTCTTGATTTTACTGTGGTGGTTTTTTTTTGTTTTGGTAAACCACTTTGCAGGCTTTTAAAAATAAATTTTATTAAATAAAGAAGCAATAGTAAAGGTAAAGGGACCCCTGACCATTTGCTCCAGTCGTATCCGACTCTGGGGTTGCGGCGCTCATCTTGCTTTACTGGCCGAGGGAGCCGGTGTACAGCTTCCAGGTTATGTTGCTAGCATGACTAAGCCGCTTCTGGCGAACCAGAAGAGCAGCGCACGAAAACGCCGTTTACCTTCCCGCCGGAGCGGTACCTATTTATCTACTTGCACTTTGACGTGCTTTCGAACAAAGAAGCAATACATAGAACTAATCATAGAAATATATAGGGAAATATATATCCCCCCCCCATTTTCTTTATTTTTCCTTCGCCTCCTGCTGCTGCTCCTCCTCCTCGTGTTCCTCACCTGAAGGAAAAGCCAAAGAACCACCATTAAAATTGGTGCCTGGTATGTGCAACCATATGCTGTATTTTTATTCTTTTTGGCAAGAAAATGGGCACACAAGGAGGCAGCAAACCTTTGTGCCCTTCCGAGGCAGCACATGCGCAGTCTGCTACTGGCCTCTGGTCTCCTGCGCATGGGGTGGGGGTGGGGGGGAGGCCACCCCTTCCAGGCAGCGAAGGCGACCCTGGCATGGCTACCAGCTGCCCACAAAGGCGCACTGAACTGGGCTCCAGACTGTGGTGGGACGCCCCTAAGCCCCAGCCAACATGGCCAGCGCTCATCAGGGATGATGGGACTTGAAACCCATTGGGAGGGAGGGCCATGTGAAGACAGGATTCTCAAAAATACCTCTGGCTTGCGGCTCCTGGAGTGTTGCTGGCAACGCCTGGAGTTTCTCTTCAAGCTCCCGGAGCTTCACACGGAATACTTGAGCTTCCTTAAATACTGTTTCAGCTGCATGCCACACCTCAGCCAAAAGAGCTGCTATCACTGAGAAAAAGAAGGGGGCATGTCATTGCGGTCAAGTTGCACCAAAGTGGGACTTGTTCATCTGAGCTCCACAGGCAGGTTTTTCTAATTGTTTGACTGGGGTTGTTTGTTGGTTTTTCTTTAACTTGGGCAAGGCCTTTTTATGTGCCCTTTCAATCCCCAAGAGCCAGCACTGTAAATCAGTTTTAAGGGAGTCTTACAACCACAGCTGCCGCCACCCCCCACCCCCCAACACCATCAGCAGTTACACATACAGGCTTTTAAAACTTATTGAATATCCTTTTTAAAAAGTTAACCTTGTAATTCCTAAATCATTTTAAACACTTTGAAATACTTTCTAAAATTCTGCTGTGTAACATTTATGTAAACAATGTAATAAAGGAACCCAAATGGCCAGATATTTCCCTGTTTCAGTTTTATCCCAGAATGTATCCATTTTGCTACATGCCAACAATACGGTGTTGTTAGCACAAACGCAAGTGGGTATGAGGCGATTACTAAAGAACTTTGGGAGACTGTGTTGTAACAAAGATTTGAATAAAAAGTATTCCAAGGCAAAAGCCGTAGTATTGCGGGCACAGCCCAGGAAGCAGAAATGGCACCGAAATGGACAAGCCATTGAACAAGCCAGGCATTTCAACTACAGTGGTACCTCTGGTTGCGAACGGGATCCGTTCCGGAGCCCCGTTCGCATCATGAGCAGAACGCAACCCACGACTGCGCTTGTGGGGGTCGCGATTTGCCAATTCTGCGCATGCGCGTGATGTCATTCTGAGCGTCTGCACATGCGCAAGCAGCAAAACCTGGAAGTAACCCGTTCCATTACTTCCGGGTCGCCGCAGGACGCAACCTGAAAAGACGTAACCTGAACCGAGCGGAAGAAGAGGTATGACTGTATCTGAGGATTTGCTTCTCTGATAGGAGTACTGGGTCTCATCAGATGACAGCCTCGGCCTTGAAGGCATCAAGATCTGCACAAGCAATTCTTAGCTTTACCAGAACTGAAGGCGGCAATGGGATTGCCCCTGCTCCGAGAAGATATACAGTGGTACCTTGGAAGTCAAACGGAATCCATGCCAGAAGTCCGTTTGACTTCCAAAACATTCGGAAACCAAGGCGCGGCTTCCGATTGGCTGCAGGAGCTTCCTGCACTCAATCTGAAGCCGCGGAAGCCCCGTCGGACATTTGGGCTCCAAAGAACATTCACAAACCGGAACACTCACTTCCGGGTTTGTGGCGTTCGGGAGCCAAAACATTCGAGTCGCAAGGCGTTTAGGATCCAAGGTACGACTGTATTGGTAAGGATAGGAGGGGATCGGGAGAGACAGGGAAGCCCGGAGGGAACGCCCCACCTAGCCCAGCTCCGACCCCAAGCCAATATCACCAGCGGCTGGAGCAAAAGAGCAGAGGAGCCACGCACCGGGTACTGGCTGGGGGCTAGAAGAACGCGGCGTGGACCCTCCCCTGCCAGTGCAGGGGGGCACAGCAAGAACCATGCTTTATGTGATTGAGTTTATTTTCACTCCATTTCTTATCCGTATTTTAAAGCCCTATGAACCCAGGTAGGCGGCCTGAACCACTGGAGCCCATTTCCTGGAACCGCCGCCTCAGCCCCGATCTAGGGACCCGACACCAAGCCCTGGGGGTCCCACGGGAGAATTCAAACTGCCCTTTTTTCTTGTTCCCTTCTCTCTCTCTCTCTCTCTCTCTCTCTCTCTCTCTCTCTCTCCTCCTCCTTCTTTATTTATACACACAACCCTCCCTTTTTTATTAATACATTATTACTCATTATTCATTTCTATTCACTTCTTACTCATTTACTCATTTTCATTATTATTTCTTTCTCTTTTTTAAAAAAAAGGTTTTTTTTAATTTCTCATTAAAGAATTCTATATATATATATCTACTTTTCCATCCCCACTTCCCCCTTTTTCTATTTACTTATTACAATGGCTTTTTTCTTTTCCTTCTCTTTTCTGAACAAACAAACAAACAATTTTCAGTAGGATTTTTTGTGTTTTCTTTTTCTTTCTTTCTTCGTTTTCTCTCTATCTCTTTTCTCTCTTCCTTATCTTTTCTTTTCCATCTTGTCTTTTGTCTCACACTATAACTTGAACCACCACAGCGACTTTTGATTTTTAAATAGAATTCCGTTACCCTTTACATTTTTAACTTTTATATATATATATATAATATTTTATTGGGTTTTACAATATACATGAAAGAACAATAAACAAACAACATCACAACAAAGGAACAAAAATAAAAGCACTACAACACAGACACAGAACATTAAAATACAAAAAATAAAAATAAAAATATTAAAAACAATTCTTGTCTCCTTATATTCTTTGCATTAACTTATTTCTCTGACTTCCCCAGACCTCCCTACTCTGTATTCCAAATCAACTATTCTGTCTGCAAATTCTTTCCCTCTATTATAATTTGATTTTCTAATGATCTTAATACATATTAAATAGTTGCATTTCCTTAAGTCTGAAATTTTTTTGGTCTTTTTCTGTTTACTTTTTTACTAATAACCATTCACCATCAATCCGATGTCCTCAAACATTCGTTATCTTATAATGTTTCTGTAAATAGTCTTTAAATTTCCTCCAATCTTCCTTCACCGTCTCTTCTCCCTGGTCTCTGATTCTGCCGGTCATTTCTGCCAATTCCATGTAGTCGGTAACTTTCATCTGCCATTCTTCCAGCGTGGGTAGCTCTTGTGTCTTCTACATTTTTAACTTTTGACTCTTATCTGCAAACTCCCAACCCCACTTCCCCACCTTAACACTGGGAGGGCCATGTCCCCGGAATTTGTGAAGACAGGATTCTCAAAAATACCTCTTGCTTGCGGCTCCTGGAGTATTGCTGGCAATGGCTGGAGTTTTTTTTCAAGCTCCTGGACCTTCATACGCAATGCTTGATCATCCTTAAGTACTGTTTCCGCCCCCGTCTCAGGGCTATTCGGCGCCTTCTTCAGTATTTCAACATCCTGGAGAGGACAGACACTTCCTGCTAGACATTTACTCCAGACATTTACACAAGGCACAGAGGCACTGGTTGAAGAAGTTGGGAATGAGCAGACAGTGCTATTGCTGAGAAGGAGCTCCACCCCAGGGTGCTAAAGAGCTCTTTCCCTAGCCTGCAGGTGCCAGAAGGCCAAGCGCTGGTGTTGCAGTGGTGGTACTTCAGAGGAGTATGAGAAAAGGCTGCTCTGGATTCAGGGTATATAAATGGCTTTGCCTGAAGCTTTGGATTGTGCTCTGCATTAGCAGAGAGGCTCTACTTAGTTGCAAATGAAGCACATTTCAGTTATTATAGAATCCGGTGTTTCCATGCATGCTTGTTCAGGAACTCTGTGAACAAGACAGCCGCTGTTTCAAACTGGCCCTTATCCTGGCAGGTTAAACGATTAAAGTTGACTTGATTCACTTCATCCGCCAACTACCCTTCTAAGCAACCAGAGCAATTACAAATAAAAGGCTCTCCAACCGTGCGCTATCCCTATCTGCAAGCAAGCTCTCCCACAAAGTGGGGGGGGGGGGCAGGGGATCCCCGCTGCTGTGCTTTGCCTCAACGCCCCAAAGACAAGCCGTCCAGCTGGAGAAAAGGGCGGAGGGGTGTACGCCACAGGAACGGCCAAGAACGCTGATTTTTGCTCAGCAATGAGGCGTTAAAGCAGACATACCTTCCTCTGGGTCTCTGCTCTCTCGGGTCGGGCTCTCCCTCTCCTCAGCGGCGGCAGCAAGGTCGGGGCACCCCCCCAGCCAGCGGATTGGCTGGCTGGAACTGGCTGGAATGTCCCCGGATTTAAGTAATGTCCCCGGATGTAGTCGGGACCTCCAATGCTGCTTGCTGCCATGGCGTCAGCTGTGTTGCAGTGCAGGAAGTCCCCAGGCGTAATTCCGGGGACATTAATTAAATCCGGGGACAAATTTCTGCTGGGAACAGATTGCTGAATCCGGGGACTGTCCCTGGCAACTGGGGACGCCTGGTAAGCCTCCTTCTGGCCTTACCTGAGCAGCAAGTGCAGCTTTCCCTGGATCACCGTGGATCCCTTCAGCTGCCATCAAGCTCCCAGGTGTGGATCTGTTGTCCTGACCTGAATACAAAAGAAGTGATTTTACATCTCCATTCCAACACGAAACGAAAGCCCAGAGCCTGGCTTCATGCTCCCCCTCATCTGGAATATGGTCACTTCCAGCCCCCTCCCAGCCCAAGGATCTCCTTGTAGAGGACTGCCTGTATGACAGAGAGGTTTTCTGTGGAGTGCTGCCTCCCTCTGCTGGTGCAAGCTGTTTCTCCAGCAGAAAAATGCTTCCTGATAGAGTGGAAGTGGCCACCCCTCTTTCCCCACCCCATTCCATATGCATCCCGACCCCAACTATCAGGATTTGCCATCTGGCCTGACTCTACAGTGCTGCTGATACACAAGATAGGCAATCGCCTGCCACTCACTAACCTAACTGCAGCCTTGCAGGGAAAGAATATAAGAGCAGCCAGAGATTTTGTAGTCCAGCCTATTCACATAAGCAGACCAGTCCCCTGCAGCGCACACCCTCCCACTCAAAAGCAAGTCAGCTCACCGCCAGAAACTGGGCCTCTTTCTCCTGCTTCACTTCTGAGATATTTCACGGCAGGCTGGGTTAAAGTCGACTCGCATTCCTGGCAAGGCTGTTTTCATCCACGGAGTTTGTTCTATGAGACACATGAGCCAAATAGCCGAGGAGACAGTTTTTGAGCTGCCTGTCATTCATACACTTTATACTGAAAGGATTTCAGGGGCAGATGCTCTTTTTCTGCATGGAGGGTGGGGGTTTCCAAAGGGGCGCTATTCAGACCTGCATTCATGGCTTATGAGTCGTAGCCGTGTGACATGATGGGGGGGGGGCAGTTCTTATTTTTAGAGTATTTGCCTGCAACCTATTATGTGGGAATCTCAAGGTACTTTACAACTAGGTCCGAAAATAGGCAAACATTGAAATGCAGCAGAATTATTAGGCCTACAGTAAAAAAATATCCTTCAAAGCCCATATTGGCTGGCAGCAGCATCCCCCCAAATCCATGATGGATAAGCACTTTCCCCACATGGAGCAGAATTGCACCCATGTTGGCAAAGGCCTCCTTTCTAGAAGGGGGAGCAGAGGCTGCCCCCACCCACTGCTCTCTTCTCCCAGGCATCTGAAGAGACAATCGGCTCCCCTTCTCTACCTGTGTGCCACAAGCCTGAATTGCAAGACAGTTCCCACTTTGGGGCAACAGGGAACAAACATGCAGAGGACGAGTTCTGAGGCTCCCCCAACAAAGCCATTTCCCTGGGCCCACCTGCCAGCCTGCTGCTGGCTGGCTGCCCACCCACAGGAAAACGGCACGATTCTCCCCACCAACAGGACATAACAAGAAGACGGGGACGATAACATAGGACTTCCTAACTTGTGAGTTCTGATGAGCCGCTGCTGCTTCCCCAGTTTAAAGGATGGCGGCTCAGGTGAGCCATTAAGCTAGAAGCAGGAAAAGGACCGACCCCGGGATGGGCTGTCTGCCTTCCTTTTGCCTTCCACCTCACGACATCCTTCCCCAGCCTGGTGCACTCCAGGTGTTCTGGGGCTCCATCTCTCACCAGGCCCAGGCGGTCTGGCCAGGGGTCAGGGATGGGGGCAGTTGTCCAAAGCAGCTGGAGAGACTCAAGGAGGGCATTGCAGCCTCAAAGCCCTTTCCCTACCTCTCAATCTGGACTTACCTGGCCTTGCCCCTGGCCGCCTTTAGCCAGATCAGCTGTGCTCGGAGCTGGGACAGACCCCTCTGGAGACTTAGAGGCAGAGGAAACAGCCTGGGTCCCCGCAAAGGTGATCACACTTTTCCTACTCCCAGACTGCAGGCTAGAGAACGTCGCTGCAAGCTGGTGACCCGTTCCCTGGGTGGTGCACTGGGAAGAAGAAACCTCATCCAGTTTGGCCAGTGCCATGGGGCCTTTCTTCAGAAAGCTGCTCGGGGACCTGCAATGGAGCACTGCCCAAGGAGGAGGACATGTGGGAGGCCTGCTGGGAAGGCTGCTGGGACCCCGACGCTTCCTGGCTAAGGGAAGCAGCTCTTCCAGTGGTATCTCTGGGAACAGAGGGCATCAAAGTGAGCTGGCAATGAGAAGGCTCAGCCAGGTGGCAGCCGGAGGTCTCTTTAGTCACACCCAGGGATTCGTTGGGCGAACTTTTCTTCTCCATTCTGTGGACACGAAGGCAAGTCTTCTGACCACTGTACCAGCTGGTTTCAAAGGCTATTTTTTATGAAAGCTTGAAAAACAAAGAAAACACAATATACAGAGATCAGTGTCAGATATCAAGCATTTTGAAAACATAAAAATGAAAAGAACAGAAGACGAAAAGCTTTCTTCTTTGTTGCAAAGTAATTCCCAAGAATAAGCCCAGAGTAGGTAGGCCTTTTTACTCCTGGGGAAATCACCGGCAATTTCATGCCAAATGCAGCAGAGGGAAGGGGCACAGGAGCTGCTATGAAACAGACGATCCTCAGTCAGCCTTCCGCTCTGTAAATAGCAAAAAGTAAAAACTGTGTTACTAATATCTTAAAAGAAGAGACTGAAATAACTAACCTGACGTCTTGGGAAGGATCAGATCCCCCCCCCCCCCCCAGGACAAGGAGAAGGAGGGGGGGAAACTGGAAAAAAAACTTTAACTTTCGGACGGAAAGAGGCTGTTGCAGTGGAATCACCGCTCAGGCTCCCAGGTCCTGAGCTGTCAAAATTGAAAGTGCAAGCCTCAGAAAGGGATCGCGGACAGTCTTTAAAAGGAGAAACATTTGTAACGGAGCTGAAATTGCTACAATAAGAATTTGAACTTTAAAATATTTATACAATATTGCTTTAAAAGGAAGTTAAAGGACATTTTATTTCTTCTGGCTTTGGGACTCTTGGGTCCCCCTGGTGGGCATGGACATTGCTACAAAGTTTCCTGGTAACTTTCCACTGTAACTCTCTATTGTAACTTCTTAACTGACTGATAACAAGTGCAGCTGCAGTCTGACCGTGGGAAAGTATATCTTATGGCAGAAAAAGAAGGAAAAGGAAAAGGAGAATTTTTTCAGGAGAAAACTACAAGGTCAGGCAAATCTTACTTGCCAGGAAGAAGAGGATCTTTAGACCCAACAGGAGGTGCCACTACACAACCGAAAGGAAAAGGAATGTCTACCACAGATGAGCTGATTAGTGCAGGTTTTGCAAGACTGCAAGGAGCTATAGATAAACTTACAGAAGAGGTGGCAGAAACGAAAAAAGAGGTGGCAGAAACCGAAAAACAAGTGGCAGAAACGAACAAGGGGATTGCAGAAGCATCTTCTAAAATAGATCAGAATACTATTAGTATAAGACAGAATACAGATTCAATTAAAAAATTATTGGAGGATTCTGCAAAAACAAGAAAGATTGCCGAGGATGCCAGAGAGGCGGTCGCTGCTACAGAGGAGAAACTACCACCTATGAATAGACAACTTGAGGACTACAGAGCAAGGTTTTCTATGATTGAATTGAAGGACAAGCAGACAAACCTGAGGATCAGAGGTGTGCCAGAAATTGAGAAAGAGAGCCTACGGGACCTCTTGACACAAGAATTTGAAAAATCTTGGGGATTGGACTCGGAAAAAGAAGAATTTAAAATACTAAGTGCCTTTCGACTGGGAAAAACAAATAAAAGGATCAAAATCAGAGACTGTTTGATTACATTAAGATCTAAAGAAGAAAGGGACAAGATCCTGGGACTACATTTTCAAAAACCTTTGGAAATTTCCCAGTCTAGAGCTGAAATTTTCAAGGACATCCCCAAACACCTTCTTGATCTTAGAGCCAGATACAAAGATTTGGTCGCCCAGTTGAGGAGGAACAGCATCATCTTTAGGTGGGAGTTTTCAGAAGGACTTTCTTTCAACTTTAAAGGAAGGAAGATAAAAATAAAATCAGTGGAAGACAGAAACAGTTTTTTGGAGGCCTACGGGGAAGACCTACAGAAAGGAACGGTAGACCTGCTAGAGGAAAGAAGAAAAAAGACAGCAGAGGCAATATTGAATTTGAACCTAGAAGAGAAGACACCACCAGGATCGGAAGAGGAGAAATTATCGGAAGCAGTTGGAGGAACAGAATAGTAATAATACAACATGTCTCTGCAACTTTTGAGCTGGAATTGCAATGGTTTGAACTCGGGTCAGAGGAGGAAATCTATTTTTCATATATTAAAAAAAGAGCAATTGGACTTGATTTGCTTGCAAGAAACACATGTGACTAGGCTCCATAGAAAAATTCTAATTAACAAAAAGTTGGGTCAAGAATTTATCTCATCGGACAAAGTTAAAAAAAGAGGAGTTGTAATTTATGCTAAAGAGAGCCTATCACCAAAGTTTATTCTCAAAGATGAACAAGGAAGATATTTGGCAATTGAAATCCAGTATCATGGACAGAAATATTTGATAGTAGGTGTATATGCACCGAATGAAGGAAAATCAGAGTTCTTCAAAAGGTTGCATGAGACATTGTTAGAATGTATGGAGTACAATGTGATTTTGATGGGAGATATGAATGGAGTAGTTTCAACGAATATGGACAAGGCACAAAGACAAGTAGTCACCAATGATGGGAGACTACCGAAAACCTTTTTTGAACTGACTGATAACTTAGACCTGATTGACATCTGGAGAACGAAGCATCCCTTAGAAAGAGAGGGAACCTTCTTTTCTGAAGCCAAAAAGACTTGGACTAGAATTGACCAAATATGGACCACTAGAGGACTGGCACCAAAGATAAAAAAAGTGGAAATCTGCCCAAAGACTTGCTCCGACCATAACGCTGTAAAGATGGTAATGAACCTACAACCAATTGGTTCCTTTAGATGGAGGATGAATGACTCTCTTTTTAGAGATGAGGAATTTGTCAAGAAAGCCCAGAAGACTTTGAAAGACTACTTTGAGATAAATTTGAATACCACAGTGGAGAAAAGAACCATTTGGGACGCAAGCAAAGCTGTCATGAGAGGATTTTTGATACAACAGAATGCACTCAAGAAAAGATTACAACAGGAAAAAAGAGAAAAGGTTTTGGAAAAGATCAAGGAAGGCGAAAAGAGACTGAGATCAAAACCAAAGTCACAAGAAATATTAAGAGAGATAAAGCTGTATCAAGTACAGTATATGCAAATGATAAATCAAGACATTGAATGGAAAATCAGACAAATGAGACAAAGAACATTTGAATCGGCAAATAAATGTGGAAAGTTATTGGCATGGCTAATAAAGAAGAGGCAGAAAATGAATACTATTACAAATTTGGAAGTGGAAGGAAAAATTTTACAGTATCCTACTGAGATCAGGAGTGCTTTTCAAAAATATTTTAAACAGCTTTATTCTCAACAACCACAGAAAGATACTGAGATAGAAGAATTTCTGAAAGTAAATGAGCTACCAAAAATATCTCAAGAAAACAAACTTAAATTGAGTTCCAGGATAACAGAACAAGAAGTTGAGAGCGCCATTCAAAACATGCAATTAGGCAAATCTCCAGGACCGGATGGGTTGACTGCAAGATACTACAAATCACTGAAAGACTGGTTAATTCAACCCTTAAAGGAGATATGTAATGAAATAGTTCAGGGGAAAAGGGCTCCAGAAACGTGGAAAGAAGCTTTTGTGACTCTTATACCAAAGACAGACTCTGAAAAACATCAACTCAGGAATTACCGGCCTATATCATTGCTTAATGTGGATTATAAAATATTTGCAGACATCTTGGCTAGAAGACTGAAGAAAGTCTTAATAGAGGAGATTCACAAAGACCAAGCAGGCTTTCTCCCAGGAAGGCACTTATCAGATAATGTAAGAAATATAATTGATATTTTGGAACTTTTACAGGAAAATATAAATACAAAAGCGGCTTTGATATTTGTGGACGCGGAGAAAGCCTTTGACAACATCTCTTGGAGCTTTATGAAGAAGAATCTCCATGGCATGGGGGTAGGCCAAGAGTTTGAAACTGGTATAGGAGCAATCTATTCTGAACAAAAAGCTAAACTAATTGTTAATAATGTTTTGACAGAGGAGTTCAGAATAGAAAAAGGAACACGACAAGGTTGTCCTATTTCCCCTTTGTTATTTATATCAGTCCTGGAGGTGTTGCTGAATATGATTAGACAGGACCAATTGGTCAAAGGGATACAGGTCGGAGCTAAACAGTACAAATTAAGAGCTTTTGCAGATGACCTGGTTTTGACGTTACAGGAGCCAGAATCTAGTGTGAAAAAGGTTTTAGAACTGATTCAAGAATTTGGCCAATTGGCAGGTTTTAAATTAAATAAAACAAAAACTAAGGTTTTGACAAAAAATCTAACAGAAATTGAAAATGAAAGGTTTCAGAATGAAACAGGTTTGACAGTGGTGAAAAAAGTAAAATATTTGGGAATTACCATGACTGCTAAAAACGGGAACTTATTTAAAGATAACTATGATAAATGCTGGACGGAGATAAAAAAGATCTAGATATATGGTCTAATTTGAAACTCTCATTTTTAGGACGTATTGCCGTGATTAAGATGAATGTATTGCCAAGAATGTTATTCCTATTCCAGACATTGCAGATTATTGACAAAACAGACTGTTTCAAGAAGTGGCAGAAAGACATATCTAGATTTGTCTGGCAGGGCAAAAAGCCAAGAATAAAACTTAAAATATTAATGGATGTAAAGGAAAGAGGGGGCTTTGCCCTGCCGGACTTAAAACTTTATTATGAAGCAGCAGCTTTCTGCTGGCTGAAAGAATGGCTACTTCTTGAAAATACAGATATACTGGATTTAGAAGGTTTTAACAATGCGTTTGGTTGGCATGCATACTTATGGTACGACAAGGTTAAAGTGCATAGAATGTTAAAATTCACATTGTCAGGAAAGCATTGTTTAATGTGTGGATTAGATATAAGGATCTTTTGGAAAACAAAACTCCAAGGTGGTTGTCTCCAATGGAAGCAAAAGCTTTAAAGAAACTCAATATGGAGGCCAACTGGCCAAAGTATTGGGAGATTTTAGAACAAGATGGAGACAAATTGAAACTACAGAGTTTTGATAAATTAAAAAGCAAAGTCCGAGATTGGCTCCATTACCATCAAATAATGGAGGCATTTAAAATGGATAGAAAAATTGGCTTCCAGGTGGAAAAATCAAAATTGGAAACAGAATTGTTAGAACCCAAAACAAAAATATTGTCAAGAATGTATAATTTGCTGCTGAAATGGAATACACAGGATGAGGAAGTGAAATCAGCAATGATTAAGTGGGCACAAGATCATATCACAAGATGTTGGTCATAATATAATGTTTGCTGACTGGGAACGGTTATGGACCACTGGAATAAAGTTCACGGCAAGTAATGCCTTAAGAGAGAATATAATGAAAATGATTTACAGATGGTACATGACACCAGTCTAGGTAGCAAAAATTTATCTGTCAGGGAACTGCCATCGGAAGGACAGGAGGTGCAAAGGCTCACTGAGGTTGAGAGAGACACAGCAGCTGAAGAGGGAACCAGCAGGGGGAGAGCAGGAACTTCAAGGGAAGGTGAGTCGGAGGGATGGCTCAGAGACGCTTCCAGCGAAAACAGCGGGGAGGTCTCAGGACCTCCTATAGGGACACCCATTCCTCGCCGGAAACTGTCACGCCGAGAGTCCAGAAGACGTGTTTCCGTTAAGGAGCTTTTATGTTGGAAACGATTCCGAAAGCAAACACTTTCGGATTCTGCTAGCGATTGACGCAGCCATGCTGGAGGGGCTCCGTCACAGGCAGAGGTTTGAAAACTTGATCAAACTCTGAGGGACTTGCAGTTTACGCACAAGCAGCTCATCATCCCATCACAGCAATCCGAAAGTCACCGAAAGCTAGCTTGTGCAGGGAGAGGCATCATGAGCGACCCAGCCGGAACCGGAGGAGCAGGAGCAGCTGGAGGGGGTCCAAGCCTGGAGGAAAGGTACAGAGCGTTGGAGATCCAGCTTGCCTTGCAAACGGTGAGGCTTGAGGAGAGGAGGGCTCAGGATGCAGAAAAGGGGAAGGAGAAAACCACCCCGCTCGCCAGAAAGGTGCCAGGATTGGTGCAGAAATTCGGGGGGGACCCCAGAAACTATCATGCCTTTAGAACAGAGATGCAATACGCTCTCAACCTGCAGTTTGATGACTTCCCCGACGAGGAATCGCGAGTGGCTTTTGTAATTGGCCATCTCGAATCAGGGGCGAAGGACTGGGTTAGACCCCTGATGGCAGCGAATAATGAGATCCTAAAGGACACGAGGAAGTTTTTTCGTGCCATGGACCTGATGTTTTCCAGTGACATTGAGCAGGGAGTGGTGCGAAGGCAGTTAATGGCTTGCAAACAGGGGAGCCGGTCTGTCCGTGAGTACTGGACTGAGTTTACTATGTTGATTCATAGATTGGGGTGGGACCTATCGGCGGAACCCATCCAGATGCTTTTCGAAGAGGGGCTTTCTTCGGTCCTGAAAGATGAACTTTCCCGGGGGCCCAGGGCGGAGTCTATGGACCAGCTGACCAAATCCGCGCTGGCCATAGGAGCGCGCCAGGAAGCGAGGGCTTTGGAAAGGCGGGAAGGGAAAGGAGAACGTTGGAGGGAGCTCCGCATTCCAGACATTCCAGAGCCGCCTTTCCCGCCGGCAGAGCCGATGGAAGTTGGAACAGCGCGGGCGCGCGCAGTTTCAAATCTCAGTGAAGGGCGGAAGAAGGAGGGAAAGAGCGCCAAGAAATGTTATCTCTGCCAACAGCCAGGGCACTTTGCCAGAGTCTGTCCACAAAGAAAGGAATGGCAAGGGATGGCAGGAGCTGTTGGGGGAGAGGAGGAGGAAAGCAAGGAGCAAGTAAAAGCCAACGCCTGGCTGCCACCGTCGGGGCACAGCAGCCAGGCCAAAGAGCAGTGAAAGTGCCCACGCCAGAACCTCCCAGACCTGCTTTAGTGATAGAGGTGTTGCTAGAGCTGCCAAACGGACACCCACTACAGATTAAGGCGCTTTTGGATTCAGGCAGCTCCTGTAATTTCATGAGTAAGGAGTTTGCAGCTGAGCACCAGATACAGACCATCCCTTTAAGTAACCCCTTGCAGGTGACCACGATTGACGGCAGAGAGCTGTTGGGAGGAGAAGTGAGCCAACAGACAGTCCCAATGATAATGAGGGTGGCAAGGCACACCGAAAGGATAGCGTTTAATGTGGCCACCTTGGGAGGAGCTCCCATCATTTTGGGGATGAGCTGGCTGGCACTACACGATCCTCTAGTGGGCTGGCATCAGAGGGTGGTCTCCTTTGGGTCAGCGCATTGCCTAGAACACTGCAAGCAGGGGAAGGTTCCAGGAGGAGCCAGAGTCACCCTAGCCGGGATGGAAGTAATGAGTAAAGGGAAGGTGCCTCCGCAATACGCAGATCTGAGCAACGTATTCAGCGAAAGGGAAGCAGACAAACTGCCGCCGCATAGACCCTTTGACTGTCAAATCAACCTACTCCCTGGGGCCCAACTCCCAGTGGGCAAACTGTACGCCATGTCAGACAGGGAGATGCAGGAGTTGAGGGAGTTCATTGACAAAAACCTGAAGCGAGGTTTCATCAGAGAGTCCCGAGCGGTGGGGGGCAGCCCAGTGTTTTTTGTGGACAAAAAGAACACAGATAAGCCGAGACTTGTAGTGGACTTCAGGGCCCTAAATGCCGTGTCGGAACCCCTGGCTTTTCCTATGCCCCGAATTGATGACATTTTGACCAGGGTGAGGAAGGGGAAGATTTTTACAAAACTGGACCTGCGGGGGGCGTACAATCTGATACGCATAAGGAAGGGGGATGAATGGAAGACCACCATGTTCACCCCTTTGGGAGCATTTGAATACCTCGTTATGCCCTTCGGTCTACAAGCAGGCTCGGCGTGCTTTCAAAGTTTTATGAACCACGTCTTGGGACCTTTGCTCTACAAGAACTGTGTGGCCTTTTTAGATGACGTGTTGGTGTATTCGGAAAATGAGGAGCAGCATGTGAGGGACGTGCGAGAAGTGTTGGGCCGGCTGCAAGCCAATCAGCTGTGGGTGAAACTGGAGAAGTGCCAGTTTCATACCAAGGAGGTGGAATTCCTGGGGTACCGCTTGTCAGACAAGGGATTGGCCATGGATCCAGGCAAGGTCCAAGCGGTACTGGAATGGAAGACACCGAAGACCAAGAAGGATGTGCAAAGGTTCCTGGGGTTTGGGAACTTTTATCGGAAGTTCATCAAGAACTTTGCACACTTGACGGCGCCCATCACCGACTGCCTCAGCAGCAAGAAGAAATTTGTTTGGACGGCGGAGGCGGAGCGAGCATTTGAAGAACTGAAAAGGGCTTTCGCCTCGGAAGAACAACTTCTGCATGTGGACTTACGAAAACCCATGAGAGTGGAAACAGACGCGTCCGACCGGGCGATCGGAGCGGTACTTCTTCAACCGGGAAGGAATACGTCGGAGTGGAGACCGTGTGCCTTCTTCTCGAGGAAGCTGAATAAGTCCGAGAGGAACTACACGGTGTATGACAGGGAACTACTCGCCATTCACGAAGCGTTCCGGAGGTGGAGACATTTATTAATTGGGGCACAACACAAGGTGCAAGTGTGCACCGACCACAAGAATTTGGAGTATTGGAGAACAGCTCGAGTACTCAACCAACGACAAGTGAGATGGGCACAGGAATTCTCCAAATTCCACTTTGAAATTTGTTATGTGCCAGGCCCAGAAAACGTCAGGGCGGACGCTCTCTCACGCAAACCAGAGTATTTGGAGGGGGAGGGGGCAATCGAAGAAAGACATGTCATCCCTGAGGACCGCTGGGTGTGTGGGGCGGCGCTGGTGGGGCGACGAGAACTGGTAGAGGAAACGGGAAATGATGAGTATGCCCAGAATAAGCTCAGAGGTCTCAGGGGAGAGGGCGAGAGCCCCGAAGGTTTTGAGGAAAGAAATGGGGCATTGTATTACAAAGGGGCACTGTATATACCAGAAGGTGAATTGAGGGGAAGAGTGCTCAAGCAGTTGCACGATAGCCCCACGGCGGGACATTTTGGGCAACACAAGACCATGTGGATGGTTACCAGGGAATTTTGGTGGCCCAAGGTGAGGGAAGATGTAAAGGAGTATGTAAGAAGGTGTGACCAATGTCAGAGAGCCAAAGGGGAAAGAAGGGCGCCGGCAGGGTTATTAGAACCATTACCCACACCAGAACGGCCTTGGGAAGCGGTATCAATAGATTTTATGACGGATCTGCCGAAATCCAAGGGGAAAACAGCCATCATGGTAGTAGTAGACCTGTTAACTAAGATGTGCCACTTTGTAGCATGCTCACATGCAGTCACAGCGGAAGAAACAGCGAAGTTGTTTGTAGAACACATCTTTAGGTTGCACGGCGCCCCCTTGAGGGTGATCTCAGACCGCGGCAAACAATTTACTTCCAGGTTCTGGAGGAAGCTCATGAGCTTGCTGCACGTGGAAGTCAATTTTTCAACTGCCCGGCACCCTGAAACCAACGGGCAGGCGGAAAGAGCAAATGGCATCCTCCAACAATATCTGAGGTGTTATGTCAATGACAGAGAGAACGATTGGGTCGAAAAGTTGGCGCTGGCAGAATTTGCCTACAATAATGCGGAGAATGTCTCCACAGGGATGAGCCCCTTTTTGGCTAATTACGGGTGTCACCCCAGGGCATTTCCAGGGGATGGAGGCGAGAGATGGAGCGTCCCAGCGGCCGAACATTTTGTAGAAGAGATGGAAGCGATCCATCATCAGCTCCAGCTCAACTTAGAAAGGGCCAAGGCACAATATAAGAAGCAGGCAGACAAGAACAGAAGGGAAGGTGAAACCATAAGGGTGGGGGATCAGGTGTGGCTGTCAACCCAAGGGTTGCCGTTCAAAGGGGGTTGTAAAAAATTAAGACCCAAGAGATTGGGACCCTTTGAGGTCATTCAGCAGGTCAACCCAGTGGCTTTCAAACTCCGGTTACCCAACCACATGAAATTGCACCCAGTGTTCCACAGGTCGTTACTGTCACCATACCGGGGGGGACGTGAAGGGGAGCACACCAGGGAACCAGCCTTGGAAGAAAGGGAAAGCAGCAACCATGTAGCGGAAATCCTCGATTCCAGGTGGAAGGGAAATCAGGTGGAGTATTTGGTGGCGTGGGAAGGGGAACCGGAGTCAGAAAACACCTGGGTGACTGCAGGGGAGGTCAATGACGAGGTTTTAACAGAAACGTTCCACCAACGATTCCCGAGGAAACCACAGCTGGTAGCAAGGTTTAGGAGGGAGTATTTCGGCACCACCGACGAGGAAGAGGAACTGGAAGGATTCACGGAGTCGGAGTTGGAAGAGGGAATGGACTCCGATGACGAGGAGTACCGAGAGACCAGGGACAGCAACAAGTGGAGGGAAGTGTTCGAAACTTCGGACGATGAGGAAGGTTCTTTCAGAGGTTTTACCTCCTCACAACCCATAGGGGAGGAGACGGGAGGGGGTGAAGGGGGCCCTGGAGGGGAGGTGGATGTCAGGGAACTGCCATCGGAAGGACAGGAGGTGCAAAGGCTCACTGAGGTTGAGAGAGACACAGCAGCTGAAGAGGGAACCAGCAGGGGGAGAGCAGGAACTTCAAGGGAAGGTGAGTCGGAGGGATGGCTCAGAGACGCTTCCAGCGAAAACAGCGGGGAGGTCTCAGGACCTCCTATAGGGTCACCCATTCCTCGCCGGAAACTGTCACGCCGAGAGTCCAGAAGACGTGTTTCCGTTAAGGAGCTTTTATGTTGGAAACGATTCCGAAAGCAACCACTTTCGGATTCTGCTAGCAATTGACGCAGCCATGCTGGAGGGGCTCCGTCACAGGCAGAGGTTTGAAAACTTGATCAAACTCTGAGGGACTTGCAGTTTACGCACAAGCAGCTCATCATCCCATCACATTATCATATGCCTGATAATAAATGTTGGAAATGTAAAGAATCTGAAGGCACTTTCTTTCACCTTTGGTGGACGTGCCCAAGGATTAAGTCCTTCTGGGAGATGATTTATAATGAATTGAAAAAAGTGTTTAAATACACATTTCGAAAGAACCCAGAAGCCTTTCTCCTAGGCATGGTTAACCAACAGGTTCAGGCGAAGGACAGGACATTTTTTATGTATGCCACAACAGCAGCAAGAACACTCATCGCACAGTATTGGAAGACGCAAGAACTACCCACGCTGGAAGAATGGCAGATGAAGGTTATTGACTATATGGAATTAGCAGAAATGACCGGCAGAATCAGAGACCAGGGAGAAGAGACGGTGAAGGAAGACTGGAGGAAGTTTAAAGACTATTTACAGAAGTATTATAAGATAATGAATGTCTGAGGACATCAGATTGAATTTAAATGAATATTAGTAAAAAATTTCATGATTAAGAAAGACAAATGTTTTCAAGATAAATGGAAATGTAATTATGTTAAGAGATTAAGATTAAGTTGAACCAAAGATATGCCAGAGGGAAAAAAATTTACTGTCAGAACATAAGATTTAGAATACAGAGTGGGAAGGTCTAGGGAAGTCGTAGACCCAGGTTAATGTCAAATAATGCAAAGACACAATGATTCTTTTTTTAATTTCTTTTTTAATTTTTTATTTTCTTATACACTGTATTTTATATTGATTGTATGTGTTGTTTTTACCTTCTGTTCTGTACTTGTTTGTTTGTATTATTTGTTTATTGATTGCTAAAAAAAATAAAAATATTATATATATATAAAAAAGAAACAGGCGATCCTCAAATCACAGCTGTTTGATGCCGGGATGGAATCAATCCTTTTGCTTCAGTAAAAACCTCAAGGGTCGTAGGTTGTGGTTAAATGAACTGGATGGTGTTACAAAGGGTCTCAAAATGAAACACCGTTTTTCAATTTGAAAACTGTTGAATGATCTTTACCTATCCTGGGAAGAGTACATGAAGAACTACATGAAGATGGTGTACAGACGGTACACAACACCGTGCAGTTAGGGAAAATGTACAAAACTAGTTCAAATATATGTTGGAAGTGTAAGGAAAAGGAGGGAATATTTTATCACATGTGGTGGGAGTGTAAGGTAATTAAAACATTTGGGGAAATGATATACAATGAATTGAAGAAAATGTCCCATTTAACATTTATTAAAAAGCTGAGTCATTTTTGTTGGGGATTGTAGGGAAAGATCTGCCAAAAAAGTTGAAAAACATCTTCATGTATGCGACAACGGCCGCGAGAGTTCTGGTTGCGCAAGGATGGAAGACTGAAGAAACCCCAACTAAAGAATCATGGCGAGAAAAGTTGATGGACTATGCAGAACTGGCAAAATTGACATATAAGCTACAGGTCAAGGATAACTATGACTTTAAGGATGAATGGGAACCTTTCACAAAGTCTCTGAAGACGCAACAAAGTGAATTGGACTCCTTGGCCGGTTTTGAATAAACATCCAGAATTTTATTTTATTTTTACTGATAATAATCAGCTATACAGTTTGAGGATCTATACAACTTTTTAACATGCAGAAAATAGCAATATTAGAGAAACCAAAGACTGGAACTGAGGGAAGTCAGGAGGTGGGGTGGGGGTGGGGGTTCTGGGGGGGAGGGGGGAGGGAGGGAAAATGGGGGGGGGAATAAGGATATGTTTTTGGATAATATGTCTTGTTATAACTTAGAATATTTTTTTTTTTTAATATCCTGGGAACAGTACACAACAGTGGTGGGCAGTTCCACAGACCCTCCTCCTCTGCTCAAAATGCATACAGACCCATCTTTGCGCGGGAAAGATCCAGACAAAAGGAGTCTGTTTTCAAAGTACCCGCCGAGGGGTTTAGACGGCTTCATCCTCTTGCCTCCCCCCCCCCCCCCCCCGATCACCGTTTCACTCCGGAAGGCGTCTCAGACCTGGGTGGAGCAGCCACAAATGACAGGCCAAGAGACAAGGTCCTGCCCAGATTCAGGCTTCCTCAGGATCGTGTGGAATCTGTACACGTTTCTGTTGGCGCTTCCACTAGTGATTTATCTGTACAGGATCGGACTTCATTTCAGCCAACCACATCCTTCCTCTTCCCCCTCCCTCTTCCCCCGACAGCATACTAGAGTTCATATGGATTTCAAAGCATGCTTTCAGAACTTGTATGCTTAGCTTTAAACTCCACAAAAGTAGCCTATGGCTAGGATGCTATTTATCAAAGTCTGTGCCCATTAAAATATGGTCAGATACAAGTATGCTTTCCCCCTTGTTATACAATTATTATTTTTAAAATTGCATTCAACTATTTACTATTTAAACAGCTTATACACCACTTGACTATAATCATCTCTGAAGTGACACACAAGAAATACATTGCAGAAAAAGTTAACATTGATGACATCAGAGTTCCGTTAAAAAGACCTGCTGGAATAAAAAAAGGATTCGGTAGGTGCTGGGTGCTCTGCCTGATGCTCTCAACTGACAAGATGTAGGTGTGGTTGAATCAAATGGGAACAGTGACCACAGTGCTATCAAATTCAACATACACAGTATGGAAGTGGACAATTGCTAAGGAAATCCAGAACAGTCACATTTGACTTCAAAAGAGGAGACTTCCTCAGAATGAGGGATTGGGTAAAAAGGAAGTTGAAGGGGGAAAGCCAAGGATGGTGAGCCCTTCTGTGCTCCAGAGGGCCTGGGTGGCCTCATTCCCCTCTTGTTCTGAGCACTGCAGAGGGAGGCAAACCTGTCCTTCCTGGGGGCTGTTCCTGGAGGGCAGCAGGAGGAGGGGGCTGCTGCAGCTGCCTCCTTTGGGGGCATGGCTCACCTTGCCTGCTCCTGCCCTCCTCCAGCACACACAACCTTACCTGCCTCAGCCATCCATGGGGGCTTGAGAGTGTGTGAGCAGACTTTGTCATGGGAGGAGGCAGGCCTTGCAGAGGAGGAATGCTGGGGGCAGGCAGTCAAACTCAGCCCTGAAGCTCACTGGGTGACCCTGGGCCAGGCACTCACGCTCAGCCTAACCTACCTCAAAGGGTTGTTGTGGTGATAAAACGGGGGGGGGGGGGGGGAGAACTCTGCACACCAACTGGACCTCCTTGCAGGAAATGGGGGCTATAAATGTAATTGTGTCATTTGTACCCCACCCACTCACTGGGTTTCCCCAGCCTCTCTGGGCGGCTTCCAACACATATTAAAACAACAAACATTCAAAGCCTCCCTATAAAGGGCTGCCTTCCAGAGGTTTGATAGTTGCTCATCTCCTTGTCACCTGTAGGGAGGGCGTTCCACAGAGAGGCTGCCACCACCGAGAAGGCCCTCCCTCTGCCTGGTTCCCTGCAACCTCGCTTCTCGCGGGGAGGGAACCACCAGAAGACCCTCGGAGGAGGACCTCCGGGCTGAAGGATGGGGGTGGAGATGCTCCTTCAGGTATACTGCGCTGAGCTTCCTGACCTAACATTTGCCTCGCTTAACATAATCAATTAGTAAGTGAAGTTTTCCTCTTCCATTCAAGCAGTACAGGAAGTAAGAACATGCAAAAAGGAATACTACTTCTAGAATTCCCAACTCCTGACATAAAACAGCACAAAGGTTGCCTTTTCTTGACCATCGATCACCTGCGCAAAGTCCCTACGCCACCCCCTATTGTGCTTCAATACAGCCCCATTGGTCAGGCCGGACACTGAGGTCCAGCGCTGAGGGCCTTCTGGTGGTTCCCTCATTGCGAGAAGCGAAGTTACAGGGAACCAGGCAGAGGGCTTCTCGGTAGTGGCGCCCGCCCTGTGGAACGCCCTCCCACCAGATGCCAAAGAAATAAACAACTATATGACATTTAGAAGACATCTGAAGGCAGCCCTGTTTAGGGAAGCTTTTAATGACTGATGTTTTAATGTATTTTTAATCTTTTGCTGGAAGCCGCCCAGAGTGGCTAGCCAGATGGGCCGGGTAGAAATAATTTAAAAATATAATTATTAAATTATTATATGCGTTAGAAACAGAATTTGAAGGGGCAGTCTTTTCTGGCAGTGCCAAATGAAGCTGCTGACCCATTTCTAAGTCCTAAAATCCACAATTTCTCTGAATGCCTGAAAAACCCAGTGGTGCAGGACCTCCTAGCATGCCATCTGCTGGGGAACATTTCCTAGCACTTGGCTGGGAGCTGCTGCAGCGCTATAGTCAGAAAAGGCTTTCTGTATATCGGTAAGTCCCAACAGTTGAATAGGAACCTTCAAAAACAATGTATGTATTTGTATCTCAGATGTTTTCAGCTATTTCACATGTCCACCAAGCACGAGAAAATGTCCCTTCATCTTCTTGACATTTCCAACAAATATTTGGTATGTTTTCGTGTATTCTAAATAACTTCTCGGGAGTTAGATACCAACAATACTTAAATATATATATAAAAGTCTATTTTAAGTCATAACTCAATTATTATTTTAACTCTTTAGTCCACATATGTTACCACTATTCCAACTGTACAATATAACCAAAAAAAGAGAAAATCTTGCCCCTTTAATCATGCACTTTTTAGTCTGTTCCTCTTCCATTTAGGATTTCAACAAAAGTTTGTACATTTTTGATATCACATGATGTGCACAATTGTATCTCAAAACCCGTCTACCACTCTTCCATACCCCAAGTCTTCATTTCCAACTAGAATCTCTCAATCAATCAATCATTTATTTGTATGTTGCCTTTCCAAATTTCAAACCATGTGCAAGGCGGCTTACAAAAAAATTAAAATATTACATAAGTGCAAACATAACAAAACTAGTCATAAACAATGAACAAAATATCGAAAAGTACACAACGAAATTGAAAAAATATCCAAATAATAAGATTCCACGTAAATCATATAATCCAAGCTAAAGAGAAAAATAAATTAACATCAGCAACAGTAACCCCCCCCCCCGAAAAAGAACCCATAAACACCACCCCAACCCTCTTTTATTAAGTGTAAAAGAGAAACCCCTTGTTTAAATTTTACAATCTCCCTGTTTCCACTTTAAGAACTCTCAGTAGATTAACCATTTCTCTTTATCCATCACCCTTTTGTCTATAAAAAGTGTCTTCTGGTGAAACAGAGTCTTTGCGTATAAACTAACTTTATATCTATTCTCAGATTCTTAATACGCCACGCACGTCTAATACAGTGGTTCTCAAGGTGCGCATTTACTCTGACTTGATCTACCACAAATATCCAAGCCATCTAACCCTGAAATCCTAAATTCTAATTCCAAGTCTCTTCTTTCTCACTATTCCCATTCCGTTAACCGCACCAAGCAACAAGCTGTAAAATGCAAGTTTAAAATGCAAGCTTTCCTTTGCATCTCGCAGAACTTTAAATGTAATTCGTGGTTTTTTTCACCTGTCCTCCAAACTTCGGTCTTTTGCCATCCTTTAAATGGGAAATCAGTAGTCAAGCCGTACTTTTTAGTAAAACGTTCGTCTGGATCCCGGAAATCCTACCTGAGAAGAACAATGGGAGTTCCCGTTGGCGCCAGCCGCTTCTCCTTCTGCAAGCAGCGCCACCCGAATTCCCACCTGGGATGAGCCACTAAACTGAGGGCAGGCGGCAAGTGGGAGGGGGAAGTCGTGCGCTTCTGTCCCATCAGAAAAGTGCTGCTCCTCCCCGGAGGCAGCCTGCTTGCAGAGAAGGGGGCTGGGCTGCCTCAAAGCCCATCAAGGCCACAGGCTGCTAGCATGACTCATCCCGGCTTTCTCATCTGAGGGGAAAGGGTCTTAAATGCTGGCCTTGGCAACTTGGCTGAGCTACCTTGGGCCAGTCCTTGGGCCAGCTTAGCCTCCCTCACAGAGGGTTGTTCTGAAGATACACTCAGGAAAACACCCGAGGCATAAAGAAGAACGAGGAGAGTCTGGAAAGGGGGGTGGGGAGAGCTCCCACCCCAGCCGCTCCAGGATGGGAAGTGCGTCCCGGGGGAAGCGGGATTCAGGTGGAGGAGGACGTCGGGTTCGGTGGGGGTTGCCAGGAGCAAGACCGTGTCCCTTGAACCCCTGGCTTCCACTCTCCAGGCAGGCACCCAACGTGGCCAGCTGGCAAGGGCTCTTTCTTACTCCAGCCTTGGCGTGCAGATCCCGGGTGTCCATTAAACTTTAATTAGTTTAATGTTAAATAAATGTCCAGTGCGCTTCCAACGCCATAAATCTTATCTCAGCAGAGAATTTCGTGCAGCGGTAGAAGGAAGGCAGGAGAAGCAGTACCTTTCAATGAAGAATCCTGGAGCAAGCACTTTGGAACTCAGGAAAAAAACTTTATTTGCAAAAGAAAAACCCTGGCGATAAAGCACTCATGCTTTTATCTCCGGCATAAAGAAAACTTTACTCTAAACTTAACTCATATCAGCAAACACGCCCATGGCCACAAACTGAGTCTGCAAGTCAGGTCAAAAAAGGGGCGGGGGGAAACACACGGGTGAACTGACTATTTATACAAACTAACTCACATTCCTGGATGCTTAATGACTTCCAGCCACTCAGTGATTAGAGCAACTTGTTACCTCTTAACCCTTTAGTACCAACAGATCCTGGGTTCAGCCCCAGATCTCTGGAGCGGAAAGGCTCTTGGGCGTGAATATGAAAGGCAGCATCTGTCAGAATAGGGCATACTGAGCCAGTACAGATGAACGTGACTATTGGTTCGCTTCCTCTGCTATCTGCCTTTTTGGGCACCTCAGAGGTGGCAGAGAGAGGCAGGGGAGAGACTCCGGCCTCTACAGAAGGCTGCACCCCTTTTCTCCATGTCCCCACCCCAACTCTTAGGACCAGAAGCAAGAGACAGCTTTGCTGAGCACGTGCCCCTTCCCAGGGAGATGCAACTCTGCACTACTGTTCCCTGAATTGCTTGTGAAGCAGCCATACTCCAGGCTCTTACTGTCACAGCCCTGCAGGATCAGACCAAGGCCCATCTAGTCCAGCTCTCAGCAGCCCAGCAGATGTCCAAGGGAAGCCCCAAGCAGACTCCAAATGCAGCCCCACTCTCCCCACTGGGGACGTCCGCAACTGGTATGCAGAGGTAGACTGCCTCTGCGGCTGGAGGTGCAACATGGTCTAACCCTCCATGAATTTGACGAATCCTCTCTTAAAGCCATCCCCGTCAGTGCCTCTGGAAGGAGGAAATTTCAGTGTCACTAGGCACTGTGTCTGGCCTGAATCTGCCATCATTCCGCTTTCTTAAAGAGATCCAGGTTCTGATATTATGAGGAGGAAACATCGCTCTGCACCTTTCCCACATCATGCATACTTCTATGATGTCCCCACTTCCCCCCCTCTCGCAAAGCCCCAAAGCCGCCTACATTGTAAGCCTTCCTTACAGGGGAATCATCAGAACCACCTGCACTGCAGAGCTTCTGGCTGAAAGGCAACTCATGGAGATTTGCATTGACTGTTGCAATGCACCCCTAATGATTCAGATTGTATCATTATAGCGTCATTGTGTTGATTTGTTGTTGATATATTAAAGGGGCCTGGGACTTGCCTGTCCATTCCCAACAGCAAGGGCCCCTCGCCAGTTGGCTTGCTTACTCTGAGGCCGCCTCAGCTCCTGGCAGCCCCCCCCCCCCCGGCCATCCCCAGAGGCACCATTCTCTGGGGGAGAACAGCTGGGCAAGCCTTGGGGAGGCAGAGATGGCATCCGAGGAGGGAGGGAAGGAAAGAGGGACAGAGGCCAGTGTCTCCCGCGGCACCCCTGACCATCATTCAAGGCACCCCAGCTGCCACAGCACACTGCTTGAAAACCACTGCAGAACTGGGATGGGAAAGGTTTCTAGTCCAACTAACTGGTCTGGAGAAGAGGAAAGGCAGCCATGCTTGCTCCTTTGTCTTCTCCGAGGAGACTTCCAGCCTGACTTCTCATCTTGAGGCCCCAGGGAGAAGTGGGAAGAGGAGGAGGAGGAGGAGGAAGCATCCCCAGAAGAAGTGTGCTCCCCACCAGTAGGTGCTTCCACCCCCCCACTCCTAAATCTGCTTCCAACAGATACTTGGGGGGGGGGGGCATCCTGCACCATCTGGTCAATTCCTGGTGTTAGGAGAATTAGAAGGTCTAAGATATAAACACATACATAAATACCGTAAGTAGTTCTCATCTCAAAAGAATATGCAGGTAAACCCATCAACGGGTTTCCTGCCAGACAGGAGTCTGTTGCAGGCCACCCCTTCTGTGATGTATGTATGATGTATGGAGGGGTGGTCTTGGGCTCCAGGGTGGGCAATTTCAAATGTCTATAGAAGGACTTGGTTCGGGGTCTCCTCCTCCCTCCTGCGTGGGGGGGGGGGGTGAGCACCCTGTTGCAACAGTTAATAAAGATCTGGCTCACTAGCTGCTTTGCTTCTCAGTATTCTCTGGTTGGCCTCTGTTATTTTCTCCTGCCGATAGAGAAGCTACAAAAGGACTCCTTCCCCCAGAAGGGGAAAGGAGCCGTTTTTTCCTTATAACACTGGCCACCAGTCCCCACCCCCTTGCAGCTGACCCCTTGTTGCTCTCTGCTTGGCAGGGTATTGAGGAGGCATCCTGCTAGCCAAAGGAGACATGGACTTAGTTGTGTATGTGCAATTCACATTTGTAGTGTTCTAAATATGTACAAAGCAACCTTGCTGGGGGATGTGGATGAGGTTAACCCTTTCTCTCCCTGCCATGGTCCCAACCCAAATCTTTGAAGCTGCTGTATTTCAAAGGAAGATCCCTTGCCCCCCCCCCCCCCCCCGGCAGAGAGAAAGACTTCGACTCCCTCCTCCCAGCCATCCCAGCAGCCCTCAGGCTTCCCCTTGGCTGCTTCTAAGGTAATAAACAACCACCAATGAATACCATGCCTACTTTGGATCTGAGAATTAAGAAGATCACCTGCCAAGAAGAATACACAGCTATTTCTCCCCCTCAAGGTACCTTGTATTCCTCGACAGCCTCTTCCAGAGGAATCACCTCGTGGTGTTGGTGCTTCTTGGATCTGCCCCAAACCACACAGATGGGGGCTTCAGTCTCCTTGCAAAAGAGTTTCAGGGGCTCCTGGTGCTTCTCACAGACTCCTCCTTTCCCTCTGGAAGACTGAGAGTCTTGGCTACTTCGACAAAGGTAGCCAATTGCCAATTGCGGACGAGGCTCCTTCTCGGGACTCCAACTCAGCCTTGAGGACAGGAAGCCAGCCTCCTTTTTGCCCCGCTGCACTGGATCAGTCCGGACTGGCAGAAGTTGTGCCCACACTCTGGGATGGTCCCTGTGTCGTAAGAGAGTCAGGGTCAGAGAGGGCAATGAAGGAGAAGGACCCTACCAATATCAAATAGATCGTATTCTGCCTTCACACCCTACAAGAAGGTCAACGGTGCCTTGGGGAATGGATCCTTTTTCGCTGTATCGAATTGTATCCTTTTTGCTGTATCTTTCTCATTGACTTTAAGAATGGATCTGAATGTATTTTCCCTCAAAATGCTGTACTTTTCTAAATGTGTCCAAATGTATCCGAATGGGTTTTTGTATTTCCCCCCAAACTCATCGCCTAGAGAATGTTCCTTAAATGTAACAATCACTTGTTCCAAATGTATTTGATTCAAACGTGTTTAAGGCCCCACTTTTCACATGGTGTCCTGTTGTGTGGTCGGAAAGTACTCTTTATTGTTTGATTTGGGTTAATGTCAGAATAAAAGTGAGTTCCTTCAAAATAACACATTCCTTTTTATCTTACCAATTTCTCATATTGTAAGAAGCGGAAGAAGAAACCATAGAGAGCATTCATATTTTCCTTCTGATCAATGAAGTCAAACGTTACAATTATCCATTTTAGAATGAGCACCTATAGGGAGAAGACAGATCTCAGTAAGCCAAAGCAAGGCCAAGACAACAAACCCCTTCTGGAATATGGTCAGCATGTACAACATCTAGCTGAATCATCACCAGGATAACGAAGTCAGACTGGGGGAAATATCATTCTTCAGAACCAAGACATCATTACCATGCTTTCCAGGTTACCTGAAAGTCACTAGAACACTTGCGAGCACAGAGCCAAGACACAGCTGAAGGAAGAGAATCCTACAAACTTCGGGCTTTGTAGATGGTTGTAAAGGTTGCTGAAAGGTTTCCAGTTCACTAGTTGGAAACAGCTTCCAGGCTAGGCAGGACCAAGGTTGCTGTGTAACTGTTCCTGTCTGCCTGCTTGCCATCGTGCATATTTGTAAACCATTTCTGCCAAAATATATACATCTGCAATAGTAGTTTCTGGAAGCAGACCCTGCGAGAGTGCACACTCCATGAAGTCCATATGAAGAGTGTTACGGAATGGAGGGGGGGGCATTTGAACGAAGTCTTACTCCCGAGTAAGAGACGTAGAGCCCGAGGCGATGACCTCAAGGGAACCCTGCCACACTAGGACTCCCCTCGCCCCGTCACAACGTTGCACCAAGCACCGCACAAAAGTCCAAAACCCCGAGAAGAAAGCGCCATTTCTGACCCCGTATCCCGATGCTATACACGATCGATGTATTTGATGAATGAACAATGTATTTGCATGAGGCTCTAGCCAATCAGATGGCGTTGAATGTAGCCCTTCAGCCAATCGCAGCAACGCCATGGCTCTGCAGAGGCAGCTCAGCTCCAGCTGTTTTGCACGCTCCACTGAGCGCTGACAAGGTGATGACAGCTCCCGCTGTGAGAACAACGGACTGAGTCAATCGAAACCTCGTTACCCTGTTAATCCAATCAAAACTAGATGTTGTTTAGTCGTTTAGTCGTGTCCGACTCTGCATGACCCCCTGGACCAGAGCACGCCAGGCCCTCCTGTCTTCCACTTGTTGGATTTCAAGCCTTTATCAGGAGAAACTGGCAACTCTCCCAGGCACCCGGCTTGATCTCCTGTTGACCTCCCGGTCTGCTTTCCCGGCAGGATCCAGGCAGAGGTCACGATAGGCGATCCTTCTCAGCGTGAGAAGAATACACCCCTCTTTCCTGCCCCCCCCCGGCAGGGGAAAGAGATAGACAGAAACGTATTTACATGGCTTTATTTCTGTCTTTGCAGTGTAACAAAAACATGTCTGCTCTCTTCAAACTCCAGCAGACGACTGAACAAACACTTCCTGTGCAGCTCATATTACACTCTGAGCTAATTCCGGTGCCCTCTGTTTCCCACGGACACTCCCAACATCATGTGACATTTTCAAGCAATCAGCTCGCAGCAGCATTGCTTCTATATTGTAACATCCTCCCCCATATGAATCAATGTGCGCTGCGAGCAAAGCTTGATCCAGAGAAGAAAACAAACAGTTGTTATACATATAACACTCCCCTGTTGTTTCAGTTCCACCCTTGGAACTACCCGCCACTGGTTTCCCCAGTGTACCTCTCTGGTTGTCTGACTTCCAAGGAATGAGTGCATCTGCATTTCCTTGGCTAGGGAATGTAGTGTTACGCTTAGCAACTCCCTGTTGTGTCTCTGTCTCTGACTTAGACACAGCTTTAACCTGTCTTGAGTTGTCAACAATAGTAACACATGCTACAGCTGAGTTGGCAAACTCTTTTGAATACCTCTTGGGTGGTACACCCTTTGTAACTCTCTTGGACCTGCGTATGAGGTGCTGATCCTCTCTGCTCACTGGTTCAGTCTCAGGACTCTTTGGAGAACCAGTTCCAATAGTAAACAGTGGTTCATCATTCACCTGTGAAGGTCTAGCCATTGTGTGAGATTTCCTCTCAATGACTGTTTTAAATGAGCTCTTCGAGCTATCACTATCACTCTCAGTACCACTGTAATCAGTAAAATCATCATCATCATCTGAACTGTCCTCAGTGGGAAATGTGTGAACAATTACTCTCTCCTGTGCGGGAGCACTCTCTAGAAATTTTGTGAGAATCACCTGACCAGACTCAGACAAAATTACTCTGTAGAGACCCTTTTCATAACCCACAAAAATGCCTCTGGCATTCTTCACCCCATCTGGAGTTTCAGTCCTGATTTGAGATCCAAAAACCTTAAAATGCGCGACAGAAGGTTTTCTGTGGAACAGTTTCTCAAAAGGAGAACATTGCATACCTTTTGAAACCTTTCTCACCCAAGAATAACAAAAACATGATAAAGATTCAGCCCAAAACTCATGTGGCAAGTGTGAACTCAGCAATTGCGCCTTCATCCCATTTTGCAATTCTTTGTTCACTTGCACACAGACACTTTTGTTCCATGCATCTGCTGAAACAGCAATCTTGTGCCTTATTCCTTTCTTATCCAGGAAATCCTGAAAATCCTGTAAAAGAAAAACTGGCTTTTCATCTGTGAAAAGACAATCAATGTTAGCATCATGAATATTCTTAACCTTGTCACAAAACTCTTTAAACCTTTCTAAGGCTTCTTGTGGTTTGTGCAACATGTATAACCACACGTAATGAGAGAAATAATCCACACACACAAGATAATATCTTGCATTGCCTCTAGATGGTGCTAGAGGACCAATCACATCAGCATACACTCACTGAAAAGCTTTGGTTACTCGCGTTGTCTTCTGGACGTTGTTCGTCACACCTGCAAGAGAAATTATTTCTGTCTTTGCAGTGTTACAAAAACATGTCTGCTCTCTTCAAACTCCAGCAGACGACTGAACAAACACTTCCTGTGCAGCTCATATTACACTCTGAGCTAATTCCGGTGCCCTCTGTTTCCCACGGACACTCCCAACATCATGTGACATTTTCAAGCAATCAGCTCGCAGCAGCATTGCTTCTATATTGTAACACCACTGCCTCCCGCACTTTGCTCAAACTCATGCTGGTAGCTTCGAGAACACTGTCCCACCATCTCGTCCTCTGTCGTTCCCTTCTCCTTGCGCCCTCCATCTTTCCCAACATCAGGGTCTTTTCCAGGGAGTCTTCTCTTCTCATGAGGTGGCCAAAGTACTGGAGCCTCAGCTTCAGGATCTGTCCTTCCAGTGAGCTTTCAGGGCTGATTTCCTTCAGAATGGATAGGTTTGATCTTCTTGCAGTCCATGGGACTCTCAAGAGTCTTCTCCAGCAGCAGAATTCAAAAGCATCCATTCTTCGGCGAATGTGAGCGGTATTGGCTTAGGCATTGATTGGACCTGACTATATCTGACTCCTGCCCATTGTGCAGGAAGTCCCAGTAAGGGGAGCCCTGTCGATGCGAACCAACTCAAGCTCCCCCTGGTGCTCCCGTCGGGGTCGTGTCAAGGCCTTAGCCCCCCAGCCGGCCTTCAGACTAGATCAACACCCCGGATTCCTTTTTTCCCCCTTCATAATATAGTATTAACAGAACAAAAGCAAACAAGAAAAAAGAAGTACAAAGAAAAAACAGTAACATATAGAAAAGGGAAAAAAACAAACACACAAAATAACAACAGTTAAAAACAACTTCATCTTTCAAAACAGATCTTGCTTTAGCTTATTTCCTGGACTTCCCCACACCTCCCTCCTTTGTATTCCAATGCCATTGTTCGTTCAGCAAATCCTTTCCCTCATTTACCTTCATCTCAATTTTTATCTTAGTATTTTAGCTTTACCTTTCCCTCTCTTTAACACCATTTTTCCATAAACTTCATAACTTTGTTACTATAAGCCACTTAACTTAAATCCAGCATCGTTCTAACATTTATTAATTTTACAATGTTTCTGTAAATAGTCTTTGAATTTCTTCCAATCTTCTTCCACCTGCTCTTCTCCCTGGTCTCGGATTCTGCCAGTCATTTCTGCTAGTTCCATGTAGTCTATCACCTTCATCTGCCATTCTTCCACGGTGCGTAATTCTTGCGTCTTCCAATACTGCGCGATAAGTATTCTTGCTGCTGTTGTGGCATACATAAAGAAAGTTCTATCCTTTCTTGGCACCAATTGGCCGACCATGCCCAGGAGAAAGGCCTCTGGTTTCTTGAGGAAAATATATTTAAATACCTTTTTCATTTCATTATAGATCATTTCCCAAAAGGTCTTAATCCTTGGGCACGTCCACCAAAGGTGAAAGAATGTACCTTCAGTTTCTTTACATTTCCAACATTTATTATCGGGCAAATGATAGATTTTTGCTAGCTTGACTGGTGTCATGTACCACCTGTATATCATTTTCATAATATTCTCTCTTAGGGCACTACATGCCGTGAATTTCATATCGGTGGTCCATAACTGTTCCCAGTCAGCCATCATTATATTATGTCCTACATCCTGAGCCCATTTAATCATAGCAGATTTTACTGTTTCATCCTGCGTATTCCATTTCAACAGCAAGTTCTTGACAAAGTCTTAGTTTTGGGTTCTAACAATTCTGTTTCCAATTTTGATTTTTCCACCTGGAAGCCAACTTTCTTGTCTAGTTTATATGCCTCCATTATCTGCTGATAGTGAAGCCAATCACACACTTTGTTTTTTAACTTCTCAAAGCTCTGCAATTTCAGTCTGTCTCCTTCCTGTTCTAAAATTTCCCAATATTTCGGCCATTTGGCCTCCATATTGAGCTTTTTCAAAGCTTTCACTTCCATTGGTGACAACCACCTTGGGGTTTTATTTTCAGGTAGGTCTTTATACCTTATCCAGACATTAAACAGTGCTTTCCTAACAATGTGGTTTTTAAACATTCTGTGCACTTTGACCTTTTCATACCATAAATATGCATGCCAGCCAAAAACATTATTGAATCCTTCTAAATCCAAAATGTCTGTGTTTTCCAGAAGTAGCCATTCTTTCAACCAGCAGAAAGCTGCTGATTCATAGTAAATTTTCAAGTCTGGCAGGGCAAAGCCTCCTCTTTCCTTTGCATCAGTTAATACTTTATATTTTATTCTTGGCTTTTTGCCGTGCCAGACAAATCTAGAAATATCTTCCTGCCACTTCTTGAAACAGTCCATTTTGTCAATGATTTGCAATGTTTGAAATAAGAATAACATTCTCGGCAATACATTCATTTTTATCACAGCGATACGACCTAACAGTGAAAGCTTCAAATTAGACCAGATTTCAAGGTCTCTCTTCACCTCCGTCCAACATTTTTCATAATTATCTTTAAATGAGTTCCCATTCTTAGATGTCGTATTAATCCCCAAATACTTTACTTTCTTAACCACTGTCAAACCTGTCCCATTCTGAAACCTTTCTCTCTCATTTTCTGTTAAATTTTTCTCCAATACCTTTGTTTTTAACTTGTTCAATTTAAATCCTGCCACTTGACCATATTCTTCGATCAGTTCTAAAACCCTTTTAGTACTAGATTCTGGCTCCTGCAATGTCAATACATGTCATCTGCAAATGCTCTTAATTTATATTGTTTAGCTCCGACCTGTATCCCCTTGACCAATTGGTCTCTTCTGATCATGTTCAAGAGGACCTCCAAGACCGATATAAAAAGCAATGGAGAGATTGGGCAACCTTGACGTGTTCCTTTCTCTATCTTAAATTCCTCCGTCACTACATTGTTAACAATTAGTTTAGCCTTTTGTTCAGAATATATTGCACCTATACCATTTTCAAACTGCTGGCCTACACCCATCCCCTGGAGATTCTTCTTCATGAAACTCCAAGAAATATTGTCAAAGGCTTTCTCCGCATCCACAAAAATTAACACAGCCTTAGTATTAATGTTCTCTTGCAATAATTCCAAAATGTCAATTACATTTCTCATATTGTCAGATAAATGTCTGCCCGGGAGAAAGCCTGCCTGGTCTTTATGAATCTCTTCCACTAAAACTGTTTTTAATCTTTTAGCCAAAATATCAGCAAAAAAAATTGTAATCCACATTTAGTAATGATATTGGGCGGTAATTCTTAAGTTTTGTCTTTTCAGCCTCTGTTTTTGGTATAAGTGTTATGTATGCCTCTTTCCACGTCTCTGGTGCCTTTTCCCCTTCCAATATCTCGTTACAGACTTCCTTCAGGGGTTGTATCAACCATTCTTTCAAAGATTTGTAATATCTGGAAGTCAGTCCATCCGGTCCTGGAGATTTCCCCAATTGCATATTCTGAATGGCATTTTCCACCTCTTGTTAAGTTATTTTGTAACTCAGCTTCAGTCTATTTTCTTGAGAGATTCTTTGTAATCCATTTATTATCACAAATTGCTCTATATCCCTCTCTTTCTGAGGCCGTTGTGTATATAGTTGTTTGAAATACTTCTGAAAACATTTTCTGATCTCAGCTGGATTTTGTATAATCTTTCCGTCCACTTCCAGATTGGTGATGGTATTTAATTTTTGTCTTTTTCTCATTTGCCAAGCTAACAGTTTCCCACATTTGTTAGCCGACTCAAATGTCTTTTGTCTCATTTGTCTTATTTTCCATTCAATCTCTTGATTTATTATTTGCATGTATTGTACTTGATATAATTTTATTTCTATCAAAATTCCTTGGGACTTTGGGTTAGCTCTCAATTTCTTCTCGCTTTCCTTTATTTTTTCTAAAATTCTCTCTTTCTTTTCGTTTTGTATTCTCCTTTTTAATGCATTCTGTTGTATCAAAAATCCTCTCATGACGGCCTTGCTTGCGTCCCAGATTACTCTTTTTTCAACTGAAGTATTCATATTTATCTCAAAGTAATCTCTCAAGGTTTGTTTGGCCTTCTTTGTTATTTCTTCATCTCTGAATAAATTGTCATTCATCCTCCATCTGAAGGAACCAATTGGTGTTAAGTTCATTTCCATTTTCACCGCATTATGGTCGGAGCAAGTTTTGGGGCAGATTTCCACTTTTTTAGTCTTTGGTGCCATACCTCTAGTAATCCATATTTGGTCAATTCTTGTCCATGTCATTTTGGCTTCAGAAAAGAAGGTTCCCTCTCTTCCCAAGCGATTCTTTGTTCTCCAAATGTCAACCAGGTCCAAATTGTCTGTCAATTCAAAGAAAGTTTTAGGTAATCTACCATCTTTAGTAATTACCTGTCTCTGTGCTTTATCCATATTTGTAGAAACCACACCATTCATGTCTCCCATCAGAATCACGTTATAGTCCAGATAGTCTGTCAAGATGTCATGCAACTTCTTAAAAAATTCAAATTTCCCCTCATTTGGTGCATATACGCCTACTATCAGAAATTTCTCTCCATGTATTTGAATTTCAATTGCCACAAATCTTCCTTGGTCATCTTTAAAAATAAATTTCGGTGATAGGCTCTCCTTTGCATAAATCACCACCCCTCTTTTCTTCACTCTATCCGATGAAATAAATTATTGACCCAATCTTTTGTTAATCAATAGTTTCCTATGTAGCCTAGTCACATGGGTTTCCTGCAAGCAAATCAAATCTACTTGTTCCTTTTTTAACAAATGAAAAACCTGTTTCTTCTTTCGAGGGGAATTTAACCCATTACAATTCCAACTTAGTAGTTGCAGAGACATATTGTAGTTACTTTGCTACTCCTCCTACTGCTCCTAGTGCTTCTTCCTCCTCTGTCGGTGGTGCCCCTTTCTCCAAGTTGTCCACTCCAAAAAGGATTCTTGCTCTGTCTATTATTCCTCTCCCTGGGACTCGTTGCTCCTTCCCAAATCCTTTCTGCAGATCTTCACCGTAATCCTTTATGAATCTATCTTTATCCTCCACTGATTTTATCTTTATCTTTTCCCCTTTGAGGCTAAAAGATAGGCCTTGAGGAAATTCCCACCTGAAAACAATGTTGTTACTCTTCAGCAAGGCGACCAAATCTCCGTAGTTGGCTCTAAGCTCCAAAAGATATTTTGGGATGTCTTTAAAAATTTCCACTTTTGATTGATGTATTCTCAGGGCCTTCTCAAAATGCAGACCCAAAATTCTGTCTCTCTCCTCTTTTGTCCTAAAGGTAATCAGGCAGTCTCTCACTTTATTCTTCCTCCCTCCTCTTCCTAGCTTGAAAGCACTCACAATCTTAAATTCCTCTTTTTCCAAATCCAAATTCCAAAAGTCTGCAAATTCCTTCATAAGAAAGTCACTTAGTTTATCCTGTTGAAGTTCAGGCACGGCCCTTATTCTCAGGTTGGTTTGTTTCTCTTTCAACTCAATCATAGACAACTCAATCATAGACAACGTTAACCTATGGTCCACCAGCTGTCTATTTATCGGTGGTATCTCTTGTCTTACCTCTTGTCTTGTGGCCTCAGCAATCTCTTTGGCTTCCTCCGCTGTTTTTCGTGTTGTGGCCGATTCCTGCAATACTTTCTGTATTGTTTCAGTATTAGTAGTAACTTTTTGGCCCAAAGTATTAATGCTTGCAGTATTCTGGTCGATTTTACATGAAGCATCCACCACTTTTTTGTTTGTTTGTTTCAGCTACTTCCAAAGTTAAATTTTTCAAAGACTCCTGGACATTGTCCAAAGTTTCCTGAATTCTAACCAAACCTGCTGCCAAAACTTCTTCAGTTGACATACCTTTTGCTTTAGTTTGTGGTGGAGCTCCCCCTGATGGGCCAGATGCCAGATGCTGATGCTCTTCTTTTTTCAAAAGATTTGCCCGACCTTGCTGTTTTTTCCTGAGGCTCCAACTTTTCTGCCATAACACAACACTAGATAACTTCAAGGTCAGACCACAGCTGTATGAGTCCAACAATAGAAAACAGTTCAACAGTAGAAAACAGTGGAAAATTCCTCTAACTCAGTTCAATAATAACAGTTGCCAGCCTCCACTAGGGGGACACAGTATCAATTCTCTTGTTGCCTCAGTTAAAATGTCTTACTCCTTCCTCTGTGCCCCCTTTCTTCTATAATATTAACAGTATCAATATTCCCTTTAGTCCCGGGTGGTTTCTATCCAAATCAGAAACATAGTATCCCTTCTTGCAATGTTAGCTGTCAAGTAAGCTGTCAAAAGCGCTTTCCACTCACGGCAAAAGAAAAGCTCCCCAGCAGTCCGTTCCCGGATTCCTTTAACGGAATGCCCTTAAGCATGGAGGGGCAGGTGATGGCCACACCTCCCCTCCCCCACACAAGGTCAAACAATGCCTAACCACAACCCTAACAAAGTTGTGACGATTGCTACGAGGTAGGCAAAAACCAAGTGTCCAGTGCCAATTTGCCAAGTGGTAAAATTCCTACCAGGCCCCTCGGACAACCAAGGCGACCAACCAAAGTCCAATAGCCTAACCTGCAAAATAGGGAGGGAGGGCGTGTGATTGAGGAAGCGAGCCAAAGAGGAAGTTCTCTGGGGGTTGGCTGGCCGAGCTCTGACGTGGCCGGGATCCCATAGGTAACGGGGGACAGAGTCCCCCGCCCCTGGTGGGGAGTGGGTGGCCACGTGGTCCACCGCAACTCCTCCCCACTGGGAAGTGGAGCGGATTTCCCAAGACATATCCTGTATTTGCATGTTACCCCAACACATTCCTCCAATGTTAACCATGTATAACCCTCCTCTTTTCTGATGGGGTGGTGATGTTTAGCGAACTGTCTGCTGGGATAAGATAGGAACTTTTAAAAGTCCTTGTCACCCCGTTCTCGGGGTTCAATTCCTCTCTGAACCTGTTGCACGATAAACTTTGGTCTCCGCTATTTGCTCCGCTTGGTGGCTGGACTCCTTCTTTGTTCCGCAGGGACCCACGGGTTCTGAGCAGCCTCCCACCTGGATTTTTCCGTAAGAACAGAAACTCGACTAACCCTCTTGAGAGAAGAAAGGTGGCTTTTGCTCCCACTGCAATGTTGTCATCTAAATAAGCACATCTTCCTACAAGTGAATAGTAGCCACCTATCTGGGGGGAAATAAAGTGGTATGCTGAGAGACATGGTTACGGCGGAGAGCAAATCTGTGTTCCACAGAACTCAATGAAAGCCATCCAATGGTTTTGCAGTTGCTTTCCATGGACATTTTGCAACCAAGCACAGAATTCCTTGAACCTCGGAAACACTTCTGATTTCTGCTTGAGCATGAACGCATGAATGTACCTGGAAAAAGCATCAGTCAATACCATGAAGTACTTTGCTCCACCTAGAGAGGTTGCAAGTGGACCAACAAGGTCTGCGTGGACAATCTGGTAGGCTTTAGATGCCCACCTGCCAGAAACCTTGCCCCATTGAACTGTGTGTCATCATGATGGCCTTGGCCGGTTGTGAGTTGTGAAGGCCGCTTCCTGCAAGGCCCTTTCCACCTGGCCTGGGGGGCAGGGCCCAGACACCAGCTCTACTAAAGAGGCTCCTGGTGAGACCAGAGGGACATCGCTCGGCCTGACAAGAAACCCAAACTATTGGATTCTTTTGCCCCATCTTTTTGTGCCTGCTAAACAGCCGTGTCATGCTTATGATAATATTTTGTTCTCTTGGGAATTCTGCTGTTTTAAATGTGCATTTTATATTTGACTTTACTTAGCAATGTTTTTTTTTGGGGGGGGGGTGCTTAAGTTTTTTTGTTGTTTTTTTTTGTTAATTTTGTGTTAAATATGTATTCTGTAGTTGACTTCCTTTGTAATGTTTTATTTTGAAATCTTTAATATTTCAGTTTTTGGTTAACTATGTTGCTTTAACTGTATACTCTATATTTGACATTCTTCAGATTGTTTTATTTATGTTTTAATATGCTGTAAACTGCTTTGAGATTTTTCTTGAAAATATAAAGTGGTATAGAAATGAAATAAATAAATAAATAATAATAATAATAATAATAACAATAATGTTCATTGAAATGTTGTGTCCAAAGACTGCAGCCGATGGAGAGATCACCCCTCCCTCAATTTTCTATCAGATTATTTAGATTTGGTAAATAATTCTTATTGCTATTCTTATTGTATTGATTATTATAATTGATTTATGTAGTTCTGATGGTTTAGCTGCCTTGAGCATGAGAATAGAAAGGCAGGATACAAACCTAATCTAATAAAGAGCCCTCCTCCTCCGCCGCCGCCTGAGCCTGGGGCAGGACCGTAGCCTGAGAGAGAGAGGGTTGCACAGTTCCCCGATTCTTTTGGAGGAATTCCACACCACACATTTAAAGCTCTTACACCACTTGAAAGAGTCCAGGCTTTCCCTCAAGAATCCTGGGAACTGTAGTTTGCCAAGGGTGCTGAGAGATGTTAGATCTGTAGCAAACAGAGGTTCCCAGGATGTGTTGGGTGAATCTGTGACTCTTAGTGCAATGCTTCTTGAAATGTGTGGTTGTGACCATTGTCCTCATAACAGCACTGGGGTTCGGATTGCAGTGTGTGTGTGTGTGTGTGTGTGTGTGTTGCAGAATGGTTTAATTAGCTCATTCTCCTCCTAGCACATCGTCTTCATTCAACTCTGGCTGTTGAATGAATGCTTTCTTATGATCATTCTTATGTTTAAGTGGGCTTTGGCCTCCTTCCAGACAGCAGCTTGAAAGGGAAGCAGAGGAAAGCTCAAATGATGACAGAAGGCAGGGGCATCCAACAACCCAGAGTTTTGGTTTGGATGTGACACTTTTAGAATTCCCCAAGCCATCCCGAAGCCCCCATTTCTCTCTGGTCCATCTGAGTATCTCCTTTCCACCTATGCCTCCCCTCCCCCCCCCCAATATTCACAATTAAGAAATCAGAAAACAACCCCCACCTCTCTTTCGACAGAACTAGATGGGATGATCAGGCATAGCAACTCCTGCAGAGAGGATAAAACCAAAATGTCTCCAAGGGACACATTTATCAAACAAGATATCTGCCCATAGCTCCGTCAGTAGAGTGTGAGACTCTTCATTGCAGGGTCGTGGGTTGGATCCCCACGTTGGGCAAAATATCCCTGCATTGCAGGGGGGTGGACTAGATGACTCTTGTGGTCCCTTCCAACTCTACAATTCCATGATATCCTGTGAGGAGTAGGCTGAAGTGAAGGCACAAGACAGGCGTTGATCATCATGTGAGCTGCGCACAGGTGGGCTGAAGCAACAATTGAAAAGCAATAAAAAAGTAATATTGCATAGGAAAGAATTCTAAAACAACAGCAATGATCACAATTAGCAACAACACACAATGAAACAGCAAGCAAAAATTGCCACTCTATCATCGCTGAGCCTTGAAACTTGTGTCTTAGCCCCATAATCGAAACTGACATCAAGTCTTATGTCATCTGGAAGAGAATGAAGGAGAAGAGCTGTTCGACAGTGGAATTTGCTGCCAAGGAGTGTGGTGGAATCTCCTTCTTTGGAGGTCTTTAAGCAGAGGCTTGACAACCATATGTCAGGAGTGCTCTGATGGTGTTTCCTGCTTGGCAGGGGGTTGGACTCGATGACCCTTGTGGTCTCTTCCAACTCTATGATTCTATGATTCTATGATTCTAAGAGAGATTAATTTCTGCCACGTTTACTGATTCACCAAACTGACCTGGTCCCCATTCCACCCTATTTACAAGGAGGCTTTATGGATCCTGTCTTTGGTGGCAATGACTCCTTCCAAGCCTGCAGTTTGGCCATCTTTGTGCTGTGGCAGGATTTCACAGCCACATGACCCAGGAGGTCTGCATCAAGCAAGGATGCTGCAGCTACTGAGTGGGCTCTCCTTAGTCTGGAAAGTGCGTCCCATGTCCCCAGGCTGTGGGTGTTACCTTCTTTGGGGCAGAAGTGAGCCAGCTCCAGAGGGACGAGCGCATGCTGTAGAGAAAAGAAAAGACCGTACTGGATCAGATGACTGATCTGATCCTAAAGCCTCCCCAAATAATGGGTGCAAGAGAACATGGAAGCAGACCCAAGCCAGGGAAGACTTGCTTCCATCATGGGCCTGGCCCCAAGGTGGAAGTGTAAGATCCAGGAAGAGGGCAGGAAATGTCTCCAGCCTTGTCCGGCATCCCAGGGACACACATTGTGTTGTGCGCCTGATACCAGACTGTGATTCCTCCTGTGGGAATCTTTTCACAAGCCACTCTGGGAGCCTCTTGGGGCTGTGAAGGTGCCAAAGGTGAGAGACTTACCTTCAGGCAACTGAGCCTTCTTGCACAGGACATCAGCCAGCTAATGCCACTGGCTGCCAGTTGCCTCTCCGCTGCAATCACACTTGTTGTGTAACCTCTCAGTTCCTGTGGGAGGAAAGGGGACCTCAGGATCAGGAGGCTGGTCTGGGGGAAAGAGGCAGACCACTGTGAAGCCCTTTACACTCTCAGAGAGAGATCCGTTTCTGTTCTAAAATGGCAATGTCCTCCAGCCCCAAATTGTAGCTCTGCATCCAAGGCCCTCCTTTGGCTGTCTGGGCAAGTGGGCCTTTGCTGGCTCGTCCATGTGGCCAGCTTGCCTTACAAGAGGGGAAGGGCCCAAGAGGTGCACTGCTAGGTGGCGGCTTCTCCATGAAAGCTTTCTAGGTCAAACAGCCACTGAGGCCATCAAGATACTTACATTCATCAGCAAGTTCAGGGTCTTAGTGCTTGGGGCCTCCCAGAGGAGGCCTCCCAGCATCAGAGTATAACGTTCCTCTAGCTCCTGCAGGCAATGGCAATGAGGGAGAGGATGCGCCAAGCAGGGGAAAGAGAGATCAGATGTTGAGCAATGGGAGCAATGCTTAAAGCGTGTGAAGAAGAAACAACAACGAGAGAAGTCAAATTTCAAGGCTAACAACTAACCTGCTTGTCGGGCTCAGTTTTGACCTTAATGACCGCCGCAAAGGCTGCATGCACAATCAGGCTGTGGAGCTTCAGTGGCAATTTGGGCTTCATGAGGCTGGAGAGAAGGAGGGAAACCTTTTTAGACTCTGTCTCATATTGCGGGGGGGGGGGGGGGCGGCGGGAAGCATCAAATACATGTCATTCTCTTTTTTTTAAAAAAAAATATTTATTGGGAATTTAGAGTTACAAGAGAAAAGAAAGAGAGAAAAACAAGAAAAGCGAAAAAGCAGAATTAACAATACAGATCAATAAAAAAAGAATAAAAAAGACAATACTATACACCAACATCAAAAACAAAAACAAAAATAAAAATAAAAAAATTAAAAACAAATCCAATAATTCCATATTCTTATCTTCGTTAACTTATTTCCTTGACCTCCTCACACCTCCCTCTTTTGTATTCTAATTATTAATTATCTCAGCAAATCCTTTCCATCTTTCACTATATTCTGTCCCTTAATTATCTTAATTTATTTTAACCTTATCTCACCCTAAAAAGAAAAAACCTTAGCATTAAAAAAAATATTTGTACATAACTCCTTATAACATTTCTACTAAAGCCTAATAGTTTCATCCCAAGATTTTCCTAACGGTCATTAATTTTACAATACTTCTCTAAATAATTTTTAAAAAAATAAAAAAATTCTGCCAAACTTCATCCACCGTCTCTTCATCCTGGTCCCGAGCTCTGCCAGTCCTTTCTGTCTGTTCCATCTAGTCCATCAACCAGGTGATCTTATGTCCGAGGCTCTTAACTCATTTCCATGTCCCTTCTGGAGATCTTCTTCATAATTGCACCTCCACTTTACTTTGTCTTCTGTTGGTCTTATTCTTAATTTCCTTCCTTTGTCTCTGAGGGGTAGATCTCGGGGAAGCAACCTAAGAGTAACTTTACCCCTTCTCGACCGGTCAGCCCGTTCTCCATGATTAACACTAAAGTCCAGAAAATATTCCAGAGCATACTTCAATGCCCCTCCAAAATTGAGGGCCTCGACCACTCCAATCTCCTCCTGGCCCAAAACCATATCAAATACATGTCATTCTCTTGAAATTCTAGTGAATGCATGTGTTAGCTTAAACCACTTTTGACAATCAAGCAGTGTACAGATTTTACAGGGTAAAAATGAATAAAGGTAAAATTAAAATAAACACACAAGGGCAATGTTTATGTGGCAATCTACCTGGCACTTGGTTGCAAGCCTCTAGGTCTTTGTTAATCCCACCCCTAAAAGCTGAGCCATTTCGCAGTCATCTCTAGACAATATAGCTTCTATTTTCTCTCTCACATCTCCACTCATCCTGTAAATAGTTGCTGCATGAATAAAGCTTTTTGAACGCAAGAAACCCAAGAAATTGTAAGCAATTCTTCCAATCGAATTCACTGCAGTGGCAAGGTCTGGTAACACCTTTCCACATTCTGCTCCCCTTCCCCCCGCCAGCTCCTCGTCAAGCTCAAAAAACCCGGTATACCTCAGTTGGTAAAGGGCTTCCAGTGCCGTAGCAAGGACCAATTCAGGCTGCGTAAAGCACGCAATCCGTCCCATGAGATCCTGATAGAGAACAGAGGGCGGAGGGGGAAAACGTCAGTTCCCTACGGACATCAGGTGGATTCCTCCAACCCCAAACTCAGTGCAGGAATTGGCAATGTCAATTGGGGTTGGAGGAATCCACCTTCTCTTGGCCAGACCCCGCCAGGCCTTCCTTCTGCCCAGCATCCCCCCAATCCCATCCCCAGCTCTCCTGCCCCCCTCACCCCTGGATACCTCATGCAACCTCTCACTCACCGCAATTGCCTTGACGGCCATCTTCTTGGAGTACCTCAACCTGTCCTTTTCTCTCTGGTGGGCCTCCGAGCAAGTGGCCAGCACGCAGCAGAGCAACATCTCATCCTTCTCCAGTTGCTGAAATGGCAAGAGTCAGGCTGTCAGTTCATGGCAGGAGGGCTTCTCTGCATCTGAGACCGCCAAAATGGGGGTACAAACAGCACTGGTGGATGGGGGGGTGGGAGGTGAGGGATTTCGTATGTACTGTGCTGTTTTCTCAAATACTAACCACAGGCGATGCCCAGACCCTGCCAGTCTCTGAACCATCTGCAACAAGAGAAGAAGGAAAGGACATGGGGGCAGGTTAGTTCATTTCTACTTCTTTTCCACAGTTGAGTATTAGAGCATTAAGGCCACCCCTCCATACGCTCCAAAATGAAAAGGAAGCATTTGCTCACGTGGGCCCACAGCAACCCTGGACTTCTTGGGGACTTTGCGGGTCCTCTTCTTCTTGCGGGCTGCCATGTCCCTCAGTCGCCTGAACCTAGAAGAGAAGGGCAGACCTTGTTGTTGTTATACCGCCCTTTACCCACAGGTCTCAGTTACAACCAGTGCTTTTTTTCTGGGGGGATGCAGGGGTACGCACACCCCGAAACATTTTGTGAATCTTTGCACTTTTGTCCATTTACTGTACTGCATTTATTTTCCCCGATTTGAACTATAAAATGGTGATTTTCTTGAGTCAAAATGAGAGTACCCCAAACATTTTTTTAATAGAAAAAAAGCACTGGTTCCAACATAAAAATCGCAATATAGAAACACAAAATGCATAATAAAGGTGAAAAGCAACCCAGTAAAGCCCCCTCCCCAACACATTTCAAAACCTGAGACAGAAGCCTACAACCAAAATGGGGTGTGTGTGTGTAAGAGAAGGCAGGGAGTCTTTGCAGCATAGCCATAACACAAATACAGGTAGCCTAACAGTTGCAGGCAGAGCCGTGTCATTTCACACACTACTTCAGCTGCGGGACATCGTATCAACAAGGAAAGGAGCATTTGGTGTTGTTGCATCTCCTCGGGTATTTGTTGATTTGTTGCCACGAGGGGTTGTAGTTGTGGAGGTATAGTTTGATGAGGTTTCTGGTTATTTGTACCCTAGGTGCCCACTCACACACAAAAACAAATCTCCCAGCAGCCAACCAAAGACCACCAACCACACCCTAGGTCACCCGCCAACCTCTCTCACCACCAAGGAAATGCAACAAACGAATAGTAAGTGAACCCACACAAGTGATACTGACACAAAACCCCACACATACGGGGAAACTCGGAAAATTAGAATATCGTGGAAAAGTTCATTTATTTCAGTAATTCAAGTTAAAAGGTGAAACTTCTACTTCTCAGAGGTCAATCTCTATTCTCTATTTGCAATCCTTGTTTTGCTGATTTCATTTCATATTCTAATTTTCTGAGATTGTTAATTTGGGGTTTTCATCAGCTGTGCGCCATAATATCACAATCATAACAAATAAAGGCTTGACATATCTCGCTTTGCATGTCATGAGTCTATCTCATATATTAGTTATATGAATTACTTATAAGTTGAATTACTTGAATAAATGAACTTTTCCACGATATTCTAATTTCCCGCGTTTCCCCTGTACACTAAGTAGAAGGGAAGCATTGCCACCCGACCCCCCTCCCCCTCTCCCCCCTCTGTTCTTCCTAACCCAACACTGCATGCAACACTAATGTCTCACAACAAATGAAACTGATCTGTAGTGTTACGGTAAAATCTGGGCCCGAGGTTGCTCTGCCACCCAGCTCGTCGTACTAAGTCCACGGGTCCCTGCGGAGGAAAAATGAGCTCAGCCGGAGACTGGAGCAAGCTGCAGAGGATCCCAGTTTATTGCGCCACAAGGTTCAAGGCGAGATTGAACTCCGAGAAAGGGGTGACATGAAGTTTTAAAACTTCCCTCCATGTCCCATGATACAGTGCAAAATACATCATAGTGACATCACGAATACATTAAGGAGAGGTTGGGTTACATAGATCACGTCATGAATACATTAAGAAGAGGTTGGGTTACACGGGATTAACATATGGAGGAGGGAGGGGGGAATATGCAGAGCCGGAGATATGCGTAGATAAGTACATCCTGAGTACCGGTGATGAGAAGACAATGGTCCATGTATGCATAGTCTGCCACCTGGCATTGCCCGGAGGAAAGGCTTGGCAGAGTGATTTGACCGGATTAGGGCCTTCCTGAGTATGTGACCCCTCACTCGGGGGATTATGGAGGCAGGGAAGGTGTCATGGAGTCCTGAAGAGACTGAGCTGATTGAGACCAAGAGCAAGGAAATCGGAGTCATGGTTGATTTTATATGAATTTCTGAAGATTGTAGTCCTTTTCTAGTCCATTTTATATTGGTAATTGAAATCGGAAACAAAATAGATACATTGTAACAGGATTTGACACTTTTATGAGTTCACGGGTTTCGGTTCCATTGTTCTCCCAGCTGGGAGCCGTCAGCAGCTTGTCAAGAGGTTAAATGAGGCGTGCAGGGCTAGCTGAGCTAGCTCTGCAAGGACGAATGCATGGTTCTGATTGGATAGAACGCAGCCATTGAATGCAATGGGGATTTTAGTTCCGTACGGTCTACCAAGGATCCAGATAGGGCGAGGGAAGACATAGGAATTTTGGGCTTATTTCGCCCTTAATAGCGGATCGGTATAGGAAAGGACACTTTATTTATGGGGTTTGGGTTAGAGTGTGGTGCTTAGGTAACAGTGTGGGGCCAAAAGGGTCCTCGTGGGGTTGGGCTCCCTTGAGGTCATTGCCTCAGACCCTCCGGTATCCGGTGGGAGGGTGGAGGAAGACATGCCCCCCCCCCCTTTCCGTATCAGTAGAAAACACAACTGGACAAAAGAGACAAGGCACGTTTTTTTTGTAAACTAAGAAATCTTTAATCATTTGTTTATTTATTTATTATTTAAAACACCAACAAGGAAAGGAGCAGGAAGGAGTTATCCAAGATGATCGTGGCCTTGGAGAGAAAGCAGATGGAGGGAGAGCTTTGAATCAACTCATTTGAGAATGCTGGTGGGAACTTCTTCACATCATGTTTAATCCATTGCTGAAATTTGCAGGCAGCCGATGCTACAAGGACAAGTAGCCTGTAGGGCTGGGGAGCAGATTACACCAATTGTTGGAGGAGAACAACAGCATCTCTTACTATCACTCAGCATAGCAATATAGAGCTTCCAGGAACAGAGGCACTCTACCTCTGAAGCCCACAGTAGAGGAGAAGCAGCAGGAGTGGGCTACTGCTTGTGAGTTCGGACTAGATGGGCTTTCCCTCTGATCCAGTAAAGCCACTTCCGCCTACAAAGGAGGTGGAGTTGCGGGCGACTGAGGGAATCCCCGGCCGTGTCAGCCCCTGGACAGCCAATCCCTGGCTCAGGGAGTGCGACCAGCCCTATTTATCGCCGCCTGAGCGGTGACGGGGGGGGGGGTTGCGAGTTGATGTGCATCAGCAGGACTCCACCTACTGGTGGTCAAATACCACTCATCACCTGTAACCAATAAAGTTGTGGCCATATTTAGCCCATTAACCTGAAATAATTGTGTCATGTGTCTTTATTTACACTTTGGGGGGGGGGGGGGGAACTCGCCACGCAATAGGGCTCTTTTTGTTTTTTTATGCACCCACAGACCCCAAACGGCTCTCCACAGGAACACAGTGGTGCATCTCATGTATGTGTGTGTGTGGGGGGGGGATTCCAACACTCCCCCCACCCCCAGCCCCAGCAAAGGAAAGATAAGGGAAGCATTTCCAGCATTTAAAAGAGCCCTCAGCACAATGCTTTTAGGACAGCAGCCCTGCCTGGAGAGCGAAGGGGGCTGCTAGGAAGGTCGTCAAAGCATCAAGGCATAGATGAGTCGAAGAATGCAATGAAAACCCTCTTAGAGTCAGAGTGAATGACAGGAAGACTGACAGAACCCCCTGCCTGCAAGTAATGAAATACATTTCTGAAAGTTATTTATGGATGCACAAGGTCACCACATCTTTGCTTCAGGTGAATGGAAAGGAACATTTCCCCAGGCGGCACACCACTGTCCCCGAATCTCGTCCGCTGCTTGGTCATTTCACAGATTGTGTGTCTTAGTAAGATTTTGTACATTTCAGAAAGCTTTCCCTTGCCTACAAATGAAGTGCATGATTTTTCAAAAACTTATTGATGCCCCGTGCTTTTACTTCTGGTGTGGTAAAAAATTGCAGAATCTGGCTATCATTTAAAGCAGTGTAAGATGCTGGTTTACATTTCCCCTCACATTTGGTGGCTAGGTAGGGATATGCAGTTTTGTGTTTTGTTTTTTGAAGAGTTCCTAAGGAGTCCTGCTGCTTCCGAGTTTTATTTTGGGGGTTGTTCTTGTTGTTTTTGTTTACAAAAAGGTAATTCAGTTGTAACCTTTTTCTAGGTACAATTCTGTACATTCTGGTACTACCTGTTCACTCATGGTCCCTCCAAATCCCTTTGTTTCTTTCAGCAATGTGTCCTTGTGAAAGGCGAAAGATTTATACGATCTGAGGTGAAACCATGAGACAGGTTTGGCAGTGGTTAAGAAAGTGAAGTACCTGGGGATTAACATGACAGCTAAAAATGGGAATTTATTTAAAGACAACTATGATAAATGTTGGACGGAGGTGAAGAAAGATTTAGAAACTTGGTCAAATTTGAAGCTTTCACTGTTAGGCCGTATTGCTGTGATAAAAATGAATGTATTGCCTAGAATGTTGTTTTTATTTCAGACATTGCAAATTATTGACAAAATGGACTGTTTCAAGAAGTGGCAGAAAGATATTTCTAGATTTGTCTGGCAGGGCAAAAAGCCAAGAATAAAATTTAAAATACTAACTGATGCAAAAGAAAGAGGAGGCTTTGCCCTGCCAGACCTAAAACTCTACTATGAATCAGCAGCTTTCTGCTGGTTGAAAGAATGGCTGCTTCTTGAAAACACAGACATTTTGGATTTAGAAGGATTCAACAATGTCTTTGGTTGGCATGCATATCTATGGTATGAAAAGGTTAAAGTGCACAGAATGTTTAAAAACCATATTGTCAGGAAAGCATTGTTTAATGTCTGGACAAGGTATAAAGACCTACTTCAAAACAAAACCCCAAGGTGGTTGTCACCAATGGAAGCAAAAGCTCTAAAAAAGCTCAATATGGAGGCCAAATGGCCAAAATATTGGGAAATTTTGGAACAGGAGGGAGACAAACTAAAATTGCAGAGTTTTGAAAAATTAAAAAGCAAAGTGCGAGACTGGCTTCAATATTACCAGATAATGGAGGCATATAAATTGGATAGAAAAATTGGCTTCCAGGTGGAAAAATCAAAATTGGAAACAGAACTGTTAGAACCCAAAACTAAGATCTTGTCAAGAATGTATAACTTGCTGTTGAAATGGAATACTCAGGATGAAACAGTAAAATCTGCTATGATTAAATGGGCACAGGATGTTGGATATAACATAATGATGGCTGACTGGGAACAGTTATGGACCACTGGTATGAAATTCATGGCATGTAATGCCTTAAGAGAGAATATTATGAAAATGATATACAGGTGGTACATGACACCAGTCAAGCTAGCAAAAATCTACCACTTGCCCGACAATAAATGCTGGAAATGTAAAGAAATTGAAGGTACTTTTTTTCACCTTTGGTGGACGTGCCCAAGGATTAAGACCTTCTGGGAAATGATTTATAATGAAATGAAAAAGGTGTTTAAATACACCTTCCAGAAAAAACCAGAGGCCTTTCTCCTGGGCATGGTCGGCCAATTGGTGTTAAAGAAGGATAGAACCTCCTTTATGTATGCCACAACAGCAGCAAGAACACTCATCGCGCAGTATTGGAAGACACAAGAACTACCCACTCTGGAAGAATGGCAGATGAAAGTGATGGATTACATGGAATTGGCAAAAATGACTGGCAGAATCAGAGATCAGGGAGAAGAGACGGTGGAAGAAGATTGGAAGAAATTTAAAGACTATTTACAGAAATACTATAAGATTAATGAATGTTAGAATGACATCGGATGGAGGTTAAAAGCTTGTTAGCAACAAAGTGGTGAAGGAGTATGGAAAATTTGAGGGTTAAAAGGGGTAAAATTAAAAGGTTCAACATATTGTTGGGTGTAGTGAAGGGTTAACCTTCTGTGCCTCGGCTCTGAAGGGGAGGGCTTACCAGGAACGTAAGCCAGGATGTGACGTGAGCAGCTTGGAATGCTGTCTGTGTTCAGTGTGGGAATCGAAAGCAGTTTGTTAACTGCGCAGCTCCGGAGAAGGGAGCAGAGAAAATGCAGTTGCATTCAGATGGGTTCTGATCTGTGTAAATATGTGTTTTTGGAGCAATAAAGAGACTTTAGAAACAGAAGCTGACGCTTTGGAAGTTCTTCCCTTATCACATGCATGCTGTGCAATTCTGCTGATGATTTTACGACCTGCAGAGACCCGCGCAGAGGGAGTGTGCCGGACGCCATAAAGCCATAAATCTATCCGAAGAGATTTATTGGAAAGAGGTCGATTCAATAACACAACAGGTTATGGACTTAACGTGAAGCGTGTGAAAAAGGGCTTTGAAGCAGCTGTGTGCTGAACGTCAGTTTGATCGATTGCCGAGGCTTCAGAGGCAGATCGCAGTGAGTCAGACGGAGCTGAGAGAGAGGTACGGAAAAATGCCCAGTTTGGTGTTCTGAGTGAGTACAGCCAACAGAAGGGATGAGAAGGGAGGAAATGGCTCTGAGGAACAAACATGGCTTTGAGCTTCTGCCATGTCAGAGACTTAGTAGCAGCAATTGGCTGCAGTGGAGTTTCCAAGCCGAGCTGTGGCTGGTGGGACAAAACTTGTGGGGTGCAATTCAGCAACCACAGAAGGCAGCTGGGGAAACAGAAGCTGAAAGAGAAGCCCAGCAACGTGTGCTTGCTTTTTTAGCTGAAAATGTGGATGCCCATCTGGTACCTATTGTCCTGGATGCACAGAAGCCAGAGGCAGCTTGGCTAGCACTCCGAGAGGCTTGTGAAGCAGGCAAGGGTCCAGAGGTGGCTGCATCAGAACAGGAGAGGCAAGATGGCGCCAGTCCCATTCTTGAGAGCCAATACACAGCTGGGAGGAGCTGGGAGCAGCCCCCAAGAGGGGGGGGGGCGAAGGGACTGTTCCTGAGACTGTTGCTTGCAAGGCTGCTGGTGATGCTTTTGATGAGCCTGAGAGCTGCATGGCTGCTGAGATGTGCCTGTGTGAGGAGCCTGGAGAGGGGCCAAGAGTTGGGAGCCCTTTACCCACCAGAGGGGGTGCAGGAAAACGTCCTGGGAGCCCTGGGAGCAGTGGGGGGGCAGTGAGCAGTGAAAGCTCAGAGAAGCCTCTTTCTCCAAAGGCTGCCAAGAGTTGTTTACACCGAAAGCTGAAGCCTAGCCGTGAGGAGCTGAATGCAGCTAGAGGCTTCAAGGCCAGCCACCTGGAGCAAGCAGAGAGAAGAGCTGTGGACTTGTGTGGGAACGCGGAGACAAGTCCAGTCTCCATGGCAACTGAGAGAGTTGCATCTACGGAAGCTGTGAAGGTCGTGGGCAAGTCTCCCTGCCGGGGGGAGTCTATTGCCGTGACAACCAGAGAGAACAGCTACAGAAGCCCCAAGGAGGGGGGTAGCGAGAAGATTGTTGCTATGGCGACCCAGGAATGTCAACAACAGAGCTTTTTCTCTGTCATAATTGACTCTGGAGCGACCAACACGCTTGTGCCATCTGCTGGGCTGTTAAGGAATTGCAAGACAGTAAAAACTGATAAGTTTGTTACTATTGCGGACGGAAGCCGGAAAAAACTGACTGAGACAGGGTTTTTCTTCTGTCCTTTTCTTAAGCATGAAGTCAAAGCTTTTGCAGTGCCTGGTTTAACTAACTGCTTGTTAAGTGTGCATGATCTACATAATGATGGTTTTCAAATTTCTTTTGCAGGTACCAAGTGTGAGTTTTCCAAGGATGGGAAACACGTGTATACAGTGCAGGCTAAAGATAATTTGTTTGCGATTAATGTGCCTTTTTCCACAGGAGAAGGAGAGGACACCGAAGATGCCAAGGGGCAATGTGTGAATGTAGCGCCCCACAATGGTTGTAACCATATTTGGCACAGGCGCTTCGCTCATTTGAGTTGGAACCATCTTCAGAAGGCACCAGGATTAACAGAAGGGTGCAAATTTCGGAGATGTGGGAAATTTTTAGATTGCAACGCATGAAAACAGGCCAAAGTTGTGACATGCTCCTATCCAAAGTCAGAGAGACAGACCACACAACCCTTTGAATTGGTTCATGCAGATTTGTGTGGCCCCATGTCGGTTGAGTCACTGGGAAAGTCAAGGTTCTCCCTGATCTTGATTGATGATTTTTCGAAATCAGCTTGGATCTTTGCTTTGAGGTCTAAAGGGGAGGCGGCTAAAGTGATCAGGGATTGGATGGAGGTCCAAGAAGCAGAGTCTTATAGCGCTCTCATCCACTGAGGCTGAGTTCAGTGCTCTTTCAGAGGTGTGCAGAGAAGTAGAGTTCTATGCTTGCTTAGTGCAGGAAGTCTGTGGAGTGGATTGTCAACTGATACGTGTTTTCGAGGACAATCAACCATGCCTACGTTTGGCAGAGTCAGGCCAGTTCAAAGCCAGAACAAAAACACTTAGACATTCGCTTTCGGAATGTGTGCCAAAGCGTTCAGGAGGGATTAGTAGTGCTGAAGTATTGTCCCTCTGCGAAGAACCTAGCTGATGGGTTCACGAAGCCACTCTCCTTCCAGAGACATGGAGAGTTTTGCGAAGGTCTGGGTTTGGGATGACCAAGGGTCGATTCTCCCCTCAGACGCGAGGCAAGAGGGGGTGTTGGGTGTAGTGAAGGGTTAACCTTCTGTGCCTCGGCTCTGAAGGGGAGGGCTTACCAGGAACGTAAGCCAGGATGTGACGTGAGCAGCTTGGAATGCTGTCTGTGTTCAGTGTGGGAATCGAAAGCAGTTTGTTAACTGCGCAGCTCCAGAGAAGGGAGCAGAGAAAATGCAGTTGCATTCAGATGGGTTCTGATCTGTGTAAATATGTGTTTTTGGAGCAATAAAGAGACTTTAGAAACAGAAGCTGACGCTTTGGAAGTTCTTCCCTTATCACACGCATGCTGTGCAATTCTGCTGATGATTTTACGACCTGCAGAGGCCCGCGCAGAGGGAGTGTGCCGGACGCCATAAAGCCATAAATCTATCCGAAGAGATTTATTGGAAAGAGGTCGATTCAATAACACAACACATATTAAGATATTAAGATGAGATTAAGATATATTAAGATATTAAGATAAAGTTTAAGTTAAGCTAGAGGGAAGGGATTTGCTGATTAAATAATTGGACTGGAATACAGTGAGGGGAGGTGTGGGGAAGTCTGGGAAATAAGTAAACGCAAGGAATATTATGAAAATGGAATTGCTTTTATTTGTTTTTTCTGCATTCTTGTTTATGTTTTGTTTTTCTGTTTTTCTGTATTTTTGTATTCTTTTTTGGTTTTTTCCTTTTATGTAAAAACCTTAATAAAATATTATAAATAAAAAAAAGCAATGTGTCCTTGTGTATCTGCATAAGCTTTTCAAAGCCTGCTACCTTTTGCTTACAGAATTTCTCCTTGGTCTGACTCTGTGGAAGGCACCATGCTATTCCCCTTTAAATTAGCCATTTTTGACAGAAAACATGAGAACTGGAATTTTGCTCTTGAATTGATTTTTGGATCGCCTGCATGCCAAGCACATACTTCTCCCACTGGGCCAGCACCCTTCCTCAGTGACTGAGGTCTCATTGCACACAGCCATCCAGCAAGCAAAAAAATGGTATTGTTAGAAGGGCAGAGTGGGGAGCAAGAGATTCAGGGGCTGGTTTTAGACCCACAGTGCTCGGGTTTATTCTGTTGCCTGCTTGACATTGTGCCTCCTTTCCCCCTACCTTTTATTCCTATGAAAGTTTCACAATGTCGCTGCTTGGGATTCTGGATAATCTATGGTGTTTTTCTTTTCAGTTTTTTAAATTAATTTTCCATTTTTTTTTAAGACAAACAAACAAACATACATACATCCTAATTGCAATTAAACCAATCTTGATAACATTGTTAAGTGACTTCCTCAAATCCCCCTGGTTGAATTTCATTGTATTTCATTTTAACAGTTTTCCAAAATCAATCTTCTCCAAAAAAAAAAATTAACTTGATCACTTCACATCTTTCATTCTTTCTAATCTAGCTTGAAACATCTTAATTCCTATCCTTACATATTTAAATCCTAAGCCTATCTCGTATTTGCAAGCTTTTCCAATTAGGTTATCTTGACATATTTAGCTAAATAATCTTTGAATTTTGTCCATTCTTCCTGGTACTCCTCCTCCTTCTGGTCGTGGACTCTTCCCGTCAGGTCGGCTAGCCCCGGGATTCTGGAGAATCTATGTGACTAGATGCTTGTAATGTATGCCAGGCAATCTGGCACAAGTGGGTAGGGTTGCCATCCGCCGGGATTTGGCCGTTGGAAACAAGTGTCCATGCGGGAAACGCTTGAATGTCCAGGAAAATCCAAAGGTATAGCAATTCTACACGTGGGGAGTAGGGACGCAAGCGCAAATCAGAATAAAGCAAAGGCTGGGAAAGTTCAAACAGAAACACACACACACTATTCCTCAAGATTTGTGTTTAAGACACAGGATCATAGAATTGTGGAGTTGGAAGGGACACCGAGGACCATCTAGTTCCGTTATTCCCAATCAGGGGTCTGTGGCCCCATCCCTTGCCTGCCTCCAACTAATTTTCTCTCATTTTGGCATGGCAATAGCATACATTTTATGGGCGGTCTTGTTGTTTTTAGTATACCTAAAATCCTTTGCTTATTACCCCACATTTTGTTCAAAAAATTGCTTTGCAGAGGTAACTACCATAGAGTTATCAAATTTTTCAAAAGTAGGGGGTCTGCGGCTTGGCTTTTGAAAAATAAGGGGTCCTCAGTAATCAGCCAATTAGGAACCACTGATCTAGTTCCATCCCCTACAATGCAGGAATAATGCAGTTGGCCTATACAGGGATCAAACTTATGACCTTGGCATTATCAGCACCCCGCTCTGAACATCTGCGCCACCTTCAGAGTTGTTGTTGTGGGAGCTGTAGTTCACCAAAGTAAATATTGAAAGGATCCTCTTTTCACATCAAGGACAGACCATGCCAAACATCTACCTTATGCACAAAATTCACTCCCCAAGCTCTTCTTGTGTTTTAAGACGCTGGGATGTAGGGAGCCAGAAATTCCACTGGGCTGGCAGAAGCCCCTTTTGTGACTCAATCGAGCTCTGTCTTCAACCCCAATTTTAGTTTGGAAAACTCCTCCCTTTTCCTTTAACACACTCCCCTCCCCCCACTTTCCTTCATTCCACTCTTTTCCATATCGAAAACAATTTCTAATGTCCACTGCCAGGACCAGCTGAGAAACACCCTGAGCCCTGCCTCTGCTTCTCCTTTAGGAAAGGAGGCTGGAGAGGAGCAGGTTGTGTTGGCAAAACCCTCACAAGGGCCTGACCGTGGTCACAACAGTGGCATGGCTGCAAGCATGGTGCTCTATGGACCTTGATCTGCCCCCCCTTGAGTCAATGGCCTCGCAACGCCTCATGCACAGGCTGGCCCTGCCAATTCCTAGGGTGCCCAGTTGGATTGTTTCAGTGGGGAAGGGGGAAGTTCCCAATCCCGTTCCAATGCTCTCCACCTGCTTCCCCCCTCAAAGTGATTCATCTAGCCTCCACTCCATCCCACTTCAAATGAAAATAAGTAATAAAAGAGCTCCCATCCAGACTCTGCAGTCTCCATAGCTGCTCTCAGAGCTCCAGTCTCCTTTGGTCATTTTTGGGACTCCCTTGAGAAGAACAAGTGCGAGATTGGCTTCATTATTATCAGATAATGGAGGCATACAATTTGGATAAGAAAATTGGCTTCCTTTTTTTATATATAATGATTTTTATTAATTTACAGCAAAACAAAACAAAACATACAATATTTTCACATTCAGCTATTCAAAGTCTTTCTTTTTTGGACTTCCTTCAACTTTTCCATAAATCTTTCGTAGTCTTTATTAGTTTACGCATTTCTTGTCCTTTATATTGTCATTATTTAAATCTTTTCCCCTTCATTTCCTTTTGACAATATCTCTTATATTTTCACAGTGCTCTTTTAAAACCTTCTAGCGTTATTTCGCCTTCACTTATATTTTCCAGATAATCAACAAATTTCCCCCAGTTTTCTATAAACTTTTGGTCTCTTAGGTATCTAATCTTTCCTGTCATCTTGTCCAGTTCAGCGTAGTCTAACAACTTTGATCTCCAGTCTTCCATTGTCGGTATCTCTTGTTGTTTCCATTTCTGTGCCAGTAACACCCTTGCCGCCGTCACTGCATACTGGAAAAACTTACTATCCTTTCTTTTAATCTCTTTTCCTGTAATGCCTAGCAAAAAGGCTTCTGGTTTCTTTGTAAAAGTATATTTTAAAATCTTTTTCAACTCATTATATATCATTTCCCAGAAGCCTTTCACTCTTTTACATTCCCACCACATATGATAAAATGAACCATCTTTTTCTTTACATTTCCAACACTTATTGCAAGTCTTATACATTTTTGCTAATTTTACTGGTGTAATATACCACCTATAAAACATTTTCATAACATTCTCTTTCAGTGCCGTACATGCAGTGAATTTTAAATTCTCCTTCCAAAGTTTTTCCCAATCTTCAAACTGTATATTATAACCTATGTCTCTGGCCCAGTGTATCATAACCGATTTTACTTCCTCATCTTTCAAATTCCACTCTAATAACAAATTATACATTTTCGACAAGTTTTTGCCTTCCTTATTTACTATCTCAGACTGGAATACTGAATCTTTGTCTGCATAGCCACATTCTTTAGCATCCTTCCTAAACATTTCATTTATTTGGTAGTAATGCAACCAATCATATACATATTTTTTAACTTGTTCATATGGTTTCACTTTCCACTTCCCACCCTCTTTGAATAAGAGTTGGCCATATGTTACCCATTCACTTCTCATATTGATTCTCTTTACACTCATAACTTCTAGTGGTGATAACTAGTGTGGTATTTTAGGTTCTAATAGGTTTTTATACCTATCCCAAACTTCAATTAGTGGGCCTCGGAAAATGTGGTCTCCAAAACCTTTGTGTATCTTCTTTTTATCCTTCCACAAATACGCATGCCATCCAAATCTATTATCATATCCTTCTAAATCTAACGGTTCCTTATTGTCTAGTTTTATCCATTCTTTCAACCAGCAAAGACATGATGCCTCATAATATAATTTCAGATCTGGCAGGGCAAAGCCTCCTCTTTCTCTTACATCTGTTAATAATTTAAATTGAATTCTCGGCTTTTTGCCCTGTCATATATATCTTGAAATCACTCTTTGCCACTCTTTAAAAAGTCTAATCCCCTTAATTATAGGGATAGTTTGGAACAAAAATAGCATTCTTGGCAATACGTTCATCTTAATAGTAGATGTTCTTCCCCAAAATGAGAATTTCATTCTTCCCCACACTTCCAGGTCCTTTTTTTATTGCATTCCACACTGGTACATAATTGTTTTGAAACAAATCAATATTCTTTGGTGTTAACCATATTCCTAAATATTTCACCTTTTTAACCGCCTCTATTTCAATTTGCTGTTGCATTATTTCAATTGCACTTTGATCCATATTCTTCACAATCATTTTAGTTTTTTTCTTATTTAATTTAAAACCTGCCATTTCTCCAAACTTATCCATTTCCTCTATAACGTCTTTAGCAGTAACTGTAGGTTCTTCTATTGTTACCACCAGGTCATCTGCAAATGCTTTAACTTTATATTCATTTTGGCCTATCGTAACCCCTTTTATGTTTCCGTTTTGTCTTAGTGAATTCAGAAGGACCTCTAACACCGTTATAAATAATAGTGGTGAAAGTGGACATCCTTGTCTTGTTCCTTTCGAGATTTTCAGTTCTTCTGTGATTACATTGTTTATTATGAGCTTTGCTTTCTGTTCTGTATAGATTGCCTTGATTCCATTGAAGAACTCTTCGCCAATTTCCATATGCTCTAAATTTTTAAGCATAAAGTCCCAAGCTATATTATCAAATGCCTTTTCTGCATCCACAAACATCATCATAGCTTGTTTGTCAATCCTGACAGACAGATATTCCATAATATTAATTATATTTCTTAAATTGTCTTTCATCTGCCTGCCTGGAAGAAAACCAGCTTGGTCCTTATGAATGTAGTCTTGTAATATTCTTTTCAACCTTTTCGCAAGTATTCCTGCGAAGATTTTATAGTCTGTGTTCAGCAATGAAATTGGTCTGTAATTTTTAACTTGGGATAAGTCTGAATCTTGTTTCTTTCCAAGTTTCTGGGATGTCTCTTTCTTTTAAGATGTTGTTCATTACTTCCTTCAACGGTGTTAGCACGATTGATTTCATTTCTTTATAGTATCTTGCGGTGAATCCATCTGCCCCAGGAGCTTTTCCCCTTTTTAGATCTTTTATCACTTCTTTTATCTCCTCAATTTCTATTGGGGTATTTAACAACTGTCTTTTTTCAGTCGGGATCGTCTGCACCTTTTTTTCTTTTAGATATCTCTCTATTTTCCTCAGATTATTTTTTCTTATATAGGCCTCTGTAATAGTCCAGGAACCCTTTTCTTATCTCTTTCAGATTGACTATCTCTTCTCCTTCAACCATAGTTTTATTTATTGTATTCTGTTCTTTCCTTTTTTTTATTTGCCAAGCCAACCATTTTCCCGATTTGTTCGCATGTTCGAAGTTGTTTTGTCTCAATCTTTTGATATTCCATTCCACTTCTTTATTTATTATCATTGCAAATTGACTTTGTAGAATTTTAATATTTTCTTTTACTTTCCTGTTGTTTGGGTGCTTAATTAGTTTTTGTTCGTTGTCCATTATTTGCTTCAAAAATTCTTTTTTCCCTTTTTCCTTATTTTTGTTCTTGATTGAATTCTGTTGAATAAAGAATCCTCTCATCACTGCTTTACTCGCATCCCAAACCACTTTCATTTTTGTACCTTTATTACAATTGTCTACAAAATATTCCGTTAATTTCTTCTCTGCTTTCTCTGCAATTTCCTGATCATCTAATAGATAGTCATTCATCCTCCATCTGAAGGTTCTTTCTTCATAGCCTTTCAGTTCAAGTTTTATTGGATTATGGTCTGAAATCACCTTCGGTTCAATTTCTATTTGTTGGGTTCTTGGAGTGAGTTCCGTTGAAATCCAAATTTGATCTATTCTTGACATTGACTGGTTTGGTTCCGAATAATATGTAAATTGTTTGTCCAATGGGTGTCTTAGTCTCCAAATGTCTATCAAATTACAATTCTTCATCATTGAGAAAAATGACTTTGGTAATTTCCCTTCTTTGCTTACTCCATCTCTGAGTCTGTCCATTTCTAATGATACCACTCCATTCATATCTCCCATTATTATTATTTTCTGATCCATGTATTCAAACAGTTTTTCTTCCAAAGTTTTGTAGAACTCAGTCTTGTTTCCATTAGGTGCGTAGATCCCGACTATGATTAGATTTTCTCCTTGCCATTTGATTCGAACCGCAATTATCCTTCCGTCTTCATCTTTGAATATCTGTTAGGCTTCGATTTTGTTATTTATATAGATGACCAATCCTCTTTTCTTTTGCTTATCTGAAGATACAAATTCATTCCCCAGTCTTTTGTTAATCAATATCTTTTTCTGTCTTCTTGTCACATGTGTTTCTTGTAAACAGATTATGTCTAAATGTTTCTTTTTTAAGAATTGTTCAATTCTATTTCTCTTCTTTTTGTCATTCATCCCATTGATATTCCAATTCCAGATTTTTAGCGCCATATCTTCCGAATTTTAAATTAAATAATTTTTTATTAGATAATTTTATAATTTGGCTTCTTCCTCTTCTTCTTCCTCCTCCTCTTCTTTATCTATCTTCTTCCCCTTCTCTTCCTCTTCTTCTACTTCTGATCCGCCTGATGCTCCTCCCTCTGCTTCTTTATCCTCTTCCTTTTCTGATCTCAGTTCCTTGTATTTTCTCAGAAATTTTCCCGTCTCTTCCGGGCTTGTCAATCTGTGTCTCTTTCCTCTATATGCAAATGTAATTCCTTCGGGGAACTCCCATCTAAATTCAATCTTGTGCTTCTTCAACGTTTGAACCAATGGTTTGTATGGGTCTCTTCGTTTAAGAAGTCTAATCGGAACATCTTTAAAAATAATTATGTAATTCCCATTTATATTTAATCTCTTTTCTCTATTCTTCTGTAAAATTGTGTTCCTTATTTCTCTATCTTTAAAAGTAATCAAGCAGTCTCCAATGAATTTCTTAGCTTTCTTACTCTCATTCTGAATGCATTTTGTACCATTTTGTACCATTTTGGCCATCTCTTCAGTTGGTATCTCCAGCCACTGCGCTAATTCCAAAATCAACTTATCTTTAATGTTCTCTCCCTGGGCCTCTGGCACCGCTCTAAGTCTCAAATTCACTTCTCTCTATCTAAGTTCATTCATGGCTATTAAATCCTTCATGTCTTCCTGTGCTTTACTTAATTCTCTCATCTCCATTTTGATTCTCTCCTCCTCCTTTTTAACATCTTTCATCTTTCATCTCCGATCTTGTCCTCTTCATTCCCTCCTCAAGCGATTGTGTTCTTTTGGCCACTTCCTTCAATTGCCTTTTCAATTCATTTACTGTTTCATCAATTTTTTTATGTACTTTTCCAATCTTGTTATCCACTTGTTCTAATTTTGTTTCCAAATTCTTTTCGCTCTGTTTGATTTCTGCAAACATTTTTAAAATCTCTGCTTTAAATTCTGTTTCTTGTTTGGACCCCTTCCTATCTGATGGCGTCCCCTCCGCCCCGTTCTTTCCCAAATTAGACATCTTCTATTAACAGTTTAGCACACTTTCCTTATTTTTAAATATTTTTAAATATTCCCAGTATTTCCAATACCCCCTCTTTTGTAAATCCCAAATTAAATACTTAACAATCCTTAAATTATTAAATCCTTAATAGTCCATAATAATCTCAGTTCAAAAGTCAATCCTCTTCTTGCCTCCAATCAGGCTAATCCAATTTTTGGGGAGAAAAGAGAGAAAGGGTCCGTCCTCTTCTTGCCTCCAATCAGGCTAATCCACTTTTTAGGTTATTCAAATTATATTCCAATTGTTTCTTAAAATCTGGGGTCCAAACTCAGTTTTTTTCTATGTAGTCTAACCGCAGAGTAAATGGAACAAATGAGAACAATAACGGGGAACAATATCCAGAAGCGCAGAGAGTAGAACCGAAGTAGATAAATAAATCCAAAATAAGGTACCAATTTGTAATCCAAACCACCTCTCCCAAATAGAGGGGGTATATTGTAATATTATTCTCAGACACAATCCTATTAAATAACTTTGTAGCCGAAAACAGAAAAAAAAAAAAGCTGTATATCCCTTTTCTTCCACTAGGGGGTGTACTTAATGGTGTGACGCAGTTTTAAAAGTTTTTACATCCGAATATCTGAGATTGTAGCTAAGCGTACACAAAGAAAGAATTACAAAAGCCAATTCAAAAATATCAAAAACAAATCCTTATTCCAGCTTCCAATACCCAAGATATTATTTAGTTCTTAATTTCTATGTTTTAGTTATAGACCATGCTTAGTAGCTCATAATGGCGTCGAAGGCTTCTCTTCCGTTCCTCAATCCTTTGTTCTTTTCAAAAGTGAAAGTGCAGAAACTCTTCTTGCTTAAATAGTCCCCCTCAGTTTTATAGAAAGCTTCGTTTTTTAATCATAGTTCTCCTCTGTTTCCCCCTTATTTTAATAATGCTTGAAGTATTTTAGAACTTCTTGCAAATTGCTTTAACACATTGAAAAGTTTTTATAGGGGAAAAGAAACATTAGCCGCTAGGGCGACTTACTTTCCTTTGTTGTCGCTCTGCCGATGGTGCTGTGTCCTGGCCGATTTCGGCAGCTGGCTGAACTCAAAAACAATCTTCTTTTCTTCCCCGGGACTTCCTTATTTTAATCCAAAATATCCTCTAAATTTGGTGCCGGGTTTCCATGATTTGAGAATGGAGCGCCTTCCTCTGCAAGCTCGAGGCTTCGCTATTCGGAGGTAGATAATGGCGTCCCTCGACCTGCCGATCCGCTCCGCCGTTCTCTTCGCTTCTACGAAGCTACCTGACGGCCGGGCGGACCGCTTCTGGTACCACCGGGAACCTGACCCTCTGGACTCCCACCAGGGGTGTTTTGAGGGGGCTACTGCGCCCTGTAGCACCCCCTTTCCTCCAAAATAGCCCAGGATTCTCCTCACAGCTAAATCCCCGCTTGCAATGAGATCACGCTCCACCGGAAGTCCCCAAGAAAATTGGCTTCCAGGTGGAAAAATCAAAATTGGAAACAGAACTGTTAGACCCCAAAAGTAAGATTTTGTCAAAAATGTATAACTTGCTGTTGAAATGGAATACTCAGGATGAAACGGTAAAATCTGCTATGATTAAATGGGCACAAGATGTTGGACATAACATAAAGATGGCTGACTGGGAACAGCTATGGACCACAGGTATGAAATTTACGGCATGTAATGCCTTAAGAGAGAATATTATGAAAATGATATACAGGTGGTACATGACACCAGTCAAGCTAGCAAAAATCTATCATTTGCCCGATAATAAATGCTGGAAATGTAAAGAAACTGAAGGCACATTCTTTCACCTTTGGTGGACGTGCCCGAGGATTAAGGCTTTCTGGGAGATGATTTATAATGAAATGAAAAAGGTATTCAAATATACCTTTCTGAAGAAACCAGAGGCATTTCTCCTGGGCATGGTTGGCCAATTGGTGTTAAAGAAGGATAGAACTTTCTTTATGTATGCTACAACAGCAGCAAGAATACTCATCGCGAAGTATTGGAAGGCACAAGAATTACGCACTCTGGAAGAATGGCAGATGAAGGTGATGGACTATATGGAATTGGCGGAAATGACTGGCAGAATCCGAGACCAGGGAGAAGAGTCAGTGGAAGAAGATTGGAAGAAATTTAAAGACTATTTACAGAAACACTGCAAAATTAATGAATGTTAGAATGATGTTGGATTGAAGTTAAGTGGTTTCTGCTAGCAGCAATGTTAAGGAATATGTAAAAATGGATGATTAACGGGTGATAATCTAAAACTATAATATATTAAGATAAAAGATTAAGATAAAATTAAAGAGGGGAAGGATTTGCTGAATTAACCAATTGAAATGGAATACCAGAAAGGGAGGTGTGAGGAGGTCACGGAAACAAGCAAATGAAAGATAAGATATGGAGAGACTGATTTGTTTTTAACTATTTTTATTTTGTATTTTTTTATTCTTTTTTATTCTTTCTAACTTTTGTAATATGTTGAAATCTTAATAAATATCTTTTTTTTTAAAAAAAAGAGAAGAACAAGTGGACATCTAGGAGTTGCTGTTGGTGGTGGCGGGAAGACCGTATGCTGGATGTCCCACCTGCTGCCGCTCCACCAAGGTGCCACTATACTCACAGCAGGAGTTTGTAAGAGCGAGTCGGTAGCTAAGATATAAATCAATTGGGACGTTTGGAACCTGCACACCCCAAAACTGGTACTGGATTCCAGCCCACACCCATCCTTTCAATGGTACCATCCCCCTCAGCTCACCTGGTGGCAGGCATTCTTGAAGAGGTGGTCCACCAAAAGCCAGATCTCTTTGGCCGCTCAGTGGAGTCATCACCATACTGGGGTACGATATCCAGAAACTGCTTCTCCTGGAGGTCCAATGACAAGCGGGACTGGCATGAGAGCCTGACAGAATGTGTGCCTGTATGCATTCTTTCCTTGCTCCAGCTGGGGGGACAAGTCTTGCCCTCTGAGGCCACAACTAGGGCTGGGCGATAGCTGGCTTTCAACACGGTGATATATCACTAGCTAAACATTGCAATGCACCAATATATCACGATGTCTGAAATAAGATGGAGCTATGTAGAGGCATTGTCTGGCTTCACAGTTCCCCCCCACATGGTGTTTTTTGCATAGTACACACACACATCATGATTCACAATATATCGCCAGGTCAGAAATTATAAAACCAGCCTCACTATCTAGACTTCAAGCTGATTTGAAAATATATCTATATTGACATATCGCCCGGCCCTGGCCACAGCAAGCATCTCAAGTGGGAAAACAAAAAACAAATTGCTCGCACCCCAAATCCAAGCTCCCCCTCCCCCTATTAATATGCAGCTCATAATCCTCCCACTCCGGATGTGCAGTTCACCCAAAAGCTTACTGAATATGCAGCTGTGGACATAGCTGTGGTTTGGCTAACATTTTATTTAAATTGCTGGAACCTGCCCTGGGACCTTAGGGTGAAGGGCAGGAAATAAGTAAGAAAAACAGCAACAGAACATGGATGGGCCTTCATAGGTTGATGGGCTGCAGCCCCAGCCAGCATGATGAGATGATGGGGTCACATGTTCACCACCCCTTGTTTAGAGCACGTTGCAGAGGCAGTGGTAGAAACAATGGCCAACCACATGCCCTTGGGAGTCCATAGGGACACGGTGACAAGAGCACTCTGTCCATCATGTTCCCCAGAAACTGGTAATCAAAAGCATGTGGTTTGTGATAATAGTGGCAAGAAATAGCCCTGACCGGTAGTCACTGATAAACATATCCTCCATGATTCTAAATGTCTACAGCTGTCCAAATTGACAGTCACCACTCTCTCCTTGTGGCTAGGATAATACACCCAAGTCGATCTGATTTCGAGAGGAGTGACATTTCCCTGAGCCACCCCAAAGCAGCCACTACCGCTTCCCAAATGCCAGTGCTCAGGTGGTAAGAGCAAGCCAGAGGGGCATAGCCTGTGCAGCAGTTGCTGAGCACAGAGACAAGGAGAAAACTGGCTCTTGGGGCCAGAGGGGGCTGGCGCCTGCATCATGAGACTGGGCTTTCTGCCTCCCGTGCTGCCAATCGCAAGCGGACCCAGAGTCAAGCAGCGCAAAATCAGTTACAAGCAGTGATGGCAAATTCTGGTTTCGTCTCCATTCTCCTCTGCCGAGTTCTACAAGGGCCACGTTGAGACTAGGGAAGAGAAAAGCGCAGAGAGCTAGAGCCACCACCTGGACTGGATTTGAGTCAGAAGGCAGGCAGGTGCGGGTTGCCCGAGAGGAAAGTCAGGTTGGTGGGGTAGTGCCTGGTTTGCCCTAAGGGACCAGCTGCCACTGCATGGAGCAGCTGCTGATCGTTGACAAGGGCAACTCCATTTACGTGCCTTCGAGGCACATGCACACTGCCGCAAAGCTGGAAGGGGCACTTGAAGGGGCAAAAATGTCCCCCCCCCCCAAGAGCACAAAAGCGGCAAAGTGGCATGGAAACAGCATCTTGACTCCCTCCCAGGAGCTTTGGCACCGACCTCTCAGGCCTGTGGAGAGTTGGAGCAAGGAGTTTTGCAGGGAGGCTGCTGGTTTTCCAAAGGCCTTTCAAAAGGGCTTCCGGGAGTTTAGAGGGAGTTTGCAGGCTTTTCCAATGCTGTCCCCAATATACGCAATTTCATTTAAACGCACGGTACCTCGGAACGCAACCCCCGTGTAAATGGGGCGTTGCCTGTACCTGATTTGAGCAGGGCTCAGCGCGAAGCCATGGCTTACAATACTGGCTGTCACTGAGCTTGGGGATAAAGGAGAAGTGGAGGGTGACCTGCCCGTTGTTTGTGATCTGGAACTTCTCCTTCTGCAGCTGCCGGAACTTCACATTCTCAAACGGAAACTGCAGAGCAAAAAGGGGGGGGGGGAGAAAGAGAGTGCTTGCCTTCAGCAGAGGCAAGGAAACGTGCTCCAGGGGGAAGTTTGTCCTTGGCCCCGGGCTCTCATTTAGGGGACTGCACATGCAACAGGTCCACGTGGGGCTCTCCAGATATTGCTGTGCACTTGCCACTGGCCATGTTGGCTGGGGATGATGGGAGTTGTAGTCCAGCATCTGGAGGGCACCACGCTGGCTACCCCTGGAGTCTTTGCCTGCGAGGAAGAGGCTGCCGCTCAGTGGAAGGGCATCTGCCTTGCATGCAAAGGTCCCAGGTTCTATCCCCAGCATCTCCAGGTAGGGCTGGGAGTGATCCCCCGGAAATCCCAGGGAACCGCTCAAGACTGAGCTAGATGGGCCAAGGGCTTCTTTCCCCCCTGGTCTTTTTGCACAAAGGGGATTCTCATTCAGCCTGCTGCACCTTTCAAGGAACTGCAACACCGCTTATACACACCACGAAACAGAGGGTGCTGGTTATCAGGACAAATGTGGGGGAAAGGAGCCAAAACATTTCCAGAGCAGGGATGGCTTGAGGAAGACAACATATCACAGCCTTGCATTTCACAACTCGCCTAGCAGCCTTTGGCAACCCGGAATTCCATGCAAGCAAAGTGAGCAGGTGAAGGAGAGCTGGATCGCTCTCTTCCTCCGTGGCTTGGTGTCCATTCTGGCTGCAGAGGAAAGGAAGTCCGTCCAGCCCTGAACTCTAGCCCTCCTCCAACAGCTGGCTTAGCAGAAAGCCATGTCTAAAATATATTTTTGACTAGCCTGCTCAGGAGGATGGAAAGGCAGGCCACTACTAGCATCTCAGCAGACTAGGAAAAACAAACAAGCCTTGCAGAAGAATGATTGAGAGGACTTACTTACAAAGGCTCAGCTATCAAGCAGGATCTTTTTTTGAGTCAAATTTGTACGTCGGGATGAACTTGATCTCTCCCTCTGTGAAATCAGCAAAAGCTGTCTTTTGGGTACGCTGAATGTTTAGCTAAAGCCAAAAAGAAATCGCTAATCAGCAGAGAAGCAAAAGACCCCCTGTTGCCTGACAATGGAGTCTATTAACAGCCACTGTTGTGCTGGAAGACCAAGGTGAAGTACTAGTAGGTTAAAGGTAAAGGTAAAGGGGTTGCGGCACTCATCTCGCTTTATTGGCCAAGGGAGCCGGCGTACAGCTTCCGGCTCATGTGGCCAGCCCGACTAAGCCGCTTCTGGTGAACCAGAGCAGCACACAGAAACGGCGTTTACCTTCCCACCAGAGCGGTACCTATTGATCTACTTGCACTTAGACATGCTTTCGAACTGCTAGGTTGGCAGGAGCAGGGACCGAGCGAGGGAAGCTCACCCCGTCGCGGGGATTCGAACCGCCGACCTTCTGATCGTCAAGCCCTAGGCTCTGTGGTTTAACCCACAGCGCCACCCGCGTCCCTACTAGTAGGTTAGCCAAGTGCAAAAAAAGGGGTATACCTGCTGAAATCCTATCTTATACACAATTATTAAAGGTACAGGATGCTTGTGCATTTTTGCCCCATGTCATCTTAAATTACTTTGCTGCATCACACGACAGGAAAATCCTCTAACTCAGGAGCAGCAGACACGTGGCCCTCACAATGCTGCAGAACTACAATTCCCATCATCCCTGATTACTGGCCACGATGGCTGGAGCCAACAGGAACTGCAGCTCAGTAACATCTGGCAGACCACAGGTTAGCCATACCTACAATATGCAATGTTATATGTACCAATAATCCATACAAACTGTTAACAACCACCAGAATACACCCCGACACGATGAGCAACTGCAAAACCATCCTTTTGCATCCTACATTGGCTCCCAGGACGTTTCTGAGCACAATTCTGAGTGTTGGTGCCAACCTTTAAAGCCCTAAATGGCCTCAGTGTCTCCATCCCCATTGTTCAGCCCAGGCATCTGGGTCCAGCACCGAGGGCCTTCTGGCGGTTTCCTCACTGTGAGAAGCGAAGTTACAGGGAACCAGGCAGAGGGCCTTCTGAGTAGTGGCACCTGCCCTGTGGGACACCCTCCCATCAGATGTCAAGGAGATAAGTAACTATACAGCCTTTAGGGAAGTTTTTAATGTTTTATCATGGTTTTGCATATGTTGGAAGTCTGAGGCTGCCCCCCCTTGCCTTCCTTGCAGCATCCTTCTCAAAGGGCTGCGGCATGACTACGCTCACAGAGTTTAAATCCACCATAAGGTGCAGCAATCAGGCCTCTGTTTCAACACAAAATACCAATGATCCTTATGCCAAGTGGGAGAAAGGTCGTCAACATGATGAACACACAAACCTTGGAGAGAAAAATGTAAAACAAAAAGCATCAGCAATTTAATTGGACTTAATGGAAGTATCTGCTGATAAGAACATGTGAGCAACGCAGATTTTCCAGATCGATGCAAAACCTAGAGCAGGAAACCTTAGACCTTTAGATATTGCTGGACAGCAGCTATGCTGGGGCTGATGTGAGTCCAACAACATCTGGAGCGTGTGCTGAGCTAGGAAAGCCCTCTAACTGGGAAATTGCAGAGCAGTCCTACTTATTCCAAGGCAACCCTCCAACTTAATTGGGACTTGCTTCTAATTCAGGTTGCACAAACCTGCAACCTTAAAAAGCATTTGCAGAAGTCGCAGTCATCCTATGTTCTTTGCTCCTAACTGCCTGAAAGTGGTTTCTCTAGCCTAGGCTGGCGTATCCCAGACAAAGGAAATAAACAGGGCAATATCCTAAACCACCACATATAACACAAAGATGTCTCTCACCTGGTCGTAGGTCAGAAGTCTCTGAAGCTCATTTTTAGTGATCAGGTGACAATGCTGGAAAAAAGCAAAGCAACCACAGCTACAGGCTAGCTCACGGGGTCGGGGAGCAGCCTGCTGCCACTTCCTGCAATATCTAGTAAGACTGATAGCTAGGATTGGGCAGTATGATCATATTAGGCTAGTGCTCTGTGAACTAGACTGGCTCTTGAACTGCTTCCAGGCCCAATTCAGAGCATCCCATTTGGCCTTTCAAGTGTTTCAAGGTTTGGGAAAAGGGTACCAGAAGAAGGCCCACTTCTGTTTGCACTGCCTCTCCACTGACTAGAATCCCTTTCCCAGGGAACTCCTGCTCTTTCAAGCATGGCAGGGCCTTTTCAGTCATGGCACCCGACCTTTCAGAAGAATCTCCCAAAGAGGTTCACCTGGCCCCTGCTTTGATGTCCTTTCAGCAAAGACTTTTAGAATTTCCCCTGGTTCTTGAATTCATGGGCAGGGCGCTTGTGGCCCTCCAAACCCTGCTGTAGTACACAGGAACATAGAAAGCTACCTTATATTGAGGCAGACCATTGACCCATCAAGCTCAGGACGGACTACATGGACTGGCAGCAGCTTTCAGGCAGAGATCATGCCCAGCCCGATCTGCACACACTGGTGACTGAGCCTGGAACCTTCTCCATGCGAAATGGCCGCTCTGCTTTCGCTTTACTGCCCTTAACAAACTGCAACTCCCACCCCGATCACTGGAGAAGTTGCCCACATTTGCTATAATCTAATCCAATACATGTCTGCCACTCGGTTTACGTTGCTCTCTACTGGCTGCTCTAGTAGAAACCTTAGTGGTGCAGCTGCAGCAGCAGGGATCGTCGACACTGCACCCTCCTGGTGTTGCTGAAGTGGAACTCTCATGAGCCCCAGATAGCAAGGCCAATTCTTAGCAATTATGGGAATTTTGGTCTATCAACATTTGGAGAGCACTATGCCTCGGCCTCGGCCCAGTATACCTGAAGGAGCGTCTCCACCCCCATCGTTCTGCCCGGACACTGAGGTCCAGCTCCGAGGGCCTCCTGGCGGTTCCCTCATTGCGAGAAGCAAAGCTACAGGGAACCAGGCAGAGGGCCTTCTCGGTAGTGGCGCCCGCCCTGTGGAACGCCCTCCCAGCAGATGTCAAAGCGATAAATAACTACCTGACATTCAGAAGACATCTTAAGGCAGCCCTGTTCAGGGAAGTTTTTGATCTGTGATATTTTACTGTATTTTTTGTTTCTATGGAAGCTGCCCAGAGTGGCTGGGGAAACCCAGCCAGATGGGCGGGGTACAAATAATAAATTATTATTATTATTATTATTATTATGCTGCCTGCCATAAAGAAGGCTGATCACCGAAGAATTAATGCTTTTGAATTGTGGTGCCGGAGGAGACTCTTGAGAGTCCCAAGGACTGCAAGAAGATCAAACCTCTCCATTCTGAAGGAAATCAGCCCTGAGTGCTCACTGGAAGCACAGATCATGAAGCTGAGGCTCCAATACTTTGGCCACCTCATGAGAAGAGAAGACTCCCTGGAAAAGACCCTGGTGTTGGGAAAGATGGAGGGCACAAGGAGAAGGGGACGACAGAGGACGAGATGGTTGGACCGTGTTCTCGAAGCTACCAGCATGAGTTTGACCAAACTGCGGGAGGCAGTGGAAGACAGGAGGGCCTGGCGTGCTCTGGTCCATGGGGTCACGAAGAGGCAGACACGACTAAACGACTAAACAACAACAAATGTTGCCTACCCTGAGCTACACACAGGCAGGAAAGTTACAGAAACATGACTCAGTTTGCTTCTCCAGATAGCAGAGACCAACAAGTTACATCAGCCAAGGCTCTCTCCCTCCAAGCCCTCGAAACGCACTCGTTTTCATGATTGCCAGCTGCGGCAGACCCTGGTCAGGGGGCAGGAAGCTCATCTGGGCACAGATATCCTTGTAATCCTGGTTTCGGCGCTCAAAGTCTTCCACGTGGGCAGCAAGGTGGGAATTGACAATGCAGAAGCTGGTATTGTTGCAGACAAACCTCGCGGCCACACACCCCTTGTTACCCTGCAGGGGCGGAGCAAAGATGGCTGTTAGTGAGCAAGCAGGAAAGAGGGGGAAACTGGTTGGCAGAGATTAGAAAAACAGATAGACAGACAGAAAGATCAACGTAGGGAATTCCGCTGTCAGGGTCTACTCCCCATCTTCCCCATGATGCCTGTGCCCACTGTCTCCCTCATCACTTCCTTGATGCGGCTGAGCTGGTCCTTCCTGACAAAGATGAGCAACATCATTCCGACTAGACGCACCAGCTGCACCTAGAAGATGCAAGGTACTGGGATGTCTACCAGCTCTGTTCATTGCTTGCTGTCCTGGGCCGGCTGGATGCAGATAGGAGTGGCAGGGGGCACCAACTGGGGATCCCCCAAGGGAAGAAGGCTCAGAGCCAGGGAACTGGTGGGGAGACTGTGGGATGTAAACACAGGAGCAGTCAATGACAACATTCCTAGAGTGTACATGTTAGAACATGGGGAGGGATGTCAGTCCAGCAAGCAGGTAAACTTCCTGGGGACGGACTTCCTCCGCATGTGACCAGAGGTGGGTGTGGCCTCACCTGTGCAGGTAAATGATAAAAGCACAGGGCAGGCAGCCATCTCTCTCTCTCTGCCATCTTCCTTCGATGAGGAAACATCCAAGGATGCCCTCTTGGCTCTCAGCCAAGAGAGGACGGGACTATCTTAACACAAGATAGATTCTGAGTGTATTTTACCTTTTTAAGCTGTCTGCCTTCTGGGATCATATTGTGAACAGAACGTGAGTAAACTCTTTTATACTTTTATAAAGACTGTGTTGTGTCTTGTATTTTAAGAGGGATCAAAAGGGGAAATTACGAGAGTAATTATTATAGAGGTTCTAGCGAACCTGTGCAAGCGTTACCGTTGCAAACTTAAAGGGGAATGTCTATAAACTCTGCTGATATTTTGGGAACTTGTTAGCACAAGTTGGATTAGGATATAATCCCACAATATATCCTCTCCTGCACCCCAGAACATTCCCACAGGGACGACGACGCTGAGCTGTCCGAGGGAGAAGAGGGAGCAGACTGTGAGCAAGAGGAGGTGTTGGAAACTGAAGAGGCAGGAGGGCAGGAAGATTCTGTGGCAAACAGCAGCCCAGAATCCGAGGCAGAAGTGGAGGCTGGAGGCGGGGGTCAAGAGGCAGAGATCAGGCAGGCTGCTGAAGAAGCCAGGGGGTCTCCCCATCCTGCTGCGATCAGCTCCCCTCCCTGCTGGTCTCCCAGAACACAGAGAAATTAAGAGGATGGAGCAAAGACAGGCAAGGTGTCAGAGTCTCAGGTTGCTTGGGAAGGACCAGGGGGAGACTTCAGAGAGTGGTGGGAGGGTAGCAACCTTCAGCCTTCACAACTACCTCACTGTTGGGAAAGGTTTCTGTGATCACGAGGCCTGCACGGTTTGGGTTTCTTTGAATAAAGAATGTTGGCTTCTTTTGAATAAAACACCACTGACACCAGGTGTTTTTTCTTGCTGACCTCCTCCTCCTCCTCCTCACTCCAGCTCCTGACAGCTGTCTGGCTGCTGAAGAAATGGGTGGGGTTGGACTTACTTTCTTGTACTTGGATTTGGAACGCAAAGCCTTTTCCACAGCTGTCAGCCACTCTTGCTCCTTTGTCGAGTCCAAGTAGAAGAAAGCCTCTGTGCTCAGGTCCAGCTCCTGGAACCGAATGCCCAAGTGCCAAAGAGAAGGATGTGGAACTGCAGGAATAGGACTCCAATCGGAACAGACGTGCTGGTTAAATATGCAAAGACAACAGGAGTGTGCAAGGGCAGGCAAGATCAGGACCAAGAACAAACAAGTAATACCAGCCACTTCTTCCTCAGCTTAGCTATTCGGGGCCCCAAAGGAGCTTTGCTAATGAAAGAAAAAAAGCTTTTTCCTTGTATTTTTTAAGATGTGTCAGCCAGCCTGATATCTAAGCACTATCCCAGTAGCCACAGGCAACCAGAAATTCTTTGAAGGCAAGTGAGTTGGTTGATCTCTCCATTCTTCCTTCACCTGGCAACCTGGTTTCCAGGCTGGCTTTCCGGGAGCAGAAAACCACCTCTCAGATCTGCTGTGCCAAGCTTGTTTGCTAGAAGATTACCCCGTAACACCCTTGTCCTCTTTGCAAACCTCCTAAATGGCTAGCCTTCTGTGTTTCCATGCTGGCCATGAAGGAATGGGCATTCCCGACTCTGAAAACAGCACAGAAATACAGCCTGTCTAGTAAAGGGGTAAAAAGAGCAAGCTAAACAGCCTCTGTAAAACAGTAGGATCTGAAGCTGCTAACCACATACTGATAAACATATCATAAAAGCAGACATGAAAAACAAATGGCCACTGGGTACTACTAACAGTGGGACACGGGTGGCGCTGTGGGTTAAACCAGAGAGCCTAGGACTTGCAGATCAGAAGGTCGGCGGTTCGAATCCCCACGACGGGGTGAGCTCCCGTTGCTCGGTCCCTGCTCCTGCCAACCTAGCAGTTCGAAAGCACGTCCAAGTGCAAGTAGATCAATAGGTGCCGCTCTGGTGGGAAGGTAAACGGTGTTTCCGTGTTCTGCTCTGGTTCACCAGAAGCGGCCTAGTCATGCTGGCCACATGACCCGGAAGCTGCATCCCGGCTCCCTCGGCCAATAAAGCGAGATGAGCGCCGCAACCCCAGAGTCGGCCACGACTGGACCTAATGGTCAGGGGTCCCTTTACCTTTACCTTACTACTAACAGTACGAGGAAATAACCAAAGCAAAAACTTTGTTTGAAGTAGTAAGCTTAGCATTATAAGGATGACCCACACCAAGTGTTGGGGGGGGGGGGTCACACCTCCCTGTCCTTCAGCACAGCTTTTAGGAGGAGTTCCAAAGGTTTTGCTTCACTTGTGGATTAACTGCATCTTGTCACAATGTCTGAAGCTGCACAAACCGCTTCATTTGAACCATGGCTCATTGAAACAAGCCAACTTCCAATCGTGGGTTTACAAAGCTGGTAAAATGAACCGCCATAGGATCTGGACACACCAAACTGTGGTTAATTTAAAATCCAAGTGGAAGCGTCAGCATGGATTTCTGAAAAATAAGTCATGTCAGACTAACCTGATCTCATTTTTTGACAGAATTACAAGCCTGGTAGATGAAGGGAACGCAGTGGATGTAGCCTACCTCGATTTCAGCAAGGCATTTGACAAGGTGCCCCATGATATTCTTGTAAAGAAGCTGGTAAAATGCGGTCTTGACTATGCTACCACTCAGTGGATTTGTAACTGGCTGACTGACCAAACCCAAAGGGTGCTCATCAATGGTTCCTCTTCATCCTGGAGAAGAGTGACTAGTGGGGTGCCACAGGGTTCTGTCTTGGGCCCGGTCTTATTCAACATCTTTATCAACGACTTGGATGATGGACTCAAGGGCATCCTGATCAAATTTGCAGATGACACCAAACTGGGAGGGGTGGCTAACACCCCAGAGGACAGGATCACACTTCAAGATGACCTTGACAGATTAGAGAACTGGGCCAAAACAAACAAGATGAATTTTAACAGGGAGAAATGTAAAGTATTGCACTTGGGCAAAAAAAATGAGAGGCACAAATACAAGATGGGTGACACCTGGCTTGAGAGCAGTACATGTGAAAAGGATCTAGGAGTGTTGGTTGACCACAAACTTGACATGAGCCAACAGTGTGACGCGGCAGCTAAAAAAGCCAATGCAATTCTGGGCTGCATCAATAGGAGTATAGCATCTAGATCAAGGGAAGTTATAGTGCCACTGTATTCTGCTCTGGTCAGACCTCACCTGGAGTACTGTGTCCAGTTCTGGGCACCACAGTTCAAGAAGGACACTGACAAACTGGAACGTGTCCAGAGGAGGGCAACCAAAATGGTCAAAGGCCTGGAAACGATGCCTTATGAGGAACGGCTAAGGGAGCTGGGCATGTTTAGCCTGGAGAAGAGGAGGTTAAGGGGGGATATGATAGCCATGTTCAAATATATAAAAGGATGTCATATAGAGGAGGGAGAAAGATTGTTTTCTGCTGCTCCAGAGAAGCGGACACGGAGCAATGGATCCAAACTACAAGAAAGAAGATTCCACCTCAACATTAGGAAGAACTTCCTGACAGTAAGAGCTGTTCGACAGTGGAATTTGCTGCCAAGGAGTGTGGTGGAGTCTCCTTCTTTGGACGTCTTTAAGCAGAGGCTTGACAGCCATATGTCAGGAGTGCTCTGATGGTGTTTCCTGCTTGGCAGGGGGTTGGACTCGATGACCCTTGTGGTCTCTTCCAACTCTATGATTCTATGATTCTATGATTCAATAGGCTTGGGGTGGGGGAGAGGTGTGCAAACCTGGAGGAGAGGCTGCCGTCCTGCTCATAATATGAAGCCACGTTTCAGTATGTGGCACCAAGGGAAATTGCCCACCACAACTAATACTTTCAAGTACCCACCCATGTGGTCTGAGTGAACAGGACAGACTTTGCCTGGCACCCAACAATAAAGCTGTCATGTAGATGTCGCTTTCTCCAGCCCCAACTCTGATACAGGTTCCACTGGTCTTTGCACTTTTGCATGATCTGACCTGAAATTCTGGGTGTTGACATATTCCTTCTCTCTCTTGGCCAGGACGTGCTAGATGAGTCCCTCTCTCTGTCCGGACTGCGGATGTGTGGAAGGCACAAAGAGCTGGCGCATAGTGTGGGTCATTGGGGTTGCTTCTTGCTCATGCTCTCCTTGTCAGGGATACGCCTCAGGGAGATGAGAACAGAACTCAAGTAGTCCTTAAAAGCAAGGAGGCGGGAGGGCACAGTACACCTCTAAGGCAACTTACAGCCTGCTTGGTGGCAGCGGTGGGGGTGGAGGCTCCCGGCGGGCACTCATTTGCTGATTCTGCAGGTTTCTTTCCTTCTCCATGAAGTCATCCTCGAATCCCAGAATTCCGGAGAGAGGAAAAGACTTCTGTGGTTAGAGAGGCTTCAGAACCGTTTGGGGAAGTTTCGGGAAAGGAACTTAGAAAATACTTAACTGCAGGAAAATGTTCCTGCCTCCCCACAGCACCACATTTGCCGGACAATTGCCTCTCAGCTTATGCACGTTTAGGAAGGATTGTGGAGGCAACAGGTCCTCCCCTCAAGGCCTTTTCCTCTAAAGGAGGTAGGCTGATCTTCTCCAATCCTCTGGCCACTGCTGAGTTTTCCAAACTTGCTGGCATATTGCGTGTAGCACCTTAACAGCATCATCTTCAACAAAATTTAATAGTTCAGCTGGAATATCACCACTTCCACTGGCCTTGTTATTAGCAGTGCTTTCTAAGGCCCATTTGACTTTGGTCTCCAGGATGTCAGGCTCAAGGTCAGCAACCACACTACCTGGGGTGTATGAGACATCCATATCTTTCTGGTATAATTCCTCTGTGTATACTTGCCACCTCTTCTTGACGTCTTCTGCTTCTGTTAGGTCCTAAAACCAGGAAAGATGTTCAGCGTTTCCTGGGTTTCAGCAATTTCTACAGGAAATTCATAAAGAATTTTGCAGAAATGACGACGCCAATCACGGACTGTCTCAGTGTTAAGAAGAAGTTTCAGTGGACGCAGGCGGCCCAAGAGGGGTTTGAGAAACTAAAGAGGGCTTTCGCTTCAGAGGAGCAACTGATCCACGTCGACCCGGCTCAACCACTACGGGTGGAAACAGATGCGTCGGATCGGGCGATTGGGGCGGTGCTGCTGCAGACAGATCAAAAAGGGGAATGGCGTCCGTGTGCCTTCTTTTCACGGAAGCTCAACAAATCAGAGCAGAACTACACCATCTACGATAAGGAATTGCTTTCGATAGTGGCGGCTTTTAAACAATGGAGGCATTTCCTGGTTGGGGCAAAGCACCAAATTTTGGTGTGCACTGACCACAAGAACTTGGAGTATTGGCGTACAGCACGAGTGTTGTGCCAGAGACAGATAAGATGGGCAGAGTTCTTTGCCAACTTCAACTTCAAGATCCAATACGTGCCGGGAGAGCAGAATGTAAGGGCGGATGCGCTCTCCCGGAAACCTGAGTATATGATGGGGGAAGGGCCACCTGTAGCAAGACTGATGTTTCCAGAGAGCAAATGGTTGTGTGGGGGAATGTTGATCAAGGATGACGAACTGATGCAAATGCTCAGAGACGATGCCTTTGCCAGACAAAAGATGGGGGAGTTAAGAGGGAGAGGGGGTGCCGAGGGTGGTTTTGAAGTGAAAGGGGGGTTACTGTACCACAAAGGGGCCTTGTATGTTCCAGGAGAAGACCTTCGGGGCCGGATCCTCAAGCAACTCCATGACAGTTGTACGGCGGGGCATTTTGGACAGCATAAGACCATGCTACTAGTCACGAGGGAATTTTGGTGGCCGAGGGTGAGAGAGGATGTAAAGGAATATGTGCGAGGATGTGACACGTGTCAGAGGGCCAAAGGGGAAAGGGCGGCACCAGCGGGGTTGCTGGAACCATTGCCCACACCTGGGAAGCCGTGGGAGGTGGTGGGTGTAGATTTTATCACTGATCTGCCCAGATGTAAGGGGAAGACAGCGGTCATGGTGGTGGTTGATCACTTGACCAAAATGTGCCATTTTGTGCCCTGTTTGCACGCCGTAACGGCGGAGGAAACAGCTAGGCTGTTTGTAGAGCACGTGTTTAGGTTACATGGGGTACCTGCAAGGGTGGTGTTGGATCGGGGGGGCTCAATTTACCTCGCGATTTTGGCGCAAGCTCATGGGGCTGCTCCAGGTGGAAGTGAGCTTTACCACGGCGAGACACCCCGAGACCAATGGGCAAGCGGAGAGGGCGAATGCGGTTTTACAACAGTATTTGAGGTGTTATGTAAGTCAGAAGCAGAACGATTGGGTGGACAAACTAGCCCTGGCAGAGTTTGCGTACAACAACGCAGAGAATGTATCCACAGGGATGACACCATTCTTTGCCAATCATGGGCTTCATCCAAGGGCCTTCCCCGGGAGGGGGGAGGAGTCGTGGAGTGTTCCAGCGGCCGAACAATTTGTGGAGGAAATGGAAGCGATCCACAGACAGCTGCAGGTAAATTTGGAAAGGGCTAAGGAGATATACAAGAAGGAAGCCGACAAACATCGGCGATCAGGGGAGGTCATCAGGGTTGGGGACAAGGTGTGGTTGTCCATGCAAGGATTGCCTTGGAAAGGGGGCTGTAAGAAACTCAAGCCCAGGAAGGTGGGGCCCTTTGAGGTTATCCAGCAAATAAACCCGGTGGCGTTTAAGCTCAGGTTGCCAGAAAGCATGAGAATCCATCCGGTGTTCCATAGGTCACTGCTGTTTCCCTACAGGGAGGAAGGAAGGAGAGCGGGTAGTGGGGGAGTGGAAGGCTCACCGCCCGAAATGGAGGAAAGGGAGCAGGGGAACGAGGTCACGGAAATACTGGACTCTCGTTGGAGAGGGGGGAATGTGGAATATTTGGTGGCTTGGGAAGGGGCCCCGGCATCGGAGAATACCTGGGTCCCGGAAGATAGTATGTCTAACAATGAACTGGTAGTGGACTTCCACTATTTCTTCCCGGACAAACCAAGAAGCAAGGTGAGGTCCTTACAAGAGGTGTTTGAAACAACAGACGACGAAGAGGAATTCGAAGGTTTCCCAGCATCGGATGAGGAGGAGGAAGAAGACGAAGGCGTAGACTGGGGAACACCAGGACTTGGGGGTTGGAGGAGTGTGTTTGAAGAGACAGATGAGGAAGAGGGTAGTTTTGCGGGATTCTCTCCAACCACCTCTGAGGAAAGAGAAGGGGACATAGCCAGGTCTCCCGAGCGGGAGGGGGCCTTTGAGGAGGGGGTGGATGTCAGGGAGAGGCAAACGGGAAAAGATGAAAGGACAGAAACCAGCAGTTATAGAGAGCCGAAAGAGATTATAAGCAGCCTGTCATCAGATAGTCAGTCTGACGTAGAGGGGGAGGATAACGAGCCTGGCACAAGTCAAGCTGTACACAGAGTAAACAAAAGGAGGAGCTTTAGCAGACTGGGATGCTGGGTAAGAAGAAAGAGGAAGTAAGATTAGAGGGAACAACTGCGCACAAGGGAAGGACGCTAATCGTAATGCTGGAGATGTACGTTTGAACTTTGTCTAATAAATCAAATAGTTTGGAAACTGGCTGGGAGCCCGGAGCCTTATCTATGCCAGCTGGCCAGCATTAAGCTTCTGACAAAATGATAGATTTTTGCTAGCTTGACTGGTGTCATGTACCACCTTTATATCATTTTCATAATATTCTCTCTTAAGGCATTAGATGCCCTGAATTTCATACCAGTGGTCCATAACTGTTCCCAGTCAGCCATCATTATATTATGTCCAACATCTTGTGCCCATTTAATCATAGCAGATTTTACTGTTTCATCCTGCGTATTCCATTTCAACAGCAAGTTATACATTCTTGACAATATCTTAGTTTTGGGTTCTAACAATTCTGTTTCCAATTTTGATTTTTCCACCTGGAAGCCAACTTTCTTATCTAATTTATATGCCTCCATTATCTGATAATAATGAAGCCAATCTGGCACTTTATTTTTTAACTTCTCAAAGCTCTGCAATTTCAATTTGTCTTCTTCTTGTTCTAAAATTTCCCAATATTTCGGCCATTTGGCCTCCATATTGAGCTTTTTCAAAGCCTTCGCTTCCATTGGTGACAACCACCTTGGGGTTTTATTTTCAGGTAGGTCTTTATACCTTATCCAGACATTAAACAGTGCTTTCCTAACAATGTGGTTTTTAAACATTCTGTGCACTTTGACCTTTTCATACCATAAATATGCATGCCAACCAAAAACATTGTTAAATCCTTCTAAATCCAGAATGTCTGTGTTTTCCAGAAGTAGCCATTCTTTCAACCAGCAGAAAGCTGCTGATCCATAATAAAGTTTCAAGTCTGGCAGGGCAAAGCCTCCTCTTTCCTTTGCGTCAGTTAATATTTTAAATTTTATTCTTGGCTTTTTGCCCTGCCAGACAAATCTAGAAATATCTTTCTGCCACTTCTTGAAACAATCCATTTTGTCAATAATTTGCAATGTTTGAAACAAAAATAACATTCTAGGCAATACATTCATTTTTATCACAGCAATACGACCTAACAGTGAAAGCTTCAAATTAGACCAAATTTCAAGATCTCTCTTCACCTCCGTCCAACATTTTTCATAGTTATCTTTAAATAAGTTCCCATTCTTAGATGTCATATTAATCCCCAAGTACTTTACTTTCTTAACTACTGTCAATCCTGTCCCATTCTGAAACCTTTCTCTCTCATTTTCTGTTAAAGTTTTCTCCAATACCTTTGTTTTTAGCTTATTCAATTTGAATCCTGCCACTTGACCAAATTCTTCAATCAGTTCTAAAACTCTTTTAGTACTAGATTCTGGCTCCTGCAATGTCAAAACTAGGTCATCTGCAAATGCTCTTAATTTATATTGTTTTGCTCCGACCTGTATCCCCTTGACCAATTGGTCTCTTCTAATCATGTTCAAGAGGACCTCCAGGACTGATATAAAAAGCAATGGAGAGATTGGACAACCTTGACGTGTTCCTTTCTCTGTCCTAAATTCCTCCGTCACTACATTATTAACAATTAGTTTGGCCTTTTGTTCAGAATATATTGCACCTATACCATTTTCAAACTGTTGACCTACCCCCATCCCTTGGAGATTCTTCTTCATAAAACTCCAAGAAATATTGTCAAAGGCTTTCTACGCATCCACAAAAATTAAAACTGCCTTAGTATTAATGTTCTCTTGTAATAATTCCAAAATGTCAATTACATTTCTCATAGTGTCAGATAAATGTCTGCCCGGGAGAAAGCCTGCCTGATCTTTATGAATCTCTTCCACTAAAACTGTTTTTAGTCTTTTAGCCAAAATATCAGCAAAAATTTTGTAATCCCCATTTAGCAATGATATTGGGCGGTAGTTCTTAAGCTGTGTCTTTTCAGTCTCTGTTTTTGGTATAAGTGTTATATATGCTTCTTTCCACGTCTCTGGTGCCCTTTTCCCTTCCAGTATCTCATTACAGACTTCCTTCAAGGGTTGTATCAACCATTCTTTCAGAGATTTGTAATATCTGGAAGTCAGTCCATCCGGTCCTGGAGATTTCCCCAATTGCATATTCTGTAGTCCATTTGTTTTCACAAATTGTAGTCCATTTGTTTTCACAAATTGATCTATATCCATCTCTTTCTGGGGCCGTTGTGTATATAGTTGTTTGAAATACTTCTGAAAACACTTTCTAATCTCAGCTGGATTTTGTATAATCTTTCCATCCACTTCCAGATGGGTAATGGTATTTAGTTTTTGTCTTTTTCTCATTTGCCAGGCTAGCAATTTCCCACATTTATTAGCTGTGACGCGTGCCTCCTCCCTCCGTGGCTGCAATTAGCAGGAACTCACTCGAGGCCAGTCGCCATAAATTCCTTTCTTTATTGCTTTCTGACAAGATTACATCCAGCATAAACAAAGCGACCCGTCTCTCACGAGGCGTTGCTCTAACTACTTTCTCTTTTCCCTCTCCCGCGAGACCAACAGAGCGAACGGCCCAGCCCCTTCCGTCTTTCCCTGTGACGTGGATCCCCCTCTCTCTGAAGCACCCCTTCCTCCCCAGACTCACTGCTCTCTTCTCTGTCCTCTGAGGACTCACTGCTGATTAATGGAGACCTCTCTCTGTACCCCCTGATTCTCTCCTCCCTTGCTGCCTGCAGTTCCCTGACATCCACCCCCTCCTCAAGGGCCCCCCTCTCCTCCCTTTCCTGAGAAGAAGCCTCCCCCGATGCATGCTCCTCATGCTTCTCGGGTGTGAATCCTAGGAAAATCTCCTCCTCCTCCTCCTCATCGGTATCATCAAAAACATTACCCCACCCTGTAACACCTGACGGACCCAGACGCTCTTCACTCCCTCCTCCTCCCTCCTGCGTTTCCTCGTGGTCCGAGGCTGAGAACCCCTCAAAATCCTCTTCATCATCCGTCGGCCCAAACGCCCTCTCAGCGAACCTCCTTGCGGGTTGTGGCTTATGTGGAAATAGCTCGTGGAAGTCCTCCACTAAACCCTCCTCCGTGACCCACTCTGACGGTACCCATGTGTTATCTGATCTGGTGGCACCCTCCCAAGCTACAAGATACTCCAGCCTATTACCCTTCCAACGCGAGTCCAATATTTCCTCAATCTGGCGTCCTCGCTCCCTTTCCTCGACTTCTGGCGGTGGCACCTCCCCTTCCCTTCTGCCCGGCCGGTAAACCGACAATAGCGACCGGTGGAACACGGGATGAATTTTCATGCTCTCGGGCAGCCACAACTTAAAGGCCACTGGGTTGACTTGCTGTATGATTTCAAAGGGACCTACCCTCCTGGGTTTGAGTTTCTTACAACCCCCTTTCCAAGGCAAGCCTTGCGTGGATAACCACACCTTATCCCCCACCCGGAGGGTCTCCCCTTCCCTCCGATGCTTGTCTGCTTGCTTCTTGTATACCTCCTTGGCCCTCTCCAAGTTCAACTTCAGTTGCTGCTGAATTGCTTCCATTTCCTCCGCGAACTGTTCAGCGGCTGGTACACTCCACGATTCCTCCCCCCTCCCCGGGAAAGCTCTAGGATGGCACCCGTGATTTGCAAAAAACGGAGTCACCCCTGTGGACACATTCTCTGAGTTATTGTATGCAAACTCCGCCAACGCTAATTTGTCCACCCAATCGTTTGCCTCTTCCCCACATAACAACGCAGGTACTGCTGTAATACTGCATTGACCCTCTCCACCTGCCCATTGCTTTCGGGATGTCTGGCGGTGGTGAAACTTACTTCAACTTGCAACAAACTCATGAGTTTGCGCCAGAACCTGGAGGTGAATCGTGTCCCCCTATCCGAAATGACCCTAGAAGGGACCCCATGCAACTTGAATACGTGCTCCACAAACAATTTGGCTGTCTCCTCAGCAGTTACTGCATGAGAACACGCCACAAAATGGCACATTTTGGTGAGTAGATCCACCACCACCAACACCGCCGTTTTCCCCTTGGACCGGGGCAAGTCAGTGATGAAGTCCACTGATACCACCTCCCATGGCCTCCCTGGTGTTGGCAGAGGCTCTAATAACCCTGCCGGAGCTGCCCTCTCCCCTTTGGCTCTCTGACAGGTCTCACACCCTCGCACATATTCCTTTACATCTTCCCGCACCTTGGGCCACCAAAATTCTCTGGTGACCAACAACATGGTCTTGTGTTGCCCAAAGTGTCCTGCCGTCGAGCTGTCATGCAGTTGTCGGAGGATTCTGGCCCGGAGAGCTTCCCCTGGTACATACAAAGCCCCTCGATAAAACAGTAGCCCCCCCCCTTTTCCTCGAAACCTCCCTCAGCCCCTCTCCCTTGCCCAAGTTCATCCAACTTTCCTCTGGCAAAAGCATCGTCCCGCATCAAGCGTAGCAGTTCATCGTCCTTCACCAATGTTGCTCCGCAAGCCCACCTCTGATCGGGGAACATGAACCGGGCTGTGGGAGGTCCTTTCTCTGCCAGATACTCGGGTTTACGGGATAAAGCGTCCGCCCTCACGTTCTCCTCACCTGGTACGTACTGAATCTTGAAGTTGAAATTGGCAAAGAACTGTGTCCAGCGTATCTGCCTCTGGCACATCACTCTCGCCGTCCGCCAGTACTCCAAATTCTTATGATCCGTGCACACCTGTATCTGATGCTTCGCTCCAATCAAAAAATGCCGCCATTGCTTGAACGCAGACACAATAGCAAGCAATTCCTTATCATAGATACTATAGTTCACTTCCGATTTATTGAGCTTCCGGGGAAAGAAGGCACACGGACGCCACTCCCCCTCCCCATCTTGCTGCATGAGAACCGCTCCAATTGCTCGATCAGATGCATCTGTCTCCACGCGCAGTGGTAGTTCTGGGTTGACATGCAGCAGTTGTTCCTCGGAGGCGAAGACTCTCTTTAGACTCTCAAAGGCCCTCTGCGCCCCATCCGTCCATTCAAACTTCTTCTTGCCACTGAGGCAGTCCGTTATGGGGGTCGCCAGCCGTGCGAAGTCCTTGATGAACTTCCGGTAGAAGTTACTGAAGCCCAGGAACCGCTGAACATCCTTCCTCGTTTTGGGGCTTTTCCACTCCAGCACCGCTTTGACCTTATCCGGGTCCATGGCCAGTCCCTTGTCCGACAGCTTATAGCCCAGGAACTCGACCTCCCTCGTGTGAAACTGACACTTCTCCAGCTTCACCCATAGGCTATGCTCCTTGAGCCTAGCTAGAACTTCCCGCACGTCCTTAACGTGCTGTTCTTCATCTGGAGAGTAAATGAGTATGTCATCCAAAAATGCAGCGCAGTTTTTGTAGAGCAAAGGTCCCAACACGTGGTGCATGAAGGCTTGGAAGCAATGACTACCACACTGTAAACCGAACGGCATAACTAAATATTCAAATGCCCCTAGTGGTGTGAACATGGTAGTCTTCCACTCATCCCCTTCTCGCACCCTGATGAGATTGTAGGCTCCTCTCAAATCCAGTTTGGTGAAAATCTTCCCCTTTCGCACCCTCGCCAATACGTCGTCAATTTTTGGCATTGGGAAGGCCATGGGGAGCGTCTGGGCGTTGATTCGTCTGAAATCCACGATGAGACGCTTGTCGCGCGTCCCCTTTTTGTCCACAAAGAACACTGGGCTTCCGCCTACTGCCCTAGATTCCCTAATGAAACCTCTCCTTAGGTTCTTGTCTATAAAAGCTCTTAAGTCCTCCATCTCCTGATCGGACATAGAGTACCGTTTTCCTGGAGGCAATTTGGCCCCCGGGATCAAGTTGATCTGGCAATCGTAAGGCCTGTGCGGCGGCAGCCTGTCTGCCTCTCTTTCACTGAAAACCTCTGCCAAGTCCATATATTCTGGAGGAATGCCGCCTTTCTCTCCTGCACCCGTAGCCATCACTCTGGCACTAGCAACTTGCGGCTCCTTTACCCCCAAACAGTTCTCCAAGCAATGCGCCGATCCAAACGCCAGGTTACGTTGATGCCAGGAGACCACTGGATCGTGCATGGCCAACCAACTCATGCCCAAAATGATGGGTGGGCCTGCCAGCGTGGCCACATGGAAAGCAATCGTTTCAGAATGCGTCGAAATCCTCATTCTCATGGGGGGAGTTTGATGGGTCACTTCCCCTCCCAACAGTTCCCTCCCATCAATGGTGGTCACTTGTAGTGGAAAATCCAAAGGCAATAAATGCAATTGGTGCTGCGCAGCAAACTCCCTGCTGAAGAAATTGGCGCTCGCTCCTGAGTCCAACAGGGCATAGACCTCCATAGCCTGTCCATTGGGGAGATCCAGCAACACCCTCACAATTATGCCTGGTTGGGGACGTTCTGGTCGGGGCACTAGTTCAGTTCCTTTCCTGCCTGGCTGCTGTTCTGCCCCATTCCCAGCCAGGCACTGGCGTTTCCCTGCTTTTGGACGCCCCCCTCTTCCATCTGGGGGGAAGCCCCCACCATTCCCTGCCAATTGCGACGTTCAGGACACGCTCTGGCAAAGTGCCCTGGTTTCTGGCAGATAAAGCATTTCTTGGCAGCCTGCCTGTTTTCTGCCGCCTTTTGAACCGGCCGTTGAGCCTTTAAATCTTCCCGCGCGCGGGCAGAGTCAATTTCCATCGGCTCCGAGTGAGAGTGACCTTGCACTCCCTCACTTGGTATGCCAGGAATGTGATCACCATGGGAACGCCGGCCTTTGCTCTCAGCCTTCTCTAGCTGCCTCAGCTCCTGCCTGCTGCCCACAGCCAGAGCGGCCTTAACGAGGGAATTCAAGTCCTGGTGTCGGGGACCCCTGGCAAGCTCATCTTTCACTTGCGAACTCAATCCCGCTTTGAACAAAGCTTGCACAGGTTCAGAATCTAAGGTCCACCCAAGTTTATGAATCAGCATAGCAAACTGCGACCAGTACTCCCTCACAGTTGAGTTCCCCTGCCGGAGATCCAATAGCTGCTGCTGAGTCACATCCTCCTCATAGCCAGATGAAAACATAATGTCCATGGCTTCCCAGAACTGCTTGAGATCGCTGAGCGCAGCATTGTGGCTAGCACGCAGTGGGCGTACCCAATCTCGAGCTGCCCCCGTCAAATGGCCTATAAGGAATCCCACTCGGTGACCATCCCCAGCAAAAGCATCTCCTTGCAGTTCCAGGGCATACTGCATGTCCAGTTTGAAGCCAGCGTATAATCTGGGGTCCCCATTGAATTTGCTTACCAGCGTCAAAGTCCGGTTAATTGAAGGCCCTCCATCTGCTGCTGATTTAGCCCTGGCTTCTTCCAAGCGAACTCTTAATTCCTGGGATGTAGCCAATAAATCATTCCTCTCCTTTTCCAGCTGTGCAAGGCGAGCTTCCATTCTGCTTTTGCACTTGCTGGCACTCTCCTCTCAAGTGCTCATTAGCTGGGTTTTATTGAGTTAGAGCAATCTGTGACGCGTGCCTCCTCCCTCCGTGGCTGCAATTAGCAGGAACTCACTCGAGGCCAGTCGCCATAAATTCCTTTCTTTATTGCTTTCCGACAAGATTACATCCAGCATAAACAAAGCGACCCGTCTCTCACGAGGCGTTGCTCTAACTACTTTCTCTTTTCCCTCTCCCGCGAGACCAACAGAGCCAACGGCCCAGCCCCTTCCGTCTTTCCCTGTGACGTGGATCCCCCTCTCTCTGAAGCACCCCTTCCTCCCCAGACTCACTGCTCTCTTCTCTGTCCTCTGAGGACTCGCTGCTGATTAATGGAGACCTCTCTCTGTACCCCCTGATTCTCTCCTCCCTTGCTGCCTGCAGTTCCCTGACATCAGCCGACTCGAATGTCTTTTGTCTCATTTGTCTTATTTTCCATTCAATCTCTTGGTTTATTATTTGCATATATTGTACTTGATATAACTTTATTTCTTTCAAGATTTCTTGCGACTTTGGTTTAGCTCTCAATTTCTTCTCACTTCCCTTTATTTTTCCCAAAATTCTTTCTTTCTTTTCATTTTGGGTTCTCCTTTTTAGTGCATTCTGTTGTATCAAAAATCCTCTCATGATGGCTTTGTTTGCATCCCAGATTACTCTTTTTTCAACTGAAGTATTCATATTTATCTCAAAGTAATCTCTCAAGGTTTGTTGGGCCTTCTTTGTTATTTCTTCATCTCTGAATAGGTTGTCATTCATCCTGCATCTGAAGGAACCAATTGGTATTAAGTTCATTTCCATTTTCACAGCGTTATGGTCGGAGCAAGTTTTGGGGCAGATTTCCACTTTTTTAGTCTTTGGTGCCATACCTCTAGTAATCCATATTTGGTCAATTCTTGTCCATGTCATTTTGGCTTCAGAAAAGAAGGTTCCCTCTCTTCCCAAGGGATTCTTTATTCTCCAAATGTCGACTAGGTCCAGATTGTCTGTCAGTTCGAAAAAAGTTTTCGGTAGTCTACCATCTTTAATAACTACCTGTCTATGTGCTTTATCCATATTTGTAGAAACCACTCCATTCATATCTCCCATCAAAATCACATTATAGTCCAGATAGTCTATCAAAATGTCATGCAACTTCTTAAAAAATTCAGATTTCCCCTCATTTGGTGCATATACACCTACTATCAAGAACTTCTCTCCATGTATTTGAATTTCAATTGCCACAAATCTTCCTTGGTCATCTTTAAAAATAAATTTCGGTGATAGGCTCTCCTTTGCATAAATCATTACTCCTCTTTTTTTCACTCTGTCCGATGAGATAAATTCTTGACCCAATCTTTTATTAATCAATAATTTCCTATGTAGCCTAGTCACATGAGTTTCCTGTAAACAAATCAAATCTAATTGTTCCTTTTTTAACAAATGAAAAACCTGTTTCTTCTTTCGAGGAGAATTTAGACCGTTACAATTCCAGCTTAGTAGTTGCAGAGACATATTGTAGTTACTTTGCTACTCCTCCCACTGCTCCTAGTGCTTCTTCCTCCTCTGTCAGTGGTGCCCCCTTCTCCAAGTTGTCCACACCAAAAAGGATTCTTGCTCTGTCTATTATTCCTCTTCCCGGGGCTCGTTGCTCTTTTCCAAGCCCTTTCTGCAGATCTTCACCGTAATCCTTTAAAAATCTGTCTTTGTCATCCACTGATTTTATCTTTATCTTTTTTCCTTTGAGGCTGAGAGATAGGCCTTGAGGGAATTCCCACCTGAAAATAATGTTGTTACTCTTCAGCAGGGCGACCAAGTCTCTGTAGTTGGCTCTAAGCTCCAAAAGATATTTTGGGATATCTTTAAAGATTTCCACTCTTGATTGATGTATTCTCAGGGCCTTCTCAAAATGCAGACCTAAAATTCTGTCTCTCTCTTCTTTTGTTCTAAAGGTAATCAGGCAGTCTCTCACTTTATTCTTCCTCCCTCCTCTTCCTAGCCTGAAAGCACTCACAATCTTGAATTCTTCTTTTTCCGGATCCAGATTCCAAAAGTCTGCAATTTCCTTCATAAGAAAGTCACTTAATTTATCCTGTTCAAGTTTAGGCACGACCCTGATTCTCAGGTTAGTTTGTTTCTCTTTCAACTCAATCATAGACAACGTTAGCCTCTGGTCTACCAGCTGTCTATGTATCGGTGGTATCTCTTGTCTTGTAACCTCAGCAATCTCTTTAGCTTCCTCCACTGTCTTTCGAAATGTGGCCGATTCCTGCAGTACTTTCTGTATCGTTTCAGTGTTAATAGTAACTTTTTGACCCAAAGTATTAATACTTGCAGTGTTTTGATCAATTTTACTTGAAGCATCCACCACTTTTTTATTTGTTTCAGCTACTTCCAAAGTTAATTTTTTCAAAGATTCCTGAACATTGTCCAAAGTTTCCGCTGCCAGAACTTCTTCAGTTGACATACCTTTTGCTCTGGTTTGTGGTGGAGCTCCCCCTGATGGGCCAGATGCTGATGCTCTTCTTTTTTCAAAAGATTTACCCGACCTTGTTGTTTTTTGAAAAGTCGGCGCTTTCTGGTAACAGCTGTGCTGCTTCACACCCTGAAAGTAGCGGTCGATTTGATGTACCGCGCCACTCACCCCACGTCGCTCCGGAGCCCCGAAACCGGGTCTCCCCGCGAGTAGGGGAGGCGCAAAAGGTACGTGCCGAATCCCAAGCCCACGGTCTTCCTCCGACCGTGGTTTTTTGCGGGTCTCCACCTCGCCGTGGCGGTCAGACCCTTGTTTCAAGAGAGCGGATTCCTCCGAGACGGAGGAAATCCGCCATTTTCCAGAAGCGCCAACCCGGAGGGGCTGTCTCTTTGTGTTTTGCTGGTGCCAAGGGGCTGTCTCTTTGTGCAGGCAACCAACTGGCTTCAGGGGCAAGCTCCTTTGCAAAGCCAGTCTGACTTCACCAAATGCAATGGCAGAGTGACCATTCGGCCCGTGTTCTGCTTCGCTGTGAAATGGCGTGTGTTCCTCAACCCAGAGAACCTCTTTTTCAACGTCAAGCTGGTCTAAGGAAGAAAAGCATAAGAGTTAGTCTTTAATCCCCCCCCCCACATGTGCTGGGAGATGCCTGCACACCGCACATGTAAAGCACGTCTCCTCCCACCCACACCCAAAAAGTCTTGGGAACAATGGTTTGTTAAGGGTGCTGGGAATCGTAGCACTGTGAAAGGAAAACTAAGGTTCTTAGGATTCTTTGGAGGGGGTGGAATGTTGAATACACAGCGGCCACATGGACGGGGACACACACACACACACACACACGCCAGCATAGGTTCAACTTTTAGCACAAAAAGTCTTCAGCCAGATGTCATGCAAGCCTTTGGCAGGGGCAACTTATCATTTTATTGATTTTCCATAACAAACAATTAAAAAGGCGGACAATTTTGCAAAGGAGTGTTGCCATTTAAACTGCTGGTGTGACGTAGGAACCCGAACAAAGAAAAGGAACCAACTACCCAGAGTCTGCTTCCGATTGCCCTTGTTCTCCACCTCCCTCTATCCTAATCAGCCGCAAACAAGAGTTCAGATTTGAAAGCCTTGTTATCACCTCATTCCCTTCAATTAGCCAGCTGCTCTAGCAGATGACATCAGTTCCTTCCCGCTCCCAATATTCCTGCTCCTAACCTGCTTAGCCATAGCCCGGAAGCTGAATCTCAGGGGAACGCCTTTGGGCTGGGAAGGGCTCATCTTTTCTGGGCCTCTTCTCCCCGTCAGGAAGGGGTGCTTGGCTCCTGGCCTGTGAAATGCGCTCAGAATGTAAAGATGCCTTATTTCCAGGGAGCCAAGGGAGAAGGGGGGAATTTGAAATACCTCCAAACCTTCCCACGTCAGAGATGCAGGAGTTGCGTCACCTCCAACTTCCTCAGGGATGAAGCAGCTACGAAAAATGAAACATCCCACCTGGGCACGGTTTCTGAGAGAGCAACAGCAGAAGACGATGAGCATTTGCCCAGTGGAGCATTTGCCCAGTCTGAGAGAGCAACAGCAGAAGATGAGCATTTGCCCAGTGGATTCTGGCTGCTCCGTGAGGGCAGACAGGGGATGACTGCGGTGGCCGCCAGCCCCTTCCCACTCCATCTCAGATATAGAACACATTTGCTCTGCCACTCCTTGGCTCTGGCGCCACCTACTGTTGGCCTCCTTGCCTTCCACCCTCCCAGTCCCAATGAGCACCATCCACCCCTGGTCCAGAGGCACAGAGCAGTAGTTAGGTGATCTTGCGCCCCGGCAGAACCGCCCAGATTGCGCCCCCTAGCCACGGACAAGTTAGCTCTTCTTTCTGCCTCTCCTCCAACCCCCCCACCCCACCCATTCAATTCACCCTGGAAGTACAAGTATCGAAAAGTAAAATGTTAGAGGGTCCCCCCCCCCCCATAGCAATATAATTTGATTCAGCTAGCTGGTCAGTCTACTTTCGGTTTCACTCCTGGCTCCTTGTTAAATTAATACTGCATCAGAAACCTCCCAAGCAGATATCCAAAGTTCTTTGGCATTTCTCCAGTTGTTAATGAGATGTCTCTTCTAGTCCAGGGGAGTCTTTTGATCATCTTCCAGGAAACCAAGAGTCAAAAACCTTGATTTTCCTTTCCCCCCTTTTTCCAGTCATTTCCACACAGTCATTATTAGTGTTATTAAAACCTTATTATATCAACAAATGCAATATTTTTAGTCTCCCTTGCTTTCCTGGTGACTTTCAGCTTAAACACAAACTGCTCTGGAGTGAGAAAAACCCATCACACTTGAAAAGCCCAGCTGGAGGGACCTGGAAGTGTGCGGGGAAGAGCAATTTTGTAGTGGCTTTGTGGCACAGGAGCACCAAGTTCACCAACTGGCTGATTCAGATTGAATCCCATTCAAAAAGAGTGCAATGGTGTGTGTTTCAGCCAGCCATCCGGCTGCTGCAACTATTCCATGGGTGCCACCACACTGTCCTGTCTGTGTGTTTGGAAGGGAATGGGAGCTATGCTCCCCCCGGAGACACGCCACTCCTTCTTCCTTAGCTGTGCTGCTCAACAGTTGAGGCAACCTTCACAGTTCTGGGATGCCGAGGAAGCGAACCAATAGTCACGTTCATCTGTACTGGCTCAGTATGACCTATTCTGACAGATGCTGCCTTTCATATTCACACTCAACGCCCAAGAGCCTTTCCGCTCCAGAGATCTGGGGCTGAACCCAGGATCTGCACGCCAAGGCTGGAGCAAGAAAGAGCCCTTGCCAGCTGGCCACGTTGGGCGCCTGCCTGGAGAGTGGAAGCCGGGGGTTCAAGGGACATTGTGCTGCTCCTGGCAACCCCCACCCAACCCGATGTCCTCCTACGCCTGAATCCCGCTCCCCCCGGGACGCACTTCCCATCCTGGAGCGGCTGGGGTGGGAGCGCTCCCCACCCCCCTTTCCAGACCCCCCTCGTTCTTCTTCTTCATGCCTCGGGTGTTTTCCTGAGTGTATCTTCAGAACAACCCTCTGTGAGGGAGGCTAAGCTGGCCCAAGGACTGGCCCAAGGTAGCTCAACCAAGTTGCCAAGGCCAGCATTTAAGACCCTTTCCCCTTTGATGAGAAAGCCGGGATGAGTCATGCTAGCAGCCTGTGGCCTTGATGGGCTTTGAGGCAGCCCAGTCCAGCTGCTATAGTCCACCTCTGAACCGAGGAAGCGCAACTGGAGAGACAGAGCCCATTACTTTTCTCACGGGACAGAAGCGCACGACTTCCCCCTCCCACTTGCCGCCCGCCCCAGTCTTTCTCTGGTGGCTCAATTTAGTGCGCCAAGCGGCTCATCCCAGGTGGGAATTCGGGTGGCGCTGCTTGCAGAAGGAGAAGCGGCTGGCGCTGTTCTTCTCAGGTAGGACTTCCGGGATCCAGACGAACGTTTTGCCAAAAAGTATGGCTTGACTACTGATTTCCCATTTAAAGGATGGCAAAACGACCTAAGTTTGGCAGACAGGTGAAAAAAACCACGAATTACATTTAAAGTTCTGCGAGATGCAAAGGAAAGCTTGAATTTTAAACTTGCATTTTACAGCTTGTTGCTTGGTGAGGTTAACGGAATGGGGATATTGAGAAAGAAGAGACTTGGAATTAGAAGGTTAGGATTTAAGGTAAGGTTACCAGATTTTTTTCAAAGAATCTGTGGACACTTTTTTTTTTCCAAAAGAGAAAATAGCGCCTCGCTATTCTACAACTCGAGATAACACTGAACTGCTCTGCAGGGTTGTTGTAAGGATTGCAAGTCAAGGCATCCAAAGTGCCTTTGAACATTGAAAAGCCCCTAGTCAATGCTTTGAACTACTGTCGCTTTAAGAAGGAAACTCTGATTAGTAAGAGTTTGGGGAATTAAAAATTGGTTTGTCCTGGGGGCGCTGAAGCTGTGTTCTGGCTTGAAAAGCCAGTGAGACCACTGGGCCATCTAGTTCTGTATGGTCTGCCACAGCCAGCAGCTGCTCTCCAGGATTTCAGAGCTCTGCTTCCCATGAATGGGTTGAAACTGCCGCTTTTTGCATCATGTGCTTCTCCCAGTGGGCCACCCAGAGCCATTTCCTGTATAGCGTTCTACATCCCATGTAGTCCTGCTTCTTCCAGCTCAGTTCAGTTCATTCTGCAACTGTGCAAGTTAGGCCGCATCTGCTTTATGCATTCAAAGCACCATCATGCCCCTTGACATGCTAACAGTTGCATCTTTGTATTCAATCCCTTCAGCACCTTGGACAGCAGTCTCTCAAGGCTCAGCCACAGGTACCTGGTGCCCCATGCTTCCTAGGCCCAGGTCCGTGCTTTAAAGGCACTGTGTCCGAGTGTTTTGTTGTCCCAGGGCTTTCTAATTTTCAGCATCCCTTTCCAGGGCAGCTTTATTTATTTCATGTCTGAAAGGAGTCCTCTGTGCGTGGCAAAGGCTTGTTGCTGGGACAATAGGAGGCTGCCTTATACTGAGTCCCACTATGGCTCTATCTAGCTCATTCTTGTCCACAATGGATGGCAAAAACTCTCCAGGGTTTCAGACAGAGGACATTCTAGCTGGAGATACAACAGATTGAACCGGAGAGCTTCTGCATGTAAGCAGCTGCTTTACCACTAAGCTATGGCCCTTTTAAAGTTCTGTGAGATGCAAAGGAAAGCTTGAGTTTTAAACTTGCATTTGACAGCTTGTTGCTTGGTGTGGTTAACGTAATGGGGGATATTGAGAAACTTGGAGACTTGGAATCAGAAGGGTAGGATTTAAGGTAAGGTTACCAGATTTTTTTCAAAGAATCTGTGGACACTTTTTTTTTTCAAAAGAGAAAAAAATTTTATTTTTTAAAAAATATTTTTTTTAAAAAAATGAGAAGTAATACCTTCTCTTATGGGTCTCCTCTGTCGAGACTTCCGGGTTTGAGCGCCATCGGTCATGGCTGCCTTCCTCTGACTCTCGGAGGAAGAGCTCTTAGAAGGACGGGGTTTTACCGCTACGGCGACGCAAAAACCCCCTGAAACCGTAGGCGGAGGAAGCCTACGGCCGTGGGACTCGGCGGGCACCAAGAGCGCGGCTTCAGAACGTCTCCGGGACGATAAAACAGCCCCGGAGGTCGGAGGGGGGGCCAGCGCGGTGCTGCGAGGCTATCGCTACCTTCTTAAAGCGACGTCGCATTGCCGGGATTGGAGAGCGCTCAACCTCTTCTTGTTACAATTCGGATTACAAAACAGAACAATCGTGAGTAAATTGAAGTAAATTTAAAGGATTTAAATTTGGAGAATTGGAATTGGAAGAAAATCGGGACTTTAAATTTCATTTGGAAAGATTTGATTTGAAGCGGAAAGGCTTAAATAGGAAGTCAGCCTTCCGCTCTGTAAATAGCAAAAAGTAAAAACTGTGTTACTAATATCTTAAAAGAAGAGACTGTAATAATTAACCTGAAGTCTCGGGAAGGACCAGATCCCCCCCAGGACAAGGAGAAGGAGGGGGGGAAATTGGAAAAAACCTTAACTTTCGGACGGAAAGAGGCTGTTGCAGTAGAATCACCGCTCAGGCTCCCAGGTCCTGAGCTGTCAAAATTGAAAGCGCAAGCCTCAGAAAAGGGACTGTGGACGGCTTTTAAAAGGAGAAACATTTGTAACGGAGTTGAAATTGCTACAATAAGAATTTGAACTTTAAAATATTTGTACAATATTGCCCTAAAAGGAAGTTAAAAGACATTTTATTTCTTCTGACTTTGGGACTCTCGGGTCCCCCTGGTGGGCATGGACATTGTTACAAAGTTTCCTGGTAACTTTCCACTGTAACTCTCTATTGTAACTTCTCAACTGACTGATAACAAGTGCAGCTGCAGCCTGACCGTGGGAAAGTATATCTTATGGCAGAAAAAGAAGGAAAAGGAAAAGGAGAATTTTATCAGGAGAAAACTACAAGGTCAGGCAAATCTTTCTTGCCAGGAAGAAGAGGATCTTTAGATCCTACAGGAGGTGCCACTTCACAACCGAAAGGGAAAGGAATGTCTACCACAGATGAACTGATTAGTGCAGGCTTTACAAGACTGCAAGGAGCTATAGATAAACTTACAGAAGAGGTGGCAGAAACGAAAAGAGAGGTGGCAGAAACTAAAAAACAAGTGGCAGAAACGAACAAGGGGATTGCAGAAGCATCTTCTAAAATAGATCAAAATACTATTAGCATAAGACAGAATACAGACTCAATTAAAAAATTATTGGCCGACTCTGCAACAACAAGAAAGATTGCCGAGGATGCCAGGTTGGCAGTCGCTGCTACAGAGGAGAAATTACCACCTATGAACAGACAGCTTGAGGACTACAGAGCAAGGTTTTCCATGATTGAATTGAAGGACAAGCAGACAAACCTGAGGATCAGAGGTGTGCCAGAAATTGAGAAAGAGAGCCTACGGGACCTCCTGACACAAGAATTTGAGAAATCTTGGGGATTGGACTCGGAAAAAGAAGAATTTAAAATACTAAGTGCCTTTCGACTGGGAAAAACAAACAAAAGGATCAAAATCAGAGACTGTTTGATTACATTAAGATACAAAGAAGAAAGGGACAAGATCCTGGGACTACACTTCCAAAAACCGCTGGAAATTTCCCAGTCTAGAGCTGAAATTTTTTGGACTTCCGAGTTGAGCGCCAGCGATCATGGCGGCCCCCTGCTGAGCACTGGAGGGGGAGCTCCGAAAAAAACAGGGTTCTACCGCTACGGCGACGTGGTGAACCCCTGAAAACATAGGCGGAGGAAGCCTACGTCCGTGGGACTCGGCGGGCACCAACAGCGATCCCCTAAAACGTTTCTGGGGCTCAGGAAGAGCTCTGGAGTGTGGAGGGGGTAACGCGGTGCTGAGAGTCAATCGCTTCTTTTTCGGAGAGACGTCGCACAGCCGTGATCGGAGGAGCGCTCAACTTCTTCTTGGGACAAATTGGATTATAAAAGAACTTTCCGTGAGTAGGAGAATTACAAATTTTAAAAGGAAAAGAAACAAATTAAGGAACTTTTGGATTTGGCAAAGTTAAAAAAGCAAGCTAAATTAGAACCGAAGCGGTAAGGTTTAACCAGGAAGTCAGCCTTCCGCTCTGTATATAGCTGGAAACAAATACTTTTGTGTGCCAAACCTTTAAAAGTGCTTTTGAAGAAACGGAATCTGGCGTTTTGATAAGGATTTTCTCCCCCCCTAAGTGGCAGGGAAAAGGGGGGGAAGGACTGGAAACTATATTGCCTGCGTAAGAAAGAGCTGACTGTGGGGGAACCACCGCCCGGCGCGCCCGGCTCTGATCTGTCAATCTGAAAATACAGGGTAAAGGAGGGACTGCAGAGAGAGACTCTGAGATTTTAAGCTCTGCAAACTGGATTATACTGTTAAAAGCTGTGACTGTTTAAGTCTTGTTACTGGGAGGAATTAGCTGCAAAGTTGCTGGGAAGGAGAAGGAGAAGACGGGAGACATTGTTCCCAGGGGCTATTGTATCCCCCTGGTGGACATAAGGATTGTTACAAAGACTGATACAAAGAAACAGAAAGCAACTGGGAATTTTCCACTGTTTGGCTTTAAAATCTGACAGCTTGCTGCAGCTGGGAAAGTGACTGGGGACTTTCCACTGTTTTGACTTCAAGTCTGACAGCTAGCCTCAGCTGGGAGTGACCTTGAAATAAGTTGGTGTGGTATGGCAAGTGATAAGGGAAAACTAGACCAGCTGCAGGAGAAGACTACAAGATCTGGGAAAACCTTTTACTCAGGAAGAAGAGCCTCTATACCAGACCCAATTGGAGGTGCATCTGTACAACCCAAACCAAAAGCTATGTCTTCAACCGAGGACCTTTTTAACACAGGATTTGCAAAAATTCAAGAATCATTAAGTAAATTGACAGAGGAGGTTGCAGAAACAAACAAAAAGGTGTCAGAGACATCTTCTAAAATAGATCAAAATACAGCTTGTATTAAACAAAATACAGATTTAATTCAGCAATTATTGCAAGAATCATCCAAAACAAGGAAAATTGCAGAAGAAGCAAAAGCAGCTGCAGAGGCCACAGAAGAAAAAATACCACCGATCAATAGGCAACTTGAGGACTATAGAACAAGATTTTCCATGCTTGAATTAAAAGATAAACAAACGAATCTCAGGATCAGATCCTTGCCAGAAATTGAGAAAGAAGGTCTTAAGGAATTTCTTGCACAGGAATTTGCAGATTTCTGGAAATTGGATCTGGATAAAGAAGAAATTAAAATAGTAAGTGCTTTTCGACTGGGTAAAACAAGCAGGAGAATCAAGACAAGAGACTGTTTGGTCACCTTTGGATCTAAAGAGGAGAGAGATAAAATTTTGGGACTACATTTCCAAAGGCCTTTGGAAGTTGGTGAATCAAGAGTGGAATTGTTCAGGGACATTCCCAAACATCTCTTAGACCTCAGATCTAGCTACAGAGACTTGGTCACACAGCTGAGAAAGAACAACATCATCTTTAGGTGGGAGTTCCCTGAAGGGCTTTCGTTTAGTATAAAAGGAAGGAAAATAAAAATAAAATCAGTGGAAGATAAAGACAGATTTTTAAAGGACTACGAGGAGGACTTACAGAAGGAATCCTTTAAAGACCAAGACCCGTCCGATACACAAGAGAGAAAAAGGAGAGATATAGCTAAAGCAATCTTGGATTTGGACAAGACGACACCACCGGGACCAGAAGAGAAAGAAGACACATTGGGAGCTACTGGAGGAACATAGCAGACTAATTTCAAGATGTCTCTGCAACTATTAAGCTGGAACTGCAACGGTCTAAACGTGGTTTCTAAGAGAAAATCAATTTTTCACATTCTAAAAAAAGAACAATTGGACTTGATTTGTTTACAGGAAACACATGTAACTAGGCTCCATAGAAAAATTCTAATTAATAAAAGACTAGGTCAAGAGTTTATTTCATCGGACAAAGTTAAAAAAAGAGGAGTGGTGGTATATGCAAAAGAGAGCCTAGCACCAAAATTAATTTTTAAAGATGAACAAGGAAGATATTTGGCAATTGAAATTCAACACCATGGACAGAAATATCTGATTGTTGGCGTATACGCACCGAACGAAGGAAAATCGGAATTTTTCAAAAAGTTGCATGAGACATTGATGGACTATCTGGAGTACAATGTGATCTTGATGGGAGATATGAATGGAGTTGTTTCTACAAATATGGACAAGGCACAACGGCAGGTAGTCACCAAAGATGGGAGACTACCGAAAACCTTTTTTGAACTGACTGATAACCTGGACTTGGTGGATATCTGGAGAACCAAAAATCCTTTAGAAAGAGAAGGAACCTTCTTTTCTGAAGCCAAAAAGACATGGACAAGAATTGACCAAATCTGGATCACAAGAGGACTGGCACCAAAGACAAAAAAAGTAGAAATCTGCCCAAAGACTTACTCCGACCATAATGCTGTAAAGATGGTAATGAACTTACAACCAACTGGTTCTTTCAGATGGAGGATGAATGACTCCCTGTTTAGAGATGAGGAAATAACCAAGAAGGCCCAGAAAACTCTGAAAGACTATTTTGAGACAAATTTAAACACTACGGTGGAAAAAAGAACTGTATGGGACGCAAGTAAAGCTGTTATGAGAGGATTTTTGATACAACAGAACGCACTCAAGAAGAGATTACAACAGGAAAAAAGAGAAAAGATATTGGAAAAGATTAAGAAAGGTGAAAAAAGACTGAGATCAAATCCAAAATCACAACAAATCTTGAGAGAGATAAAGTTATATCAAGTACAATACATGCAAATGATAAATCAAGAGATTGAATGGAAGGTCAGACAAATGAGACAAAGAACTTTCGAATCAGCAAACAAATGTGGAAAGTTATTGGCATGGCAAATAAAGAAGAGACAGAAAATGAATACAATAACAAATTTAGAAGAGGAAGGAAGAATTATTCAGAACCCAGTGGAAATTAGGAGTGCCTTTCATAGATACTTTAAACAGCTTTATTCACAACAACCACAGAAGGAAGCAGATATGGAGGAATTCTTGAAAGAAAATGGGCTACCGGAAATATCTCAAGAAAGTAAATTTAAATTGAGCTGCAGGATAACAGAACAAGAGGTAGAGAGCGCCATCCAAAATATGAAACTTGGCAAGTCCCCAGGACCTGATGGGTTGACGGCAAGATATTATAAATCAATGAAAGACTGGCTAATTCAACCCTTGAAGGATATATGTAATGACATATTACAGGGGAAAAGGACACCAGAAACGTGGAAAGAAGCTTTTGTGACTCTCATACCAAAGACAGAATCGGAAAAACACCAACTTAAGAACTATCGGCCTATATCATTACTTAATGTGGATTATAAAATTTTTGCTGACAATTTGGCTAGAAGATTAAAGAGGGTTTTAGTGGAGGAGATTCACAAGGACCAAGCAGGCTTTCTCCCAGGAAGGCACCTATCTGATAATGTAAGGAATATAATTGACATTTTGGAACTTTTACAGGAAAGAATAAACACAAAAGCAGCTTTGGTATTTGTGGACGCGGAGAAAGCCTTTGATAACATTTCTTGGGGTTTTATGAAAAAGAATCTCCATAGTATGGGGGTAGGCCAAGAGTTCGAAAATGGTATAGGTGCAATCTATTCTGAACAAAAAGCAAAATTAATTGTTAACAATGTTTTGACTGAAGAGTTCAGAATAGAAAAAGGAACACGACAAGGTTGTCCTATTTCCCCTCTGCTTTTTATATCGGTCCTGGAGGTGTTGCTGAATATGATTAGAAAGGACCAGATGGTAAGAGGGATACAGGTCGGAGTTAAACAATTTAAATTAAGAGCATTTGCAGATGACTTGGTTTTGACATTGCAGGAGCCAGAGTCCAGTGTGAAGAGGGTTTTAGAACTGATTCAAGAGTTTGGTCGATTAGCAGGTTTTAAACTTAACAAAACAAAAACTAAGGTTTTGACAAAGAATTTAACAGAAAATGAGAAAGAAAGGTTTCAGAATGAGACAGGTTTGACAGTGGTGAAAAAAGTGAAATATCTGGGAATTATTATGACTTCAAAAAATGGGAACTTATATAAGGATAACTACGAAAAATGTTGGATGGAGATAAAAAAAGATCTAGATATATGGTCTAATCTAAAACTCTCACTGTTAGGTCGTATTGCTGTGATAAAGATGAATGTATTGCCAAAAATGTTATTTTTGTTCCAGACACTGCAGATTATTGATAAAATGGACTGTTTCAAGAAGTGGCAGAAAGATATATCCAGATTTGTCTGGCAGGGCAAAAAGCCAAGAATAAAATTTAAAATACTAACAGATGCAAAGGAAAGAGGAGGCTTTGCCCTGCCAGACTTGAAACTTTACTATGAAGCAGCAGCTTTTTGCTGGCTGAAAGAATGGCTACTTCTTGAAAATACAGATATACTGGATTTAGAAGGATTCAATAATGCGTTTGGGTGGCATGCTTACTTATGGTATGACAAGGTTAAAGTTCACAGAATGTTTAAGATTCACATTGTCAGGAAAGCATTGTTTAATGTATGGATTAGATATAAGGATTTCTTTGAAAACAAGACTCCAAGGTGGTTATCTCCGATGGAAGCAAAAGCAGTCAAAAAACTCAATATGGAGGGCAATTGGCCAAAATATTGGGAGATACTAGAACAAGATGGAGATAAATTGAAACTGCAGAGTTTTGACAAATTAAAAAGTAAAGTCCGTGATTGGCTCCATTATCATCAGATAATGGAGGCATATAAATTGGATAGAAAAATTGGCTTCCAGGTGGAAAAATCAAAATTGGAAACAGAATTGCTAGAACCCAAAACTAAGATATTGTCAAGAATGTATAATCTGCTGCTGAAATGGAATACACAGGATGAGGAAGTGAAATCAGTAATGATTAAATGGGCACAAGATGTGGGTCACAACATAATGCTAGCCGACTGGGAACGGTTATGGACCACTGGGCTAAAGTTTACGGCATGTAATGCCCTAAGAGAAAATATTATGAAAATGATATACAGATGGTACATAACCCCAGTCAAAGTAGCAAAAATTTATCATATGCCCGATAACAAATGTTGGAAATGTAAAGAAACTGAAGGTACCTTTTTTCACCTCTGGTGGACATGCCCAAGGATTAAGACCTTTTGGGAGATGATCTATAATGCACTGAAGAAAGTATTTAAATACACATTCCCGAAGAAACTGGAGGCCTTTCTCCTGGGCATGGTCAATCAAGAGGTACGTATGAAAGACAGTATATTTTTTATGTACGCCACAACAGCAGCAAGAATACTTATTGCAAAGTATTGGAAGACACAAGAATTACCCACGCTGGAGGAATGGCAGATGAAAGTCATGGACTATATGGAATCCGCAGAAATGACTGGCAGAATCAGAGACCAGGGAGAAGAGACGGTGGAGGAAGATTGGAAGAAATTTAAAGACTATTTACAGAAACACTACAAGATTAATTGTTTGTGTAATTCTGTATGTTTTTGGTGTATTGTTTGTTGCTTTTGTTTTGCTTTGTCGTCTTTTATGTAAAATCGAATAAAATATTTATTAAAAAAATATATATATTAAATTATTATATGCGTTAGAAACAGAATTTGAAGGGGCAGTCTTTTCTGGCAGTGCCAAATAAAGCTACTGACCCATTTCTAAGTCCTAAAATCCACAATTTCTCTGAATACCTGAAAAACCCAGTGGTGCAGAACCGCCCCCCCCCCCCCCGGAAAAAGAACCCATAAACAACACCCCAACCCTCTTTTATTAAGTGTAAAAGAGAAACCCCTTGTTTTAATTTTACAATCTCCCGATTTCCACTTTAAGAACTCTCAATAGATTAACCATTTCTCTTTATCCGTCACCCTTTTGTCTATAAAAAGTGTCTTCTGGTGAAACAGAGTCTTTGCGTATAAACTAACTTTATATCTATTTTCAGATTCTTAATACGCCACACACGTCTAACAGAGTGGTTCTCAAGGTGCGCATTTACTCTGACTTGATCTACCACAAATATCCAAGCCATCTGTTATGTACTGAGTTGAATAGGATCCAAACTGCAGCAGTCTGATTGGTCCTAGAACAATAGGATCCAAAAGGCAGCAGTCTGATTGGTCCTAGAACAATAGGATTCAGAATGCAGCACTCTGATTGGTCCTAGAACAATGCAGCAGCATGATTGGTTGGCAGGAACCACCCAATCATGCTCCAGATAGAAGTGAATCCACAACCTGGTTGGCTTACAGTAGAATTCCGGAATTAGCCAATCATGTGCAGCCCATTGTGTAAATAATGTATATAAGGCAGATACTGTGAGGGGACTTTCATTCATTCCTCCTCACCACTATGAGCTGAATAAAGAGCATGAAATCACTTTGCGACTCCGAGTATATTTCACTGGCGACGAAGGTGGGATCCCGCTGAGCTGACTGCCACACACAGCTCCGCAGCACCGCCACCTGCCGCACCGCTGCCTCGCACCGTGTATCCAGGCTTCAGCTCCGGGACACAAGGAACTCAGAATGGCAACCAACAGCAGCTTCTCGCCGTTCAACCCAGCATCTGGAGACTGGGAAGCGTACGCCTCCCATTTCACCTTCCTCCTAGAAGCCAAAGGGGTCACCAATGAAGAAGACGCCAAGAAGAGGGCAATATTCTTCAGCGCCTGCGGAGAGGAGACGTTTGAAATCGCCCGGGCTCTCCTTGCGCCTGAAGACGTTGCTACAGTTCCATACAAAACAATAATGGAACAGCTGAAGGGGCACTTTTCGCCACAGCCCTCAGTGGTGGCTCGTCGAAATGCCTTCTACGCAAAGCGGCAAGCCCCTGGGGAAACCATAACTGGGTTTGTGACCTCTCTCCGCCAAGCCGCCCGGTTCTGCAACTTCTCAGAGCTGGAGAACATGCTTCGTGACCGCCTCGTCGGTGGCCTGAAGGATGAGAAGCTGCAACAACGCCTCTACGCCAAGAAGGACCTAACATTCCAGGTCGCTCTGGAGGAGGCCCTGGCGACGGAAGCTGCCGAGAGGTCGACGCAAGAGGCACGGCCGAGCCAGCCGTCCCAACCGAGGGTCCACCACGAAGACCTCACCGACGACTCAGGATCCAACAGGGAGGAGGTGCACCGTGTACAGCAGCGCACTCAAGCAGCCAACAGACCACAGCTGCCTCGACGAGAAGGAGGGAACTGTGCAAGCTGTGAAGAAAGTCACGAGAGGAGGACCTGCCGTTTCCGCAACGCAGTGCAGGCAGTGCAGAAAATCGGGACACATCGCCCGGGTGTGTCGGGCTCGGCCCACCCAACGCCAGGCATCAGATGACCACTCCAAGAGCCCCAGGTCCCGGGGCCCAACGCACCAAGGCAACTCAACGGAGCTCACGGACTTCCAGGTATACCACCCCAACGTAGAGAATATTTATGTAGAGGTACAGATAGAGGGGGCCCCATGCCGCATGGAGCTTGACACGGGTTCAAATCTATCCATAATCTCGGCAAGGACCTTAAGGAAACTGTGTCCTACTGGGGGTCCCAAACTCAGGCCGGCCCCATTCACCCTCCGGGACTTCCAGAAACGTAAGGTCCCCACAATGGGGGTGGGGACCTTCAGGGTGCAATACCAAGGGCAGACGCGGCAACTGGACTTGCTTGTGGTCAAGGGCCCCTACATTAGCTTACTGGGATTGGCATGGTTTGGACCACTGGGGCTAGCCGTCACCGGGGTGAACAACACTAGCTTACAAGTGGATGTGGACGCCATATGCAAGGAATTTCCGGGGGTTTTTGATGGGAAATTGGGACAGTATACGGGCCCCCCCATTGCTCTACAGCTTGACCCCGCAGTACGACCAGTCAGGCTCAAGGCCCGCCGGGTCCCGTTCGCCCTGAAACCCCGTATAGACGAGGAATTGGACCGGCTCGTGGAGCAAGAAGTGCTGGAGCCGGTGCCGAATGCCCCCTGGGAAACCCCAATCGTCACACCCGTCAAGCCTAATGGTTCGGTCCGCATCTGCGCAGACTACAAATGTACCATAAACAAGGCCCTCACGGCCCATGCATACCCAGTGCCAGTGGTCAGCCATGTCCTTGCCACCCTGGCTGGGTCGAAAATTTTTGGCAAGCTGGACTTGGCCCAAGCATATCAACAGCTACCAGTAGATGAGGCCACAGCAGAGGCACAGACGATTGTGACGCACAGAGGAGCGTTCAGGGTAAAGCGGCTGCAATTCGGTGTCAGCGTGGCACCAGGCATATTCCAGAACCTAATGGACTCTCTCCTTAAAGGAATTCCTGGCGTCACCCCCTTCTTCGATGATGTGTTGATTGCCGGGCCCACACCAGAGGAGTTTGAGGACCGCCTCCGCACCGTTCTGCACCGTTTCCAGACGGCGGGTCTCAAGGTGAAGCGGGAAAAATGTCTACTAGGAGTGCCTCAGGTGGACTTTCTGGGATTTATGGTGGACGCAGAAGGGGTCCACCCGACTGGGGACAAGGTACGGGCCATTTGTGATGCCCCAGCACCCAAGAACAAGACTGAACTTCAGGCCTTCTTGGGACTATTGAACTTTTACCATTCCTTCCTTCCCCACAAGGCAGCGGTAGCAGAGCCCCTACACAGACTCCTGGACAAGCGGGCCCCTTGGGTGTGGGGCCAGCGCCAGGAGGCCTCATTCCAGGCAGTCAAGGACTTGCTTGTCTCAAACTCGGTCTTGGCACACTTCGACGAGAGGCTGCCGGTGGTACTAGCATGCGACGCCTCGCCCTATGGCATTGGTGCTGTCCTGGGACACCAACTCCCGGATGGAAGAGAGGTACCAGTAGCATACTTTTCCCAGACACTCAACGCAACCGAGCGGAACTACTCGCAAATCGACAAGGAGGGTCTGGCAATCGTGAAGGGAGTAAAAAAATTCCATGATTTCTTGTACGGGCGGCCCTTCACCGTGGTGACTGACCACAAGCCGTTGCTTGGCTTATTTGCCCCCGAAAAGCAGACCCCCCAAGTGCTGTCTCCTCGCGTCCTCAGGTGGTCAATTTTCCTTGCCAGCTACCAGTATGCACTGATTCACCGCCCTGGGAAGGCGATGGGCCATGCGGACGCCCTCAGCAGGCTACCACTACCGGAAACAGGCCCTGACCCAGCACCTGCACAAGAGGTTATGAGCCTGGAGTTGCTTCCCGACCGCCCCATTCAGGCACAAGAAGTTGCACACCATTCCAAGAAAGATAGGGTCATCTCCCGGGTCCTGGACTGGGTGTGGAGGGGATGGCCCAGCAGCAGCCCCGGGCCAGAATTTGCCGGCTACACAACCCGCAAACATGAACTGTCAGCCCACAAGGGGTGCCTGTTATGGGGAAGCAGGGTCGTGGTTCCCCAGCCCCTCCGCAAAAGGGTCCTCACAGCCCTACATGAGACACACCCAGGGGTAGTAAGAATGAAGGCCCTTGCCAGGAGTTATGTGTGGTGGCCGGGGATCGACGGAGAGATAGAGGCCTGGGTCAAACACTGCCAGGCCTGCCAAGAATCCCGTCCAGATCCCCCAAGGGCCCCAGTCCAGTCCTGGGAGTCCGCCCGAGCACCATGGTCACGCCTGCATGTGGACTTCGCTGGCCCCTTTCAGGGGAAAACATTCTTCATAGTGGTGGACTCCTACACCAAATGGCTGGAAGTCGCACTGGTACCGTCCACTTCTACGTCCGCAGCCATCCGGATACTACGCAGGCTGTTTGCAACCCACGGGCTCCCTGACACTCTCGTCTCAGACAACGGGACTGCATTTACGTCAGGAGAATTCCAAACCTTCACAGCGCAGAACGCCATCCGCCACATCCGTTCGGCGCCATTCCACCCTGCCACCAATGGCCAAGCAGAACGCATGGTGCGGACCACCAAGGACACCCTTCGCTGCATGACGCAAGGGGATTGGGAGTACCGCCTTGTCACATTCCTCCTAGCACAGCACAGCACTCCCAGCTCAACGACTGGCCGGAGCCCCGCTGAACTACTAATGGGTCGGCGCCTTGCAATCAGATTGGACCACCTTCACCCCGATAGAGCTCAGGATGAGGTAGTGGTGGGGGAAGGCCGGAACCCCCGGACCTTCAAGGCCCAGGACCCAGTGTACGCAAAGAATTTTGGGGGAGGCCCTGCATGGGTACCTGCCACAGTCACAAGGGTCACTGGCCCCGTGTCGTACGAGGTGCTAACAGATGGGGGGCAATGCTGGCGCCGCCACTGCAACCAGATACGGCGACGATTCCCGGGAGAAAACCAGGAGGAGGCGGACAGGTCAGAGGAGTCCCAAGGGAACAGTGGGGCAGTGAGGCCAATACAGCAGCAGGGGCCAGCAGGTGAAGCAGAATCAGTAAATACAGAGAGGACCCGTGAGGCCGAAAGGACACCAGAACCAGAACCACGACTGAGCGAGCCGGTGGCGCCAGACCAAACAGCCCCATCACAGCCAGCATCCTTGGAACACGAGCCAGAACCAGAACCCCGGACCAGGGAACACCCCAGGCCGCAACACACACGTAGGCCGCCGGCGTACCTTGAGGACTATGAATGCGACCTCCCGGGCAGGACTGGAACTTAGAGGGGAGGGGTGTTATGTACTGAGTTGAATAGGATCCAAACTGCAGCAGTCTGATTGGTCCTAGAACAATAGGATCCAAAAGGCAGCAGTCTGATTGGTCCTAGAACAATAGGATTCAGAATGCAGCACTCTGATTGGTCCTTGAAGAATGCAGCAGCATGATTGGTTGGCAGGAACCACCCAATCATGCTCCAGATAGAAGTGAATCCACAACCTGATTGGCTTACAGTAGAATTCCGGAATTAGCCAATCATGTGCAGCTCATTGTGTAAATAATGTATATAAGGCAGATACTGTGAGGGGACTTTCATTCATTCCTCCTCACCACTATGAGCTGAATAAAGAGCATGAAATCACTTTGCGACTCTGAGTATATTTCACCATCTAACCCTGAAATCCTAACCTTCTGATTCCAAGTCTCTTCTTTCTCAATATCCCCATTCCGTTAAACGCACCAAGCAACAAGCTGTCAAATACAAGTTTAAAACGCAAGCTTTCCTTTGCATCTCGCAGAACTTTAAATGTAATTTGTGGTTTTTTTCAACTGTCCTTCAAACTTAGGTCGTTTTGCCTTCCTTTAAATGGGAAAACAGTAGTCAAGGCATACTTTTTGGTAAAACGTTCGTCTGGATCCCGGAAGCCCTACCTGAGAAGAACAATGGGAGTGTCCGCTAGCGCCAGCCACTTCTCCTTCTGCAAGCAGCGCCACCCGAATTCCCACCTGGGATGAGCCGCTAAACTGAGGGCGGGCGGCAATTGGGAGGGGGAAGTCGTGCGCTTCTGTACCTTGAGAAAAGTGCTGCTCCTCCCCGGAGGCAGCTCTTTAAGACAGGTGAAAAAACCCACTGTCAGGGGTTCAGGAGCAGAGGCACAGGATAGGGAGGAAATGGAGAGCGAGGGGGAGGAGTCCGAAGGAAATGTCAGCGATGACAGCGGTCCGAGGTCTCTGAGTCTTTCCAGTGAATCGGAGGATTCACAGAAAGGGGCTCCCATGGTCAGGGCAAGGGGAGTGCCCAGGGGGGCACTTCAGGAAGAAGGGGCCAGAGGGGACTCAGAGAGCAGCAGTTGGAAATCCGGACCAGCGTCCACACCAGAGTGCAGTAGGGAGGAGGAGTCCCAGGCATCGGGATCAGGCGGCGCGCTACCAGCGGGAGAACATGAGGCAGGATTGACCACGCCTCCGTCGGGGAGCGAGGAAACGGTCAAGAGGAAGGTTAAAAGCTGCGCGCGCGCGCCAAGTTCAAATGTACAGGAGAGCAGCACAGTTGGCAGCCCGGATAGGGAGCCGGGTTCTAAAGCCCGTCGAAGAGAGAGGGAGGAGTCAGGGGGGGTCAACGTCTGCGTCGGAAGAGTCCAGGAAAGAAGGGACCCAGGGGGGTAGCAGGACCCAGAGGAGAAAGGAGAGAAGGAAGAGGTGGAGTAAGGTTAGAGTCTTAAACTGGTGTACAGGGGGCGGAGATTCAGATGGAGCTTCGCCGGTCTAAACCCTAGACGTAGAGCCGGGGCGCTGCGGCTTGGAAATGGAAATTGTACTTCAATAAAGACTTTTGTACATTACTACCGGCTAGCGTTGGTCCTCTGTGAGCTGGGACCAGGAGCCAGCTCTGACACCCACGAATTACATTTAAAGTTCTGGGAGATGCAAAGGAAAGCTTGCGTTTTAAACTTGCATTTTACAGCTTGTTGCTTGGTGTGGTTAACGGAATGGGGGATATTGAGAAACTTGGAGACTTGGAATCAGAAGGGTAGGATTTAAGGTAAGGTTACCAGATTTTTTTCAAAGAATCCGGGGAAACTTTTTCAAAAGAGAAACAAATGTTATTTTTTTAAAATCATTTTTTTTAAAAAATAAGAAGTAATATCTTCTCTTCCGGGTCTCCTCTGTCGCGTGGCCTTCCTCTGGGCCCCAGCCTGATCTCTTGGAGTGCTATCTGCCGTGAAGTAGGCGCGGGTCGGGCCTGGGCTCGGCCCCGTGTCCTCGCCCTCCCGGTGCTCTCCTACCTCTCTTCCTCGGCAGCCGCAAGGTCGGGGCTCCCCTCTTTTTTCTCCTTCCTCTTTCTCTCTCTTCCTTCTCCTTCTCCTTTCCTCCTTCTCCCTGGGTTGGCTCTGGGGTTTTTACTGGCCCTGGAGCGCCGCTGGGCAGTCGGCCACGTGGCCGGGCGCTCTCGCTCCCGCCTCAATTTGGGTCCGCGGCTCCCTGGACCAACTCCCTTCTTTCTGCGGCACCCCTGTGGGGCTCAGGAGACCAGTTAGGTCCCCCCTTGCTTGCCTCCCCTCCCCCTTTCTCCAACAGCCTCCCTTGCGGAGTGCTCTCTCAGCCTCCTCTCCTCTCCCCTCTCCTTCGGAGTCCTCCTCTTGGTCTCTGAGCTGCCCCCGCTGCCCCCCAGGGGCCTGGGACTTGCTTGTCCATTCCCAACAGCAAGGGCCCCTCGCCAGTTGGCTTGCTTACTCTGAGGCCGCCTCAGCTCCTGGCAGCCCACACCCCCTGGCCAGCCCCAGAGGCACCATTCTCTGGGGGAGAACAGCTGGGCAAGCCTTGGGGAGGCAGAGATGGCATCCGAGGAGGGAGGGAAGGAAAGAGGGACAGAGGCCAGTGTCTCCCGCGGCACCCCTGACCATCATTCAAGGCACCCCAGCTTCCACAGCACACTGCTTGAAAACCACTGCAGAACTGGGATGGGAAAGGTTTCTCGTCCAACTAACTGGTCTGGAGAAGAGGAAAGGCAGCCATGCTTGCTCCTTTGTCTTCTCCGAGGAGACTTCCAGCCTGACTTCTTATCTTGAGGCCCCAGGGAGAAGTGGGAAGAGGAGGAGGAGGAGGAAGCATCCCCAGAAGAAGTGTACTCCCCACCAGTAGGTGCTTCCAACCCCCACTCCTAAATCTGCTTCCAACAGATACTTTGGGGGGGGGGGCATCCTGCACCATCTGGTCAATTCCTGGTGTTAGGAGAATTAGAAAGTCTAAGATATAAACACATACATAAATACCGTAAGTAGTTCAAGTAATGCAGGTAAACCCATGAACAGCCAGGTAAACCCATCAAGAGGTTTCCTGCCAGACAGGAGTCTGTTGTAGGCCGCCCCTTCTGTGATGTATGTATGATGTATGGAGGGGTGGTCTTGGGCTCCAGGGTGGGCAATTTCAAATTTCTTCAAATAAGGACTTGGTTCGGGGTCTCCTCCTCCCTCCTGCGTGGGGGGGGGGGGGTGAGCACCCTGTTGCAACAGGTAATAAAGATCTGGCTTACTAGCTGCTTTGCTTCTCAGTATTCTCTGGTTGGCCTCTGTTATTTTCTCCTACCGATAGAGAAGCTACCAAAGGACTCTATATGGGCTCTGAGGTACCCCAGAAGGGGAAAGGAGCCGTTTTTTCCTTATAACACTGGCCCCCAGTCCCCACCCCCTTGCAGCTGACCCCTTGCTGCTCTCTGCTTGGCAGGGTATTGAGGAGGCATCCTGCTAGCCAAAGGAGACATGTGCAATTCACATTTGTAGTGTGCTAAATATGTAGAAAGCAACCTTGCTGGGGGATGTGGATGAGGTTAATGTGAGGAGAATCAGAACTTACAGGGTTAAACAGTTCTGTGTGACGTCTCACATTCTGAGGTGTGGTTTGGTTCACATACAGGAATCTTTCTTTGTGTGTGAGTTTCATTTCGTTTTTTGGCTGAGAGGCGAGAAGGATGCCTGCTCTCTCGCCGGGACTGATTTATGATGTTTTTCTTCTCATTAAAGGCTGTTAGAGATTAGCAAGAAGCCTGCATTCAGTCAGATTTATTATCCACACACAAGGCAACATTTTCTGCCGCTGCAGAACTCTGCTAAGAGCTCAAGTTTTTTCTATCGGCACAGGCATCCATCGGCACAGGGGCAGTGTGCTGGGCGCCATAATATCTCAGCAGTTAACCCTTTCTCTCCCTGCCATGGTCCCAACCCAAATCTTTGAAGCTGCTGTATTTCAAGGGAAGATCCCTTGGCCCCCCTGGCAGAGAGAAAGACTTCGACTCCCTCCTCCCAGCCATCGCAGCAGCCCTCAGGCTTCCCCTTGGCTGCTTCTGAGGTAATAAACAACCACAAATGAATACCATGCCTACTTTAGATCTGAGAATTAAGAAGATAACCTGCCAAGAAGAATACACAGCTATTTCTCCCCCTCAAGGTACCTTGTATTCCTCGACAGCCTCTTCCAGAGGAATCACCTTGTGGTGTTGGTGCCTCTTGGATCTGCCCCAAACCACACAGCTGGGGGCTTCATCCTCCTTGCAAAAGAGTTTCAGGGGCTCCTGGTGCTTCTCACAGACTCCTCCTTTCCCTCTGGAAGACTGAGAGTCTTGGCTACTTCGACAAAGGTAGCCAATTGCCGATTGCGGACGAGGCTCCTTCTCGGGACTCCAACTCGGCCTTGAGGACAGGAAGCCAGCCTCCTTTTTGCCCCGCTGCACTGGATCAGGCCGGACCGGCAGAAGTTGTGCCCACACTCTGGGATGGTCCCTGTGTCGTAAGAGAGTCAGGGTCAGAGAGGGGAATGAAGGAGAAGGACCCTACCAATATCAAATAGATCGTGTTCTGCCTTCACACCCTACAAGAAGGTCAACGTATCGAATCGTATCATTTTTGCTGTATCTTTCTCATTGCTTTTAAGAATGGATCTGAATGTATTTTTCCTCAAAATGCTGTAGTTTTCTAAATGTATCCAAATGTATGGGTTTTTGTATTTCCCCCCAATCTCATCGCCTAGAGAATGTTCCTTAAATGTAACAATCACTTGTTCCAAATGTATTTGATTCAAATGTATTTAAGGCCCCACTTTTCACATGGTGTCCTGTTGTGTGGTCGGAAACTACTCTTTATTGTTTGATTTGGGTTAATGTCAGAATAAAAGCGAGTTCCTTCAAAATAACACATTCTTTTTTATCTTACCAATTTCTCATATTGTAAGAAGCGGAAGAAGAAACCATAGAGAGCATTCATATTTTCCTTCTGATCAATGAAGTCAAACGTTACAATTATCCATTTTAGAATGAGCACCTATAGGGAGAAGACAGATCTCAGTAAGCCAAAGCAAGGCCAAGACAACAAACCTTCCCTTCTGGAATATGGTCAGCGTGTACAACATCTAGCTGAATCATCACCAGGATAACGAAGTCAGACTGGGGGAAATCTCATTCTTCAGAACCAAGACATCATTACCATGCTTTCCAAGTTACCTGAAAGTCACTAGAACACTTGCGAACAGAGAACCAAGACACAGGTGAAATAAGTGCAAAAGAGGAAGTTTGGCCTCATTAGGTCCCCCTACCATGAACTCCTTAGGTGGGCCACCCTGCGTCCGCCTCGGCATCGCGCCTCACTATTCTGCAACTCGAGATAACACTGAACTGCTCTGCAGGGTTGTTGTAAGGATTGCAAGTCAAGGCACCCAAAGTGCCTTTGAACATTGAAAAGCCCCTAGTCAATGCTTTGAACTACTGTCGCTTTAAAAAGGAAACTCTGATTAGTAAGAGTTTGGGGAATTAAAAATTGGTTTGCCCTGGGGGCACTGAAGCTGTGTTCTGGCTTGAAAAGCCAGTGAGACCACTGGGCCATCTAGTTCTCTATGGTTTGCCACAGCCAGCAGCTGCTCTCCAGGATTTCAGAGCTCTCTTTCCCATGAATGGGTTGAAACTGCCGCTTTTTGCATCATGTGCCTCTCCCAGTGGGCCACCCCGAGCCATTTCCTGTATAGCGTTCTACATCCCATGTAGTCCTGCTTCTTCCAGCTCAGTTCAGTTCATTCTGCAACTGTGCAAGTTAGGCCGCATCTGCTTTATACATTCAAAGCACCATCATGCCCCTTGACATGCTAACAGTTGCATCTTTGTATTCAATCCCTTCAGCACCTTAGACAGCAGTCTCTCAAGGCTCAGCCACAGGTACCTGGTGCCCCATGCTTCCTAGGCCCAGGTCCGTGCTTTAAAGGCACTGTGTCCGAGTGTTTTGTTGTTCCAGGGCTTTCTAATTTTCAGCATCCCTTTCCAGGGCAGCTTTATTTATTTCATGTCTGAAAGGAGTCCTCTGTGCGTGGCAAAGGCTTGTTGCTGGGACAATAGGAGGCTGCCTTATCTGAGTCCCACTATTGCTCTATCTAGCTCAGTCTTGTCCACAATGGATGGCAAAAACTCTCCAGGGTTTCAGACAGAGGACATTCTAGCTGGAGATACAACAGATTGAACCGGAGAGCTTCTGCATGTAAGCAGCTGCTTTACCACTAAGCTATGGCCCTTCTCCCATTGCTTCTGCCCTGAATGAACTGCAAGCCTGTCCTCCAGTCCTCCCAAAACTCTCTTTTGTGCTACACTCTGCAGGAGGTCGTTGGTTGCAGAAGTTGAGCTGTCTGCACAAGTGACTGAATCCGTGAAAAGGCTGATCTGTAATGAAATGCTGACTTTCAGGCATCTCTTGAAGACCTTTTCTATGCCAACAGCTCTGTGCTATCATTTAAACATTTCTTGAGCACCCAGACATTTGAATTCTTTGGACTGATTTTAATGTCCACCCTCCATCCGCTTTTGTACATTGCCGTATTTTATGACATGCCCTAGCTTCTGAGAAGCCTTTCGCTCAAACCAGTTAGACATGACATGAATTAGTCGTTTTATCCACCCGGCATGTATGGAAGAGACCCTGACGAATCAACTGACAAGGCATAATTAATCCCGCAGCTGAACTGAACAGGGAGCAGCAGCTGGGGTAGAACATGCAAACAAGAAATTATTAGTTCAAGGTACAGAAGCCTCAGAACACCCCAGCCACATGGAGTTAAGAATAGCAATTCCAGATTAAAGGGCTTGCATCTGAGACATTTGTTCCTTCCTTTTTGCCAAGACAGGTGATGTTCCTACGAATACATGGGAAATTTTGAAAGGACCGTGGGCAATTCTCCTCCGCAGCTGAAGATCCAGAACTATCCGAAGAGGGGGAAATCCCAGGTCTTGCTCAGCTGGAGATGTCTTATTTCCTTTTTAGATATAAGCTAATGAGAATTTTAGGCTGCCGGGCGTGGGGCAAAATCTGAGGATGGGGAAAATGATATCACTGGCAGTCACATGGGAGGCTGCTGAAAATGCACATGGAGAAACAATGGGTCCTTGTACTGAGGGGACTGTTTGACCTGCAGGAGGAAGCCAGTTGTTGAAAGCGAACATGGATCTGAGAAGGAGCTTAGAGGGAGATTTCAACATCCAGCTGGAGCCATCAATGGCAGTTCGTCACTAGTTTGGAGTTGGGGACTCTTTTTCAGTCTTAAGGGCCATATTCTCCTCTGGGAAACCTTCCAGGGGCTGTGTGCCTGTGGTGGGAGGGGCCACAGGTGAAAGTGGGTGGAGTGATGAATGTAAACTTTGGTTTCCTAAGGGAGGCTGATTTCTACACACATTCAACTCTCCACCCTCTGTCCTTCATGACTCAAGGTTGCGAGGGGAGGGGTAGTACCTCTGGTGGGGGGCACGTTGTGCTCCTTCTGGGGTAGTTTGTCCACCTTTGGTCACTACAGCTCTCACCTGCGGCTCTTAGAAACTGTCAGCCTGCAGCAGCAGCCACACCCCAGGAATGGCTTCAACTGGCAGGCTAACCAGGTGAGGGGAGTTGATGGGTCTCAAACCCTCCGTGAGTTAGGGGCTTCCCCTGCATGCAAAGCTAGTGTCGGGTACTGGCTAGAGGAGGAGGAATGGTGGGAGGCTACAGCCAGGGAACCCCCCAGGGAAGCATCGAAGTGGGAAGGCTCCAAGCCAGGAGACTGCTGGTGGGATGCAGGAGACAGGTCAGGAGAAGAAGAAGGGGGAGCAGATGGCTTGGAGGCTAAACAAGCAACAGGTTTAAGGGAGACTGGGGCAGCTGAGGAGGAGGAGGAGGTGGTGGCGGCTGAGGCTGCAACAGATCCCCAGGCACCTGCCATGTCCACTGTTCCCTTCTCCCCTCCTCCTCTGTCCCCAGGAACAAGGGAGGCATTACATGGAGCAGAACAAAAGGCACAGAGAGCCCCTCCATGACTGTTGGGAAGTCAGCCGACTGAGGAGGAGCCTTAGGATAGGGATGCCATATTTCTAAAAGTAGAAACCAAGACACCCTGAAAGCTGTGGAGCTATTTTTAGGAAGACCCCCAAATTGTTGAGCTTCTTAAAGGAAGACCCAGAAGCTGTTGATGTATGATAGCCCTACCTTAGGAGGAGGCTAAGATCCTCCGTTCTGGCAACTGGGGCTAGTCCTGCCTGTGGAGTTTCTCTGTCGGGTTTTGTCTCTCTGAAGAAAGAGTCCAGCTTACTGCTCATCTCTGAGTTTTGATGCTGAACTGCAGCTGAATCAGCCCTGACAGCCAGGCTCCGGTCAATTGAGCAGATGAGACCACTAGGGGGTCCAACAGTCAAGAAGCTGGTTTCTGCCCGTGTTGTAGAGGGAAGTGATGAGCAGTGGGGCTCATCCACCTGGGAAGGTAGCTCATTTAAGAGAAGGAAGTCCCTGATCCTAAACCTGATTGATCCATTTAGAAGAAGAAGAAGAAGAGTTTGGATTTGATATCCCGCCTTTCACTCCCTTTAAGGAGTCTCAAAGCGGCTAACATTCTCCTTTCCCTTCCTCCCCCACAACAAACACTCTGTGAGGTGAGTGGGGCTGAGAGACTTCAAAGAAGTGTGACTGGCCCAAGATCACCCAGCAGCTGCATGTGGAGGAGCGGAGATGCGAACCCGGTTCCCCAGATTACGAGACTACCGCTCTTAACCACTACACCACACTGGCTCTCAAATTTAGCCCAGTATTGCCCACTTCCAGCCTGAGTGGCAGAAGCTCTCCAAGGTCTTGGGCAGAGAGAGGCTCCTACCTACATTGAGCTTCTAACTGCAGGTGCTAGGGACTGCACCTGGGACCTTCTGCATGCAATGCAGGTGCTGACACACTGAGGCTATGGGTCCTCCACAAAACCTTCAGGTATGGGCAGGAGGCACTGCTCGGCATCATTATATCCCACCCTTCCTCCCAAAGGAGTCCAGGGCAGCAAACACACAACAGTTAAACAACCAAAACATCCAAAAACAGTTCCTAAAGAGAAGCAGACTAAGAAAAATCTCTCCTTAGAAGGCTTCTTGAAAGAGGAAGAGAAAGTAGGCATTGAAAGGATAGCAGAGAAGGGACCCCCGATAAGATGGTACCTGCAGGAGAATGTCACTACTCCTCTTTTGTCTCTTCCTTCTGAAGGATCCCGGTGAACAAGCAAAAAGCCCTTGGAAAAACACACACACACACTCACGCACAAGAGGACAAGACAAGACAGGGCTGTGCACCACAAACCATCCCAAAATAAGCCTGCATTCTGTGGGATGTAAAACACAGGAGCAGTCAATGACAACATTCCTAGAGTGTACATGTTAGAACATGGGGGGGGGGGGATGTCTGTCCAGCAAGCAGGTAAACTTCCTGGGACGGACTTCCTCCGCATGTGACCTGAGGTGGGTGTGGCCTCACCTGTGCAGGTAAATGATAAAAGCACAGGGCAGGCAGCCATCTCTATCTCTTGCCTCTTGCCTCTCTCATTTTCATCTTTCGAAGAAGCAGGATGCCCTCTTGGCTCTCAGCCAAGAGAGGAGGAAAGGACTATCTTCCTATAAGATAGATTATAAATGTATTTTACCTTTTTAAGCCTGTCTGCCTTCTGGGATCATATTGTGAACAGAATGTGAGTAAACTCTTTTATACTTTTATAAAGACTGTGTCGTGTCTTGTATTTTAAGAGGGATCAAAAGGGGGAAATTACCAGAGTAATTATTATAGAGGTTCTAGCGAACCTGTGCAGACGTTACCGTTGCGAACTTAAAAGGGGGAATGTTATAAACTCTGCTGATATTTTGGGAACTTGTTAGCACAAGTTGGATTAGGATATAATCTCACAATATATTCTCTCCTGCACCCCAGAACATTCCCACACATTCCCCATCAATCAATATTGGGCTAAAAGCTATAGAGCACAAAGCTACATGCACCTAAAAACTGGTTTTGAAATAGCCTTGGTCTTGCCTAGTCCCTCAGCCTTGTGAGCATTCCACTTTCTCTACACTATGCGTGTACCCCTGACCGTGTCCTCCCTTACTCATTTCCCCCCTAAACTAGAAAGCCCCAAATGTTTTAGCTTCTCATCTGGGAGTTGCTCCAGCCCCTTGATAATTTTGGTTGCCCTCTGCTGAACATTCCTGCCCCCCCCCCCAAGCTCTGCCTTCAATGCAAACGTGGCAGACAATGCCTTCCCTGCAGTTGCACTGCCAAAAAAGTTCAGTTTTACTTTTAAGGACAGGAGATTCTCCTGCAGGCCATCTGTGCTAAAGAGAGGGTGCAGATATAAGTCTCCTTCTTTTGGACCACCCAATTTGCATAAAAATAAGACAAGATTAAAAGTGTTGAGTTTTCCCCACCCCATGGAAAAGGAGCAAATGAAAAATCCTCTCCTGAGCTGTGGCTGCTACTTCCTGAGCATGAGAGATGAAAAGGGCCTGTATGGATTTGGCAAAGTCAGCATTCACAGTTCGAGAATCACACTTGGCTCATGACCAAGGGTGTCCAAAAATAGCAAAAGCCAATCTTTTGGCTCAGAGTTGATCTGTGTCCCTCCAGATTTTGCTGGTCTCCAATGCCCATCACCATCATGACCAATGGTCTGGGATTATAGGATCTGGAGTCCAGAAACACCTGGAGGGCCTGAGCTTGAAATTGGGAGTGTCGGTTTTTCACTCTGGGCCTGTGACATTCTGAACAAAGGGACAATCTCTGCAAGAGCACTCCAATGCTGAAATGAAAAAATATGGCATGTCAAACAATAGCTTGGGATCACACATCTGCTCTGGAAGTCCTAAGGCCAGATGTGTGTGAGCTGTTTGGGCTTACTCACTGATCAGAGAAAGGAGTTCTGGGCACATCAATTTTTTAAAAAAGCATTCCCTTCTTTTCCTTTTTTAATTTATGCAAGTGGGTTCTGAAACAAATCGTTGCAACTTGGCGAGTACTTATGCCCAAGGCCAGCCTAAAACATTTTGCTGCCTGAGGGAAAGGTCAAAATGCACTGAGGTCGGCTGGGTTGTTAGAAAGGTAGCGGGCAAGGCACGTGACAGCTCTCTTCTCCCACAGAAGCCGCCTAGTCAGGAGGAAGAGCTGAGGGGACTACTTTGCTGATAAATCTCATGCTAGTAATGTGCCTAGATAATTAACATTTTCTGTACAAGTATGAAATTGGTATTGTTTAAACAGTTGAACAAAAATATATATTTCCTAATAACATCAACTCTGATTTGGACCTATTTATAGTATATCCTGAGATTTTACCAAGACATCTATATTTTGCATTATCCTCCAGACATGCCTGGAGTTGTTCAGTGACCATCCGTTCAATCACCTTGCCCAGGAATGGAAAGATTGAGACTGGACAATAATTGGACATAATGTTGTTGTTTAGTCGTTTAGTCGTGTCCGACTCTTCGTGACCCCATGGACCAGAGCACGCCAGGCACACCTGTCTTCCACTGCCTCCCGCAGTTTGGTCAGACTCATGTTTGTAGCTTTGAGAACACCGTCCAACCATCTCGTCCTCTGTCGTCCCCTTCTCCTTGTGCCCTCCATCTTTCCCAACATCAGGGTCTTTTCCAGGGAGTCTTCTCTTCTCATGAGGTGGCCAAAGTATTGGAGTCTCAGCTTCAGGATCTGTCCTTCCAGTGAGCACTCAGGGCTGATTTCCTTCAGAATGGATAGGTTTGATCTTCTTGCAGTCCATGGGACTCTCAAGAGTCTCCTCCAGCACCATAATTCAAAAGCATCAATTCTTTGGCGATCAGCCTTCTTTATGGTCCAGCTCTCACTTCCATACATCACTACTGGGAAAACCATGGCTTTAACTATACAGACCTTTGTTGGCAAGGTGATGTCCCTGCTTTTTAGGATGCTGTCTAGGTTTCCCATCGCCTTTCTTCCAAGGAGCAGGCGTCTTTTAATTTCGTGACTGCTGTCACCATCTGCAGTGATCATGGAGCCCAAGAAAGTAAAATCTCTCACTGACTCCATTTCTTCCCCTTCTATTTGCCAGGAGGTGATGGGACCAGGGGCCATGTTCTTCATTTTTTTGATGTTGAGCTTCAGACCATATTTTGCGCTCTCCTCTTTCACCCTCATTAAAAGGTTCTTTAATTCCTCCTCACTTTCTGCCATCAAGGTTGTGTCATCTGCATATCTGAGGTTGTTGATATTTCTTCCCGCAATCTTAATTCCAGCTTGGGATTAATCCAGCCCAGCCTTTCACATGATGAATTCTGCATATAAGTTAAATAAGCAGGGAGACAATATGCAGCCTTTATTGGACATAATGGCCAGGTCCAAATATGTCTTTTTATTTTTTATTTTTTAAATGATATTTATTAAAAGTTTTATAGTTACAGAAGAAAATGAGAAAAAGAGATAAAGCAGAGAATATATATATAAAAAAGAAAAAAAATTAAAAATTAAAAATTAAAAAAAAAGCAAAAAGCAAAAAAGAAAGCAATACCTCCACTGAACCAGAGAAAAAACAAAAACATTTAAAAACACATCCTTTTTTCACATCTCTATCCTTCAATGACTTATTTCCTCGACCCGACCACCTCCCTTTTTTGTATTCCAGTTAATAATTAAGTCAGCAAATCCTTTCCATATTTCACTGCTTACTATCATTTAATTATCTTAATCTATTTTAACCTTATCTTCCCATCAAAATCTTAAAATTTATCTATACTTCAATCTAATAAAAAAAAAACTTTAAATCTTAAACCCTTAAATCCTAAAATCTTAAATCCTTATCATTCCTCCGAAACGGAGGAAATCCGCCATTGCCAGAAGCGCCAACCCAGAAGTCCCCCAAATATGTCTTTTTCATAAGCAGTTTAACAATCACTTCTTCAGATGGTAGGTTTCACTCGTTCAAGTCTGTCCACATCCTCAGAAGCAGCAGGTTGCAATGGATCCCATCCAACTTGACTAGACCCAGTGGCGTAGTGGGCTGCGGGGCACAGGGGCAGTTGCCCCAGGCACAAAATTGTTAGAGGCGCACAATTTCAGCACCTGGTGCTGCCTCAATACAGCTGCACGCTTCCATCACTGGGGTCCGATGACAACGACTTGTCCATGCGATCAGGTAAGTGACCTCTCCAGACAATGGGGTGGCTCTTCTTTTCTTATCTCTGTGGCTGTGATCCCCTGGGTCATGTGGATGCCATTAAGCAGTCGAATGCGCATGCATACTCCGTCTGTTTCCCTCCCTCCTACCCCCTCCTCCACGTGGCCCCGGGAACTGGCAAGCCATACTATGTCTCTGACTAGGCAGAGCTCTGGCATCCTCCTACCTTGGTGGAGTCTACCTCTTTTTATCTGCAGAAAAACTCATGACAGGAGTCATTACAGGAGATCTTGGACTCTGTATCAGACCCTGATGGCAAAGGTGGTTCTGTTAGACTATGAACCACCTGAAAGAGTCTCCTGGTACTGTTTTCACCAACAGATCACAGCGCCAGGTTTAGACCGCAGCGCCACCCACGTCCCTCCTGCACATACTCTGGGGCAAGTCTGGGGATGGGCTCTTGGTTTCTTTGGCCAACTAACTGCTCAGTAATTGTCACCTTTGGGCACTTCCCTGGGTGTACACCTGTCCTCACGCTTGAGGGATTATGGCGGGAGATAGAGGGGGAAAGAGTCCTTTCCTTAAGGGCAAGAATGGCGTTGGAATGGAGGAAATTGATGCAGGGGGTTGATTTTCGAGGATTTTCTGAAGTGAGGGGCTTTTCCTAAGCTGGCAGTCCATAAGGGAAGTGGCTTGACAGATTTCTTGCAACAAAGGATCACTTTTGGCAATAGAAACCAGTTAATGGGCTTTTGATGGACTGAGTCCATTGTTCTCTCAGCCGACGGCCACTCAGGAGCTCAGTCAAGCTGGCGAAGCTCCGCTGCTCTGCAGAACGGAAACAGGCAGCGGCACAAGACAGATTCTGTCCACTAGAGGCCGCTATCCGCTAAGCGCTATTGGCTAGCTGTCCAAATCCGATGCTTTTCATTGGGCTATACGCAGCAGTATGTAAATACAGAGTTCATGCCCAAGTCCCCGTTCATATTGATACGGTTTCATACCAGAAAGAGGGAAGCAGGTTCTTTTCTTCATAAAAAAAGATGTGGTGCTTGGTGCGACAGGGGAAGGAAAGGGCTTTCTCGAGCTCATTGTCTCGCGCCCTAGCTATGTGGAGGGGTTTCTGGGGAAGGCGAGATCCCTAGCGAATTTCCCCCTCGGAAATTCCGTATAGCATATTCTTAGAAAAGAAAGAAAAAAGAAAAGGAAAAAGGAGGGGGGGAGGAGAAAAGACTGATAGGGAAGAAAGGTTTCCTCTGTTCCCCTCCACTCTTCCAAAGAATTCCGAGCTGAGGTGCAGAGCTCTTTCCTCCCTTGTGAACTCCCCACCCTCCTCCTCCTCCCTTCCACATAACTGGCTGTGTCACCTTGCCTGCCAATCATACCTCCCTTTGAACTGAAGCAGAGTTCCATCCCTGTTTGTGCCAGTTCTGGAGTCTAAAAGCCGAGGACCTAAATCAGCCAAAGGAAAATGACACCCTTCCTACCCACGCAAAAATGCAACTTTCATTGGTCTGTTTGCTACTGGACGTGGGTTTGTTTTTTTCTTTTGGTTTAAGGAGCGAAGCAATAGCTCATTTGCTTGCGAGTGTGGGAGTCTGCAATTCTTGGTGTTCCAGGGCTTTTTGCAAGTTGGAGTTGCCTCCAGTCCACCCCGGATGTCAGAATAGTCCTTCTGGATTAGACCAATGGATGATCTAGTCCAGCACCTTGTTCCCCATAGTTGCCCAGCAGAGGCTCACAACAAGCCCATAAGCAGGACCTGAGTGCAATGGCCCTCTCCCACTCATATTCCCAAGCAGGGCCGGACCTCTGATGAGCCAGAGTGAGGCAGCTGCCTCAGGCGGCCGATGCTGAGGTGAGGGGATGGAGCTGGGAGTGGCCTGTGGCCTGGCCTGTACCCCTACGTTAGCTGACTGCTCTCAAGTGCAGGGAAAGCTCCTGTCCTTTCCAAAGTACTTGGAAGAGGATTCAACAGTCAATCCAATTGGCTTCGGTACAGGAAAGATTTGGGGGTGTTTTACTGTTTTGGACGTTTCAATTTGCTGGGAGCGCCCAGAATGGCTGGGGCAACCCAGTCCGATGGACAGCATAGAAATCTCAACGTTGAATTTGTGATTTCCTTTCAGAGCCATTCAAGTTGGTACTTTTCAGCACCTAATAGTGTAGTGGCATCTGGACCATGGACCTCTCAGCTGGTGACTTGTGGGAGTCAGTCTGCAGCTCACCACACCTCAGCCAGTGGGATGTATCACCAGAGATTACAGAACCCCAGCCGAGTCTTCAGAGATGTCCTGCTCTCAGCAGAACAGCTTCTTCCAGAGCAGTGGCGGAGCAGGGTGGGGGCGGTCCGCACTGGGTGTCATCCTGCGGGGGGGGGGCACATTCACTGTAGGCTTGGGAAGCTGGGGGTCGTGGGTGGGCGCTCCCGGCTGGAGGAGGCAGGCAGGGGAGAGGACGGGGAGGAGGCAGGTGAGCAAAGAACGGAGGGGGGCAGGAAGGGGAGAGGAAGGAAGCGGGATGGGTGGGTGCGCCTTTCATTCTGCCTGGAAGACCAGCGCCTACAGCTGGACTACCAAGTGGATTGAAAGGGTCACTTTGGGGGCAGCGCTGCAAAGGCAGAAGGGATCTTGGCCGGTTTCTCAAAAGGGAAAGTGAGTTTCCCTCTGACAAATGCTTTCTGCCTCCCCTCTGCAAAGCTCCACATGTTTCTGCCCCACCCTGTCCTCAGCCAACCCCCCACTTAGAAGCCACTCTTGGGTTATTGACTTCTGTGTGCTTGTGTATCTGTGTCTCCCGTGTGGGGTTCCTCTCTGCGTAAAGTCGTCAAGCTGTGCCTGTGTGTGCCTGACAAATCGGCCCCATTGCCTTTCCCTCGTCAAAATTTATCTTTCCCCCCACCTCCAGTCTCCGTTGTTGTGTGTCCTGGCTGAGAGGAAAAACAGTAGACGGGGGGCCATCGGTCAGGGATAGTCTACTTGAGATTCCTGCATTGCCCCAGGGGGTTGGCTTGATGACTCTCAGGGGTCCCTTCCAGCTCCACTCTTCTCTGGTGCAGGCTTGTGCAGAGTTTTAGGTCCAAGTTGGGTGCAAGGGGTGCAGCCCATCTTATGCACCGCCGGCTGGGGAAGAAGTCCCACTGATCATGATGAGACTCGCAGGCGAGTAGATTGCTGCTGTGCAGGCCTGCTGTTGAAATCAATGTTTTCCTTTTCAGAGCATGGTGAAATCCCCATGACTAAAACCTCCCCTTCCGTAGTTTCTGTCAGGAGTTCAGCCTACACTCGAGTAACACCCTGGCAGAGATACGTGCCCGACTGGCATGCTCCCTCCCTCCTGGTCAATCGTTTGGGAGCTTCATAAGCTTTCTTCAGCCCGAACATCACAGCGACCGATGCCAAGCGACACCGGCACACTTAGGGATCCGCAGAGTTTGTGCATCCTGTGTGACAGACCTCAGCAACTCAGCATTTTGGCTAATCGACTTGATTTACATGTAAACACACACACGGAGCACTGCAACATGGCTCCCTCTCTCTCTAGCATCAGACAGCAAAGAGAAAAAGAACAAAGGACAATAGTCCCACTTCACGGAACACAGGAACACAAACATCCTGTCGCCGTCACTTCCCACTCTGTGGAGTCAAAACATAGACAACAATCCCATGACTGCAATCATGGAGCTGGAATTCTCACAGTTTCAAGCGCTACCACAGGTTCCGCAGAATATCTGTACTGCATGGTTTAGTGTGGCAGCACCTGCCCTTTGGAACTCCCCGCCTCTTGCAACAAAGCACGTGCCTTTGCTAGACGCTTTTCAGGCACCTGCTAAAAGCATTCTTGTTGAGGCAAGCATACCTAGAAGCTTAGGAAGTTGATGTAATTTTCATCTCTTTTAATATTTTAGCTTTTGTATGTTTTAAAGTAGGATTGTTAATTTTTCTTGATTTTACTGCTGTGGTGGTTTTTTTGTTTTTTGTTTCTGTAAACCACTTTGCAGGCTTTTAAAAATAAATTTTATTAAATAAAGAAGCAATAGTAAAGGTAAAGGGACCCCTGACCATTTGCTCCAGTCGTATCCGACTCTGGGGTTGCGGCGCTCATCTCGCTTTACTGGCCGAGGGAGCCGGTGTACAGCTTCCAGGTTATGTTGCTAGCATGACTAAGCCGCTTCTGGCGAACCAAAAGAAAGAAGCAATACATAGAACAAAGAAGCAATACATAGAACTAATAATAGAAATATATAGGGAAATATATATCCCCCCCCCATTTTCTTTATTTTCCCTTCTCCTCCTCCTGCTGCTCCTCCTCCTCCTCCTCATGTTCCTCACCTGAAGGAAAAGCCAAAGAACCACCATTAACATTGGTGCCTGGTATGTGCAACCAGCGCCTAGGGCTTGCTGATCAAGAGGTCGTGGTTCGAATCCCCGCGGCGGGGTGCGCTCCTGTTGCTCGGTCCCAGCGCCTGCCAACCTAGCAGTTCGAAAGCACTCTCGGGTGCAAGTAGATAAATAGGGACCGCTTACTAGCGGGAAGGTAAACGGCGTTTCCGTGTGCGGTTCTGGCTCGCCAGAGCAGCGATGTCACGCTGGCCACGTGACCCGGAAGTGTCTTCGGACAGCGCTGGCCCTCGGCCTCTTTGAGTGAGATGGGCGCACAACCCTAGAGTCTGTCAAGACTGGCCCGTACTGGCAGGGGTACCTTTACCTTACTTTATGTGCAACCATATGCTGTATTTTTATTCTTCTAGGCAAGAAAATGGGCACACAAGGAGGCAGCAAACCTTTGTGTCCTTCCGAGGCAGCACATGCGCAGTCTGCTACTGGCCTCTGGTCTCCTGCGCATGGGGTGGGGGTGGGGAGGCCACCCCTTCCAGGCAGTGAAGTCGACCCTGGCATGGCTACCAGCTGCCCACAAAGACTCCCCTAAGCCCCAGCCAACATGGCCAGCGCTCATCAGGGATGATGGGACTTGATACCCATTGGGAGGGAGGGCCATGTGAAGACAGGATTCTCAAAAATACCTCTGGCTTGGGGCTCCTGGAGTGTTGCTGGCAACGCCTGGAGTTTCTCTTCAAGCTCCTGGAGCTTCACACGGAATACTTGAGCTTCCTTAAATACTGTTTCAGCTCCATGCCACACCTCAGCCAAAAGAGCTGCTATCACTGAGAAAAAGAAGGGAGCATCTGTGCATGTCATTCCGGTCAAGTTGCACCAAAGTGGGACTTGTTCATCTGAGCTCCACAGGCTGGTTTTTCTAATTGTTTGACTGGGGTTGTTTGTTGGTTTTTCTTTAACTTGGGCAAGGCCTTTTTATGTGCCCTTTCAATCCCCAAGAGCCAGCACTGTAAATCAGTTTTAAGGGAGTCTTACAACCACAGCTGCCGCCACCCCCCACCCCCCAACATCATCAGGCTTTTAAAACTTATTTAATATCGTTTTAAAAAAGTTAACCTTGTAATTCCTAAATCATTTTAAACACTTTGAAATACTTTTAAAAATTCTGCTTTTTAACATTTATGTAAACGATGTAATGTTGTTGTTTAGTCGTTTAGTCGTGTCCGACTCTTCGTGACCCCATGGACCAGAGCACGCCAGGCACTTCTGTCTTCCACTGCCTCCCGCAGTTTGGTCAGACTCATGTTTGTAGCTTCGAAGACACTATCCAACCATCTCGTCCTCTGTCGTCCCCTTCTCCTTGTGCCCTCCATCTTTCCCAACATCAGGGTCTTCTCTTCTCATGAGGTGGCCAAAGTATTGGAGCCTCAGCTTCACGATCTGTCCTTCCAGAGAGCACTCATGGCTGATTTCCTTCAGAATGGATACGTTTGATCTTCTTGCAGTCCATGGGACTCTCAAGAGTCTCCTCCAGCACCATAATTCAAAAGCGTCAATTCTTTGGCGATCAGCCTTCTTTATGGTCCAGCTCTCACTTCCATACATCACTACTGGGAAAACCATAGCCTTTACTATACGGACCTTTGTTGGCAAGGTGATGTCTCTACTTTTTAAGATGCTGTCTACTTTTTTTTTTTTTAATGATATTTTATTTTCCACATTCAATAAACAAAAAAATACAAATCAACAAACACATCGAAAGGAGAAAAGAAAAAGAAAAACAATACATACATTATACAAGAACAAAAAGAAGAATAAAAAGAAATAGAAATAAAAGAGTTAAAAACCAAATATTGTGTCATTGTATTCTTCAGCATTAACTTAGGTCTGCGACTTCCCCATGCCTTCCCACTCTGTATTCTAGGTCTTATATTCTGGTAGTAAACTCTTACCCTCTGGCGTATTTTTGGTTCAGATTATTGATTATTGTCTTAATAGTCCTTACGTTTCCCTATGTCTTACAAAGTGTACTTTCTTTATCATTATCATTTTTATAATAACATTATTTTACATTCAATCTGATAACCTCAAACGTTCATAATTTTATAATGCTTCTGTAAATAGTCTTTAAATTTCCTCCAGTCTTCCTTCACCGTCTCTTCTCCCTGGTCTCTGATTCTGCCAGTCATTTCTGCAAGTTCCATATAGTCAATGAGCTTCATTTGCCATTCTTCCAGCGTGGGTAGATCTTGCGTCTTCCAATATTGTGCGATGAGTATTCTTGCTGCTGTTGTAGCGTACATAAAAAAAGTTCTGTCCTTCACTTGAACCTGTTGGTTTACCATACCCAGGAGAAAGGCTTCTGGAATCTTTCTAAATTTGGCTGTCTACTTTTTAAGATGCTGTCTAGGTTGGTCATTGCTTTCCTCCCAAGAAGCAGGCGTCTCTTAATTTTGTGGCTGCTGTCACCATCTGCAGTGATCATGGAGCCCAAGAAAGTAAAATCTCTCACTGACTCCATTTCTTCTCCTTCTATTTGCCAGGAGGTGATGGGACCAGTGGCCATGATCTTCGTTTTTTTGATGTTGAGCTTCAGACCATATTTTGCGCTCTCCTCTTTCACCCTCATTAAAAGGTTCTTTAATTCCTCCTCACTTTCTGCCATCAAGGTTGTGTCATCTGCATATCTGAGGTTGTTGATATTTCTTCCAGCAATCTTAATTCCGGCTAGGGATTCATCCAGCCCAGCCTTTCACATGATGAATTCTGCATATAAGTTAAATAACAAGGGAGACAATATACAGCCTTGTCGTACTCCTTTTTTAATATATATAATATTTTTATTAAGGTTTTTACATAAAAAGGAAAAAAAACACAGAAAAATACAAAAGTACAAAAATACAAAAACACAACACAACAAAAAGAACCACGCAAAAAAGAAAAAAAAGAAAAAAACAGATAAAAACAATTCCACCTCATAATATTTCTTACATTTACTTATTTTCCAGACTTCCCCACACCTCCCTTCACTGTATTCCACTTCATATATTTGATCAGCAAATCCCTTTCCTCTATCTTGCCTAATTCTTATCTTCATCTCAATACCTTAATATATCTTAGTCTCCTTAATGTCTTAACAAATTTAAAACCTTTTAATTTTACACCTTTTAACCTTTAAATTTTCTGTACTCATTCACCATTTTATTACTAATAACCTTTTACGTTCAGTCTGATATCATTCTAACATTCGTTAATCTTATAACATTTCTGTAGATAGTCTTTAAATTTCTTCCAATCTTCTTCCACCGTCTCTTCTCCCTGGTCTCTGATTCTGCCGTTCATTTCTGCCAGTTCCATATAGTTCATCACCTTCATCTGCCAATCTTCCAGAGTGTATTCTTCTTGTGTCTTCCAAAACTGTGCGATGAGTATTCTTGCTGCTGTTGTGGCATACATAAAGAAAGTTCTATCCTTCTTTCGCACCTGTTGGCCGACCATGCCCAGGAGAAAGGCCTCTGGTTTCTTCGGGAAGGTGTATTTAAACACCTTTTTCATTTCATTATAGATCATTTCCCAGAAGGTCTTAATCCTTGGGCACGTCCACCAAAGGTGAAAGAATGTGCCTTCCGTTTCTTTACATTTCCAACATTTATTATCGGGCAAATGGTAGATTTTTGCTAGCTTGACTGGTGTCATGTACCATCTGTATATCATTTTCATAATATTCTCTCTTAAGGTATTAGATGCCGTAAATTTCATACCGGTGGTCCATAACTGTTCCCAGTCAGCCATCATTATGTTATGTCCAACATCTTGTGCCCATTTAATCATGGCAGATTTTACTGTTTCATCCTGAGTATTCCATTTCAACAGCAGGTTATACATTTTTGACAAAATCTTAGTTTTGGGTTCTAACAATTCTGTTTCCAATTTTGATTTTTCCACCTGGAAGCCAATTTTTCTGTCCAATTTGTATGCCTCCATTATCTGATGATAATGAAGCCAGTCTCGCACTTTGCTTTTTAGCTTTTCAAAACTCTGCAGTTTTAATTTATCTCCCTCCTGCTCCAAAATTTCCCAATATTTTGGCCATTTGGCCTCCATATTGAGCTTTTTTAGAGCTTTTGCTTCCATTGGTGACAACCACCTTGGGGTTTTATTTTCAAGTAAATCTTTGTACCTTGTCCAGACATTAAACAATGCTTTCCTGACAATGTGATTTTTAAACATTCTATGCACTTTGACCTTTTCATACCATAAATATGCATGCCAGCCAAAAACATTATTGAGTCCTTCTAAATCCAAAATGTCTGTGTTTTCAAGAAGCAGCCATTCTTTCAACCAGCAGAAAGCTGCTGATTCATAATAAAGTTTTAAGTCTGGCAGGGCAAAGCCTCCTCTTTCTTTTCCATCGTTCAATATTTTAAATTTTATTCTTGGCTTTTTGCCCTGCCAAACAAATCTGGATATGTCTTTCTGTCACTTCTTGAAACAATCCATTTTGTCAATAATTTGCAGTGTCTGAAATAGGAATAACATTCTAGGCAATACATTCATCTTTATCGCAGCAATGCGGCCTAACAGTGATAGCTTCAAATTTGACCATATTTCTAAATCTTTCTTTATCTCGGTCCAACATTTATCATAATTGTCTTTGAATAAATTCCCATTTTTAGCTGTCACATTAACCCCCAAATACTTCACTTTCTTAACCACTGTCAAACCTGTCTCATTCTGAAACCTCTCTTTCTCAGTTTCTGTTAGATTCTTTTCCAAAACCTTTGTTTTTGATTTATTCAATTTAAATCCTGCTAACCGACCAAACTCCTGAATCAGTTCTACAACTCTGGTTGTACTAGACTCTGGCTCCTGTAAAGTCAAAACTAGGTCATCTGCAAATGCTCTTAATTTATATTGTTTAGCTCCGACCTGTATCCCTTTAACCAATTGGTCCTTTCTAATCATGTTCAGCAAGACCTCCAGGACCGATATAAAAAGCAGAGGGGAAATTGGGCAACCTTGTCGTGTTCCTTTTTCTATTCTGAATTCCTCCGTTAAAACATTATTAACAATTAGTCTAGCTTTTTGTTCAGAATAGATTGCACCTATACCATTTTCGAATTCTTGGCCTACCCCCATCCCCTGGAGATTCTTCTTCATAAAACTCCAAGAGATATTGTCAAAGGCTTTCTCCGCGTCCACAAATATCAAAACTGCTTTTGTGTTAATTTTCTCCTGTAAAAGTTCCAAAATGTCTATTCTATTCCTCACGTTATCAGATAAATGTCTGCCCGGGAGAAAGCCTGCTTGGTCCTTGTGAATCTCCTCTGTTAAGACTTTCTTTAGTCTTCTAGCCAAAATGTTTGCAAAAATTTTGTAATCCACATTAAGTAGTGATATCGGGCGGTAGTTCTTAAGTTGTGTCTTTTCCGTCTCTGTTTTTGGTATAAGTGTAATAAATGCTTCTTTCCACGACTCTGGTGCTTTTTTCCCCTCCAGTATATCATTGCAGACTTCTTTCAAAGGCTGGATCAACCATTCTTTCAATGTCTAATAGTACCTAGAAGTCAATCCATCAGGCCCTGGAGGTTTGCCCAGTTGCATGCACTGAATGGCACTTTCTACCTCTTGCTCTGTTATTCTATAACTCAGCTTTAATTTGTTCTCTTGAGAGATTTTTTGTAGTCCATTTACTTTCAAAAATTCCTCTATGTCCAACTCTTTCTGTGGTTGTTGTGAATATAGTTGTTTAAAGTACCTTTGAAAAGAACTTCTAATTTTAGCTGGGTTCTGTATAATTCTTCCTTCAACTTCCAAATTAGTGATTGTATTTAACTTTTGTCTCTTCCTCATTTGCCACGCTAGTAATTTCCCGCACTTGTTTGCCGATTTAAAACTTTTCTGTCTCATTTGTCTAATTTTCCATTCTATCTCTTGATTTATCATTTGCATATATTGAACTTGATATAACTTTATCTCTCTTATAATTTCCTGTGACTTTGGTTTTCCTCTTAATCTCTTTTCTCCTTCTTTAATCTTCTCCAAAAAAAATTCTCTCTTTTCCTGTTGAAATCTCTTCTTTAATGCATTTTGTTGTATCAAGAACCCTCTCATAACAGCTTTACTTGCGTCCCAAACTGTTCTTTTCTCAATTGTAGATTTCATATTAATCTCAAAGTAATCTCTCAAGGTTTTCTAGGCCTTTTTAGTCACTTCTTCATCCCTGAATAAAGTGTCATTCATCCTTCATCTAAAGGAACCAATAGGTACTAAATTCATCACCATCTTTACTGCGTTATGGTCGGAGCAAGTCTTTGGGCAGATTTTCACTTTTTTTATTTTTGGTGCTTTTTTATTTTTCTTCATTTGGTGCATATACACCTACTATCAAGTATTTCTCTCCATGATATTGAATTTCAATTGCCAAATATCTTCCATGATCATCTTTAAAAATGAATTTCGGTGATAGGCTCTCCTTAGCATAGATAACTACTCCTCTTTCTTTTACTTTGTCAGACGAAATAAACTCTTGACCCAATCTTTTATTGATTAAAATTTTCCTGTGGAGCCTTATCACATGAGTTTCTTGTAAGCAAATCAAGTCTAATTGTTCTTTTTTTAATATATGAAAAATCGATTTCCTCTTTCAAACCGTTAGAATTCCAGCTTAATAGTTGCAGAGACATGATGTGTTAATTATATTCCTCCAGTTGCTCCCAAAGTATCCTCTTTGTCTGTCAGTCCCGGTGGTGTCTTCTTGTCCAAATCAAGAACTGCTTTCGCTCTGTCTAGCCTTTTCCTCTCTGATGGTTCCAGCGGATTTTGTTCTTTTAGAAGTTCTTTCTGCAGGTCCTCCTCGTAGTCTTTTAAAAAGTTGTCCTTGTCCTCCACTGATCTTATTTTTATCTTTCTTCCTTTAATGCTAAAGGAAAGGCCTTCAGGGAATTCCCACCAGAAAATAATGTTGTTCCTTCTCAGCTGGGTGACCAGGTCTCTGTAGTTAGACCTGAGATCCAAAAGGTGTTTCGGGATATCCTTGAATAATTCCACTCTTGACTGACTTATTTCCAAAGGTTTTTGAAAGTGCAGTCCCAAAATTTTGTCTCTCTCCTCTTTGGATCTGAACGTAATCAAACAGTCTCTTGTCTTAATTCTCCTTCCTCCTTTACCAAGTCGAAAAGCACTCAATATTTTAAATTCTTCTTTCTCCAGATCCAAATTCCAAAAGTTCACAAACTCCTGTGTAAGAAAATCACTTAGTCCCTCTTTTTCAAGTTCCGGCACTGCTCTGATTCTCAAGTTCGTTTGTTTGTCTTTCAATTCAATTATAGAAAATCTTGATCTGTAGTCATCAAGTTGTCTATTAATCGGTGGTATTTTCTCGTCCGTAGCAACCGCGATCTCCTTTGCTTCCTCCGCTGTTTTTCTGGTCTTGGCAGATTCCTCCAATAATTTCTGGATAGATTCTGTATTATTATTAACTTTCTGGCCCAAATTATTAATGCTCTCTGTATTTTGTTTAATACTTACAGTATTTTGGTCTATTTTAGATGATGCTTCTGCCACTCTTTTATTTGTTTCGGCAACCTCTTCTGTCAGTTTATTTATTGATTCTTGGATTCTAGCCAACCCTTCGGCTAGAACTTCTTCAGACGAAGACATCCCTTTTGATTTAGGCTGTGCAGAAGCACCTCCTGCTGGGCCAGGTATAGAAGCTCTCCTTCCCGTGTGAAAAGATCTGCCAGACCTTGTAGTTTTTTCCTGGAACAGCTCTATTTTCCCTTTCCCATCTGCCATGCCACACAAGATAATAGTTCAAGGTCTTTCCCAGCTGCAGCTGGCTTTCACAACTTTAGAAAACAGTGGAAAATTCCTCAGTTATTTTGTAACAGTTCCAGCGCCCACTAGGGGGGACACAATGTTAACAAGTTGTTACTTTCAAAAAGAAAAGAGAGAAAAAATGTCTCCCGTTTTCTCCTTCACCAGAAACGTTAGTATCTAAATAGACCCGTCAGAAACACTGTAGGCAATTTGCAGAGTTGTAATTCCCAAAGTCTCTTTCCGCGATCCCTTTCAGAGGCTTTAATTTAACTTTGACAGCTCAAGACCAGGCATCTGAGCGGTGTTTCTTATTCATAAAAGTCTTTTTCAAGCAGGCAAAGTATCTTCCAGTCCTTCCCCCCTCTTTCCCTGCTACCAGAGGGGGGGGGGGATCTTTCTCTAGACGTCGGATTTCAATCCTTTGAGGAACGTCTTTGAAGGTTTTAGCTTGCAAAGTCTTTGCTTTAAACTATTTACAGAGCGGAAGGCTGACTTCCTGTTTAAACCTTACCGCTTCGGTTTCCAATCATTTATCCCTTTTACTTCAAGTCCGATTCAATTTCAAATTTATAATCCTTGTTTTCTTTAAATTTGATATTTCCCCTACTCACGGGTGTTTCTTTTATAGTCCAAATTGTCCCAGGAAAAAGCCGGCGCTCTACGGTAACAGCTGCGTGACGTCGCTCCGAGGAAGTAGCGATTGACTCTCAGCACAACCCCGCCACGCTCCGGAGCCTTTACCGGGCTCCTAAAAACGTTTTGGAGGGGCGCGAATGGTGCCCGCTGAGTCCCACGGCCGTAGGCTTCCTCTGCCTACGGTTTCAAGGGTTCACCGCGTCGCCGTGGCGGTAGAACCCTGGCTTCTTCGGAGCTCTCCTCTCCGCAGATCAGAGGGAAGCCGCCATTACCGATGGCGCTTGACCCGGAAGTCTGCAGCCTTGTCGTACTCCTTTCCCAATTTTGAACCAATCAGTTGTTCCATATCCAGTTCTAACTGTAGCTTCTTGTCCCACATAGAGATTTCTCAGGAGACAGATGAGGTGATCAGGCACTCCCATTTCTTTAAGAACTTGCCATAGTTTGATGTGGTCGACACAGTCAAAGGCTTTTGCATAGTCAATGAAGCGGAAGTAGATGTCTTTCTGGAACTCTCTAGCTTTCTCCATAATCCAGCGCATGTTTGCAATTTGGTCTCTGGTTCAATAAAGGAACCCAAATGGCCAGATATTTCCCTGTTTCAGTTTTGTCCCAGAATGTATCCATTTTGCTACATGCCAACGATACGGTGTTGTTAGCACAAACGCAAGTGGGTATGAGGCGATTACTAAAGAACTTTGGGAGACTGTGTCGTAACAAAGATTTGAATACAAATTATTCCAAGACAAAAGCCGTAATATTGGGGGCACAGCCCAGGAAGCAGAAATGGCTCCTAAATGGACAAGCCATTCAACAAGTCAGGCATTTCAACTACAGTGGTACCTCTGGTTGCAAACGGGATCCGTTCTGGAGCCCCATTCGCATCATGAGCAGAACGCAACCTGCGTCTGCGCGTGTGTGGGTCGCGATTTGCCGATCATGCGCATGCGCATGATGTCATTTTGAGCGTCTGCACATGCGCGAGCAGCGAAACCTGGAAGTAACCCGTTCCATTACTTCCAGGTCGCCGCAGGACGCAACCTGAAAAGACGTAACATGAACTGAGCGGAAGAAGAGGTATGACTGTATTTGAGGATTTGCTTCTCTGATAGAAGTACTGGGTCTCATCAGATGACAGCCTCGGCCTTGAAGGCATCAAGATCTGCACAAGCAATTCTTAACTTTAATTCTTAACTTTACCAGAACTGAAGGCGGCAATGGGATTGCCCCTGCTCCGAGAAGATATACAGTGGTACCTTGGAAGTCAAACGGAATCCATCCCAGAAGTCCGTTTGACTTCCAAAACATTCGGAAACCAAGGCGCGGCTTCCGATTGGCTGCAGCAGCTTCCTGCACTCAATCCGAAGCCGCGGAAGCCCCGTCGGACATTTGGGCTCCAAAGAACATTCACAAACCGGAACACTCACTTCCGGGTTTGTGGCGTTCGGGAGCCAAAACATTCGAGTCGCAAGGCGTTTGGGATCCAAGGTACGACTGTATTGGTAAGGATAGGAGGGGATCGGGAGAGACAGGGAAGCCCGGAGGGAACGCTCCACCTAGCCCAGCTCCGACCCCAAGCCAATATCACCAGCGGCTGGAGCAAAAGAGCAGAGGAGCCACGCACTGGGGACCGGCTGGGGGCTAGAAGAACGTGGCGTGAACCCTCCCCTGCCAGTGCAGGGGGGCACAGCAAAAACCATGCTTTATGTTATTGAGTTTATTTTCACTCCATTTCTTATCCGTATTTTAAAGCCCTATGAACCCAGGTAGGCGGCCTGAACCATTGGAACCCATTTCCTGGAACCGCCGCCTCAGCCCCGATCTAGGGACCCGACACCAAGCCCTGGGGGTCCCACGGGAGAATTCAAACTGCCCTTTTTTCTTGTTCCCTTCTCTCTCTCTCTCTCTCTCTCCTCCTTCTTCTTTATTTATACACACAACCCTCCCTTTTTATTAATACATTATTACTCATTGTTCATCCATTTCTATTCACTTCTTACTCATTTACTCATTTTCATTATTATTACTTTCTCTTTTTAAATTTTTTTTTTAAAAAATTTCTCATTAAAGGATTCTATATATATATCTACTTTTCCATCCCCACTTCCCCCTTTTTCTATTTACTTATTACAATTGTTTTTTTCTTTTCCTTCTCTTTTCTGAAGAAACAAACTATTTTCAGTAGGATTTGTTGTGTTTCCTTTTTCTTTCTTTCTACTTTCTCTCTATCTCTTTTCTCTCTTCCTTATCTTTTCTTTTCCATCTTGTCTTTTGTCCCTCTTTGAGAGCCAGTGTGGTGTAGTGGTTAAGAGCGGTAGTCTCATAATCTGGGGAACCGGGTTCACGTCTCCGCTCCTCCACATGCAGCTGCTGGGTGACCTTGGGCTAGTCACACTTCCTTGAAGTCTCTCAGCCCCACTCACCTCACAGAGTGTTGGTTGTGGGGGAGGAAGGGAAAGGAGAATGTTAGCCGCTTTGAGACTCCTGAAGGGGAGTGAAAGGCGGGATATCAAATCCAAACTCTTCTTCTTCTTCTTCTTCTTCTTCACACTATAACTTCAACCACCACAGTGACTTTTGATTTTTAAATAGAATTCCATTAGCCTTTACATTTTTAACTTTTGACTCTTATCTGCAAACTCCCAACCCCACCTCCCCACACTGGGAGGGCCATGTCCCCGGAATTTGTGAAGACAGGATTCTCAAAAATACCTCTTGCTTGCGGCTCCTGGAGTATTGCTGGCAACGGCTGGAGTTTTTCTACCAGCTCCTGGACCTTCAGACGCAATGCTTGATCATCCTTAAGTACTGTTTCCGCCCCTGTCTTAGGGCTATTGGGCGCCTTCTTCTGTATTTCAACATCCTGGAGAGGACAGACACTTCCTGCTAGACATTTACTCCAGACATTTCCAGAAGGCACAGAGGCACTGGCTGAAGAAGTTGGGAATGAGCAGACAGTGCTATTGCTGAGAAGGAACTCCACCCCAGGGTGCTAAAGAGCTCTTTCCCTAGCCTGCAGGTGCCAGAAGGCCAAGTGCTGGTGTTCCAGTGGTGGTACTTCAGAGGCGTAGGAGAAAAGGCTGCTCTGGATTCTGGGTATATAAATGGCCTTGCCTGAAGCTTTGGATTGTGCTCTGCATTAGCAGAGAGGCTCTACTTAGTTTCAAATGAAGCACATTTCAGTTATTATAGAAACCGGTGTTTCCATGCATGCTTGTTCAGGAACTCTTTGAACTAGACAGCCGCTGTTTTAAACTGGCCCTTTTCCTGGCAGGTTAAACGATTAAAGTTGACTTGATTCACTTCATCCTCCAACTACCCTTCTAAGCAACCAGAGCAATTACAAATAAAAGGCTCTCCAACCGTGCGCTATCCCTATCTGCAAGCAAGCTCTCCCACAAAGTGTGGGGGGGACAGGGGATCCCCGCTGCTGTGCTTTGCCTCAACGCCCCAAAGACAAGCCGTCCAGCTGGAGAAAAGGGGGGAGGGGTGTACGCCACAGGAACGGCCAAGAACGCTGTTTTTTGCTCAGCAATGAGGCGTTTTAAAGCAGACATACCTTCCTCTGGGTCTCTTCTCTCTCGAGTCGGGCTCTCCCTCTCCTCAGCGGCGGCGGCTGCAGCAAGGTCCGGGCACCCCCCCAGCCAGCGGATTGGCTGGCTGGAACTGGCTGGAATGATGTTGGAAATGTAATGAGACGGAAGGTGTAGAGGATTTAATTAAAAAGTCCGAGTGCTGCCCATAAATCTCTCAAGACTGATTTATGGTTACCTTGGCGTCCGGCACACTTCCGCTGTGCGGACCTCTGCTTACACTTCTTCGGCAGTAAAACACTTCAGCAGAATTGCGCAACAGCGTGTGATAAGGCTTGATCAATGAGAAAGGCAGATTCTTTCTGTAGCTTCTCTTATTGTTCCAAAAAACATGCAAACAAACAGTTTTACAATCCTCCGGACTGGAGCTGCATTTTTAGCTCTGTACTGTCTGAGCACAGCAGCTCAACAGAGAACACTTTCGATTTCCCACAGAACACACAGAGCATTCCAGACTGCTCACGTCACATCCTGGCTTTCGGCCCTGGCAATCCCTCCCCTTCAGAGCCGAGGCACAGCAGTTTAACCCCTTACTGCTCTCAACACCCCCTCTTGCCTCGAATCTGAGGGTAGAATCAACCCTTGGTCTTCCCAAACCTAAACCTTCGTAAAACTCTCCATGTCTCTGAAAGGAAAGTGGCTTCGTGAAGCCATCAGCTCTTCGCAGAGGGACAATACTTCAGCGCTACTAATCCCTCCTGAACGCTTTGACACACATTCTGAAAGCGAATATCTAAATGTTTCGTCCTCGCTTTGAACTGGCCAGACTCTGCCAAACGTAGGCATGGTTGATTGTCCTCGAACACACGTATCGGTTGACAATCCACTCCACAGACTTCCTGCACTAAGCAAGCATAAAACTCCAGCTCTGTGCACACCTCTGAAAGAGCACTGAACTCAGCCTCAGTGGATGAGAGCGCTATAAGACTTTGCTTCTTGGATCTCCATCCAACTACTGAGTTTCCAAACTTAACCACTAGACCAGACACAGATTTGCGGTCCTGAAGGTTAGCCCAATCTGCGTCCACAAAGCAGACTAGTTTGGCTTCTCCCTGTGCTGGCAACCTAAGACAAAGGTCTTTGGTCTCCTGTAAATATCTCAGAACTCTCTTGATGCCGTTCCAGGCTTGCACACTAGGGTTTGAAGCTTCCCTGCTGAGCAGATTGACAGCAAAAGCAATATCAGGCCTGCTCCACTGGGACAAGTACAACAAACTCCCTAGGGCTGACTGAAACACTTCAGTATTCTCAAACACAGCACTATCTCCTTGCTGGCTGTCTTTCACAAAACTTGTCTCCATTGGACTCCTCACTCCTGTACAATCACTCATTCTCATTTTCTGCAGCAAATGCTCAATTTTACCTCTCTGACTGAGCAAGAAACTTCCATCTTGTGTACGTTCAACATTGACACCAAGATAGGTTTTTACAGCACCAAGCTGTTTCAGCTTGAAACGTCTACCTGAAACCTCTACCTAGGTCTTTGGCAAACTTTTCTGCCTGTTTATCCGTCTCTGCAATGTATAAAATGTCATCTACATAGACCAGCAGAAGTTCCTGTGTCTCACCAGACCCTTTCAGGTAAAGGCAACTATCAGCAACACTTTTTCTGAAACCTAACTCTTCCAAGGTTTCATTCAGGCACATGTTCCAGTTTCTGGCAGATTGACGCAAACCGTAGATAGATTTGTGCAACCTCCACACAACATCCTGCCTCTTGGTCTCAAACCCTGGAGGAGGTTTCATGTACAGCTCCTCCTGGAGATCTGAGTTTAGATAGGCAACATCCACATCAAAGTGGTTTACCTTCCAGCCTCTCTGTGCCGCACAAGCCAAAAGCGTTCTCAGAGTCTCTGCTCGTGATGTCGGCGAATACACTTCCGTGAAGTGTATTCCCTTCTTCTGAGAAAATCCACGGGCAACTAATCTGGCTTTATACTGTGGCTGTCCAGTCTCTGTGGGTTTCAAACGGTAAACCCACCTGCAACCTACAGCCTTTTTGCCTGGTGGCAACTCTGTGAGTGAAAACACACCTAGATCTTTCATGGACTTCATCTCTTTGTCCATTGCCTTGTGCCACTCAACTGCTTCTTCCTCAGGTAAACTCTGAATATCCTCAAAGGAATCAGGTTCACATCTAGCTGAACCTACCCAGACACCTGAAGCCTCATACTGATCAGGAGGTCTCCTTGTCCTCGCTGATCTCCTCAGTGTGAACCTTGGTGACACTGCTTCTTCTTCCTCAACCTCAGCATCTTCCCCCTCTGACCTGCTGCGTCTCTTGGGCTTCACAGCTGGCTCAACGGGTGAAGAAGGCTCACTCTTTTGCTCAAGCTTGACACTTGCCTGAGGAGGTGTTCTAGGTTCCCCCCTCTGAGGGATCCTAAGCTGTCCCTGCCTTGGACTTTGTTGCTCTGGACCTTGGTCCCTTGCAACCACTTCATCCTCCTCCTCCTCAACGTCTGAGTCATAGGACTGTTGGAAAATCACGTCTGGATTTGCGTGTAGACGTTCCCAACCAGCTTGCTCACAGAACTCAGCACTATTACTCACAACCAGTCTTGACTGATCACCACTGGGGTACGCAAACCTCCAGGCCTTTGAGCCAGGCTCATACCCTACAAAGATCATTCTCTTTGCCCTTGGCTCGCCTTTTTTGCGTAGAGCCTTTGGAATAAGCACCCAGGCTTCACAACCAAAAACACGTAGGTAATTAACCTTGGGCTTTTTCCCATGCAGTAAGAAATATGGTGTATTTCCCACACTGGAGTTGTACACTCTGTTCTGTGTATGTACCACATATTTCCAAGCTTCAGACCAAAACTTTTGGGGTAGCCCTGCGTCCCACAGGATCGCAGACACTGCTTCTTGCACCGTCCTGTTCTTTCTCTCTGCCACGCCATTCTGTTGCGGAGAGTAAGGAGCAGTGAGTCTGTGGCTAATCCCTTTCTCCCTAAAGAAATCCTGCAAAGCAGAACCAGTGAATTCTGAACCTCGATCACTTTGAAAATTACGCACTTTGGTGGAATATGTCACTTCCACTGCAGTGATCCAATCCCTGATCACCTTAGCTGCCTCTGCTTTGCTTCTCAATGCAAAGGTCCAAGAATTTCTCGAAAAATCATCAATCAGAAGCAGAGAGAATTTTGACTTCCCCAATGATTCCACCGACATTGGGCCACACAAATCTGAGTGAATCAACTCAAAGGGTTGTGTGGTTCGTCTCTCTGACTTCGGATAGGAGCAATTCACAATTTTAGACTGTTTACACGCATTGCAATCTAAGAACTTGTCACAACTCTTAAATTCACACCCTTCTGTTAAACTTGGGGCTTTCCTAAGGAATGACCACCCCGTGTGTGCAAAACGGCGATGCCAAATATGTGAACAACCATTGTGGGGCGCTACATTCACACATTGCCCCTTGGCGTCTTCTGCGTCCTCTTCTCCTGTGGAAAAAGACAGATTAACAGTAAACAAATTGTCCTTAGCATGCACTGTATAGACATGTTCTCCATTCTTGTAGAAATCACACTTATCACCTGCAAAAGAAATTTTAAACCCTTCTTTAAGCAAATCATGTACACTTAACAGACAATTAGTCAAACCAGGCACTGCAAAAGCTTTGACTTCATGCTTAAGAAAAGGACAGTAAAACAACCCTGTCTCAGTCAGTTTCGTTTTCGAACCGTCTGCTACGATACAAAACTTTTCAGTTTCAACTCTCCTGCAGTTCCGTAAAAGACCAGGAGAGGGCACTAAAGTATGCATCGCTCCTGAGTCAATTATCACAGTCAAAGGATCGTCGTGTTGACATTTCTGGGTCGCCATAGCAACAACCCGCCTCTCACTGTCCCCTTGACTGGGATCTGCGTCTACGTCCTTCACTGCAGCCGTAGATGCAACTCTCTCAGTTGCCATGGAGACTGGACTTTTCTCAAAGTTCTCACACAAGTCCACAGCCCTTATCTTTCCTCTCGCCAGATGGTCGACCTTGAAGGCTTCCGTTGCAACCAGCTTCTCACGGGAAGGCTCCTGAGCTTCTTTGCGTAAACAGCTTTTGGTAGTAGCCTTTGGAGAAAGAGGCTTCTCTGCGCTTTTGCTTTTCTCTGCCCCCCCACTCTCAGCACTGGGGCTCCCAGGACAATAACCTGCACCCCCTCTGGTGGGTCTGGGGTTCCAGCTTGGCCCCTCTCCAGGCTCCTCACACGTATCAAAACAGCTCTCTGCAACATTGCAAGTAACAGTCCCTTCGCCCCCCTCTCTTGGAGGCTTCTCCCAGCTTCTCTCAGCTGGGCTCTCAGCACCATCTTGCCTCTCCAGTTCTGACGCAGCTTCTTTTTGGCTCTGGCTTCCCACTCCTGCCTAACAGGCCTCTCGGAGCTCTAGCCACGCTGCTTCTGGCGTTTTTGCCTTCAGAACGATGGGCAACAAATGTGCGTCCACATTCTCTGCTAGAAATGCTAGCACGCGCTGCTCAGCTTCTTTCTGAGCGTCTGTGCTCTCAGCTGCCTTCTGGGGTCTCTGTACTGCACCCCACAAATTTGCCCCCACTAGGGAAAGCTCTACATGAAAGCTCCATTCCAGCCACGTGCTGGAGGAAAGCTTCTGGCATGGCAAAGACTCAAAGCCAAGTCTGTCTCTCAGAGCCATTTTCACCCTTCTCAGCCCCTTTCTACTCACTCAGAAAAACAGGCTGGCATCTTCAGGCTCTTGGCGTCCTTCCTCTGAAGTCCCGGCAGGCAATCTCTGCACCCTGCAGCTTCAAAGCTTCAAAGCCCTTTTCCACACGCTTCATGCTGACCTCCCATAACCATGTAGAGGATTTAATTAAAAAGTCCGAGTGCTGCCCATAAATCTCTCAAGACCGATTTATGGTTACCTTGGCGTCCGGCACACTTCCGCTGTGCGGACCTCTGCTTACACTTCTTCGGCAGTAAAACACTTCAGCAGAATTGCGCAACAGCGTGTGATAAGGCTTGATCAATGAGAAAGGCAGATTCTTTCTGTAGCTTCTTTTATTGTTCCAAAAAACATGCAAACAAACAGTTTTACAATCCTCCGGATTGGAGCTGCATTTTTAGCTCTGTACTGTCTGAGCACAGCAGCTCAACAGAGAACACTTTCGATTTCCCACAGAACACACAGAGCATTCCAGACTGCTCACGTCACATCCTGGCTTTCGGCCCTGGCAATCCCTCCCCTTCAGAGCCGAGGCACAGCAGTTTAACCCCTTACTGCTCTCAACAGAAGGTACTTTCCTTCACCTTTGGTGGACGTGCCCAAGGATTAAGACTTTCTGGGAAATGATATTGTAATGGTTCTAGGGGTTGCTCGTGCGTAAGTTGCCGTTACTCCTGGCTAGGTTGCCTGGTTGAACCCTTTCTGTCTGGACAGCCTCAAGTACCGTGGCTGCCTCAGTCACTGGCAGAATCCGTCAGTGGGCGTTTCTTGAACCTCTTCCAGCATAGAAGCTGTTTGACGCCCAATCTCCTCCTACTCTGCCTGTGCGGAAGTCTTCTGCGCAAAGAGGGTGTGGGCAGCGGAGTATCCGTGCCCTCTCCGCTGGTCTCCGGCGAGGAGTCCTGGAGCCACCTCTCCGATTCCCCCATCTGCCCCCCTTCTCCACTGGTGTTACGCTGATTTCCTTCCCCAGCGGATGGGCTGCCTCTCTCCCTGCTGGGACCCTCTCCGGCATCCCTCTGGAGCCTTCTCTCCGCTTCCAGCTCCGGTGGCAGTTCCCTGACATCCACCTCCCCCCCATGACCCCCTCCACCCCCGGCCTGACCTTCTGACCCAACCTCGTTCCTATCCACGGCCGACGATGCGGGGAATAACCTGAAGGAGCTGTCGCCATCCTCCGAGGATTCAAAACCCCCTTCCCACCCGCTCCGATACCTTCCCGCGGGGTGAGCCTTCCAGTCTGATTCTTCTTCCTCGGACACCTCCTCTCCCTCCTCTTCGGAGGCAGGAAAACCCACAAAGTCCTCTTCGTCGTCTGTGGTAACAAATTCTTCCTCCCAGAATCTCGCTAGTGGTTTTGGTTTATCTGGGAACAGGCTGTGGAATTCTTCCACTATATACCCGTCCTTGACCGCCTCAGCAGGGACCCACATGTTTTCTGACTCGGGTTCTCCCTCCCAAGCAACCAAGTACTCCACCTGGCGCCCTCGCCACCTTGAATCGAGTATTTCCGTGGCTTGGTTGTGGTGTTCCCTCTCCTCTACCTGCGGGTGGATGGTGACTCCTCCCTCCCGCCCCGGAAACTCCCGCCCCTCCCTGTACGGTGAGAGTAGGGACCTATGGAACCCCGGATGTATCTTCATGCTGTTAGGCAGTTTGAGCTTGAATGCCACAGGGTTCACCTGCTGTGTTACCTCAAAAGGTCCCAGCCTCCTTGGTTGCAACTTCTTGCACCGTCCCTTTAGGGGTAACCCTTGGGTTAACAACCACACTCGGTCTCCCACCCGTATGGCCTCCCCCTCCTGACGGTGCTTGTCGGCCTGCCTCTTCCTTGGCCCGCTCCAAATTCCACATGAGTTGCTGGTGCAAGGCCTCCATTTCTTCCACAAACTGCTCTGCCGCATGTACACTCCATCCTTCCTCCCCCCTCCCCGGGAAGGCCCTGGGGTGACACCCATAATTGGCCATGAACGGGCTCATTCCCGTGGATACATGTTCCACGTTATTGTACGCAAATTCAGCCAGCGCTAGTTTCTCTACCCAATCGTTCTGCCTCTCGCCGACGTAGCAGCGTAGGTATTGCTGGAGTATACTGTTTGCTCTTTCTGCTTGCCCGTTGCTTTCCGGGTGTCGCGCCATCGAGAAGCCCACCTGGACCTGCAGCAAGCTCATGAGCTTCCTCCAGAACAGGGAAGTAAATTGTTTCCCGCGATCTGAGATGACTCTCGAGGGAACCCCATGCAGCCTGAAGATGTGCTCCACAAACAACATGGCTGTCTCCTCTGCCGTCACCGCATGTGAGCAAGCAATGAAATGGCACATCTTCGTCAGTAGATCGACAACTACCATGACTGCTGTCCTCCCCCTTGACTTGGGCAAATCTGTCATAAAATCAATGGACACCACCTCCCAGGGTCTTCCCGGCGTGGGTAAGGGTTTCAGTAACCCTGCGGGGGCCGCCCTCTCCCCCTTTGCCCTTTGGCAGCGGTCGCACCCCCGTACATATTCTCGTACATCTTCCCTTACCCTTGGCCACCAGAACTGCCTGGTGACGAGCAGCATGGTTTTGTGTTGTCCAAAGTGCACCGCCGTAGGGTTGTCGTGGAGTTGTTTGAGTACCCTTCCCCTCAAGGTCTCCCCCGGTACATACAACGCCCCCTTGTAGTACAGCAGCCCTTCCTTTTCCTCAAACCCTCCATGGCTTTCCCTTCCGTCTCGGAGTTCCCTGATTTTAGTTTGAGCGAACTCGTCGTGTCTAGTAAGCCCGCCCAGTTCTCGTTTCCCAACCAACGCTCCCCCACACACCCAACGGTCCTCGGGGATCACGTGTCGTATCTCCGGCGGTCCCTCTCCTTCCATGTACTCCGGCTTCCGGGAGAGTGCATCTGCTCTTACGTTTTCTTCTCCCAGTACGTAGCGGATCTCGAAGGAAAACTTGGAGAACTCCTGTGCCCATCGAATCTATCTCTGGTTGAGTACTCGCGCGGTCCTCCAGTATTCTAAGTTCTTGTGATCAGTACAAACCTGGATCTTGTGCTGCGCCCCTATTAACAGATGTCTCCATCGGCGAAACGCCGCATAGATCGCAAGCAGTTCACGGTCATACACTATAGTTTTGCTCCGACTTGCTCAGCTTCCTCGAGAAAAAGGCACACGCTCTCCAACCCTGCTTGGCTCCTGGCTGCAAAAGAAGTACCGCCCCAATGGCTCGGGCGGACGCGTCGGTCTCCAGCCTCATGGGTTTCTCCAGATCAACATGCAGGAGCTGCTCCTCCGAAGCGAACGCCTTCTTCAGTCTTTCAAAGGATTGCTGGGCACTTTCTGTCCAAGCGAACTTTTTCTTGCTACTGAGGCAATCTGTGATGGGCGCTGTCAAGTGGGTGAAGTTCTTGATGAACTTCCTGTAGAAGTTGCTGAACCCTAGGAACCTCTGCATGTCCTTCCGGGTCTTGGGTGCCTTCCACTCCAACACTGCCTGCACCTTGCTTGGGCCCATAGCTAGGCCCTTGTCTGACAACTTGTACCCCAGAAACTCGACCTCTCTGGCGTGAAATTGGCATTTTTCCAGCTTGACCCACAACTGGTGCTTCTGCAGTCTCTTTAGCACTTCCCTGACGTCACTGACATGTTGCTCCTCATTTTCCGAATAGATTAAGACGTCATCCAAAAAGGCTACGCAGTTCTTGTACAGCAGGGGCCCCAACACGTGGTGCATGAAAGCTTGAAAGCAGGCGGAGCCTGATTGTAATCCAAATGGCATAACTAAGTACTCAAACGCCCCCAGGGGGGTGAACATGGTGGTTTTCCATTCGTCCCCCTCCCTTATTCTAATCAAATTGTACGCTCCCCTGAGATCCAGCTTGGTAAAAAAATTTCCCCGCCTCACCTGTGTTAAAATGTCGTCAATCCTTGGCATTGGGAAGGTCACGGGTTCTGATACCATGTTCAATGCCCTGTAATCTACAACCAACCTGGGCTGGTTAGTCTCCTTCTTGTCCACAAAGAACACCGGACTGCCCTCCACCGCCTTTGACTCCCTTATGAACCCCCTTTTCAGATTCTTGTCAATAAACTGCCGCAACTCCTGCATCTCCCTGTCAGACATGGCATACAGCTTACCCATTGGTAGTTGAGCCCCTGGGAGCAAGTTGATTTGGCAGTCAAAGGGCCTATGGGGGGGGGGTAGTTTGTCCGCCTCCTTCTCGCTGAAGACTTCCTCTAGGTCAGTATATTGTGGTGGCACCTCCCCTTTTGTTCCCACTGCTAGCCCAGCCACCCTGGCCACTGTCATTCTTGGGGTCCCCCCCCCCAGACAGTGTTCCAAGCAGTAAGCTGACCCAAAGGTGACTGACCGCTGATGCCATGACACTACTGGATCATGCAGTGCCAGCCAGCTCATCCCCAATATTATTGGAGGTCCTGCCAGTGTGGCCACGGGAAAGGCAATGGTCTCAGTGTGCCTGGAAACCCTCATTCGCATTGGCGGGGTCTGGTGTTTCACTTCCCCTCCCAGAAGTTCCCTGCCATCGATGGTGGTCACTTGCAAGGGAAAATCCATGGGCAGCAGGTGGAGTTGGTGCTCCAGAGCGAAGTCCCTGCTGAAGAAATTACAGGAGCTGCCTGAGTCCAGCAGCCCCTCAACCTTGACTGGGTGCCCATTCGGGAGTTCTAGCACCACTTCTATGGCTATAGCTGCCCTGGGGGGATCAGGCTGGGGCACTTCTATTGGTTGCTGGCCTGGCTGCTGGCCCCGCTGGTTGGCAGCCAGGCGTTCTCGTTTCCCTGCCCCTGCCCTTCCTCCCCCTTCTCCTCACAGCCAGCAGCCCCCACCATCCCTTGCCAGGCCTTTCTTTGAGGGCAGACCCTGGCAAAATGTCCTGGCCGTTGGCCGAGGAAACACTTCTTGGTTGTTTTCCAATCCTTCCCCTCCCTCTTGCGACCTTCACTGGACTTTGAAACCTCTCGCGCGCAGGCACCACCTAGTTCCATTGGTTCAGCCGCCTGGGAAAGCTGTTTTGGTATTTCAGGAATGCGGTAGTCAAGGCAACGTTCCCCTCTCTCCTCACGTTTCTCCTCAGCCCACGCTTCCTGCCGTATTCCAATCGCAAGTACAGCCTTGGTCAGCTGATCCATCGACTGTGGGCGCGGGACAGCTCGTCCTTCACAGTTGGGGAAAACCCCTCCTCAAACAACATTTGAATCGGTTTAGAGTCCAGATCCCACCCGAGCCGGTGGACCAACATTGCAAAGCGTGACCAGTAGTCTCTAACTGACTGGCTCCCCTGCTTGTACCCCATCAGTTCTCGTCGAGTCACACTTTGCTCCACTTTACTGGAATACATCACATTCATTGCCTGGAAGAATTTCTTAAGGTCCTTCAAGGCATCATTCTGCGTCGCCATTAGGGGCCTGATCCATTCACGTGCCCCCCCCCTCCAGATGCCCCACCACGTAGGCTACCCTCTCCCTATCGTTCTCAAAGTCATTACGCTGCAGTTCCAAAGTGTACTCTATTTCCGTTCAGAACGCATTGTAGTCCTGAGGTTTCCCCCCAAACCTGTGTACCAGCCCCGGTACTTTCCTTGCGATGGGGGTGGGTCTGACCTGTGCATCCTGAGCCCGTCTTTCATCCAGCCGCACCGTCAGGAGAGCTGCATGCTGTTCCAAGTCTCGGTTTCTCTCTACCAGACCTTGCACTCCAGCCGCTTGCTCCTCCTTATCTCCGGCTCCCCTGGTATGGCTCATCGTGATGCCTCTCTGGAGCTGCGCACAAGCAACGTTGGGGACTGACGGATTGCTGTAATGGTTCTAGGGGTTGCTCGTGCGGAAGTTGCCGCCACTCCTGGCCAGGTTACCTGGTTGAACCCTTTCTGTCTGGATAGCCTCAAGTTTCGTGGCTGCCTCAGTCGCTGGCAGAATCCGTCAGTGGGCGTTTCTTGAACCTCTTCCAGCATAAAAGCTGTTTGACGGCCAGTCTTCTCCTACTCTCCCTGCGCGGAAGTCTTCTGCGCAGGGAGGGTGTGGGCAGTCGAGTACCCGTACTCTCTCCGCTGGTCTCTGGCGAGGAGTCCTGGAGCCACCTCTCCGATTCCCCCATCTGCCCCCCTTCTCCACTGGTGTTACGCTGATTTCCTTCCCCAGCAGATGGGCTGCCTCTCTCCCTACTGGGACCCTCTCTGGCATCCCTCTGGAGCCTTCTCTCCGCCTCCAGCTCCAATGGCAGTTCCCTGACAATATCTTTCTGGTATAATTCCTCTGTGTATACTTGCCACCTCTTCTTGATGTCTTCTGCTTCTGTTAGGTTCTTTCCACCTTTGTCCTTTATTATGGTACTCTTTGTATGAAATGTTCCTTTCATAGCTCATTTTCTTGAACAGATCTCTGGTTCTTCCCATTCTGTTGTTTTCCTCTATTTCTTTGCATTGCTCGTTTAAGAAGGCCCTCTTGTCTCTCCTTGCTATTTTTTGGAAATCTGCATTCAATTTCCTGTATCTTTCACTATCTCCCTCGCATTTTGCTTGCCTTCTCCAAGTCCACCTTTCCTTTTGAAGCAAAATGTCCTTGAAATGGGGGAGAAATGCCCTGCATGAAGTCTTGGGTTTGCAATTTGGGGAGAGGGAAGACTGTCTGCGGCGCTGGGGAGCGGGCAGGCTGGGGAGGCTCCCTAGATCTAGAGGCCCTAGGCTTCTGCCTACTTAGCCTATACATAAATCCGACCCTGCCTATGTCACAGTGAGCACAGGCCCATCAATCACGTGCAAGGCATTCTGCATGTTGGGAAGGAGCCTCCTGTTCTGGGCCAGGTGGAAGAGTGACACCAGCAGAAGACTGGGTGGTGGGGTTGAAGCTGATCCCGTGGAGCACGTGAGGAGTCAAGGCTTCCCGCATGAAGGCCTCGCTTCCCCTAGAAGTCCCTGCCTCCTGGTCTGTGTTCGCTTTCTTCTTCAGGTACAGCGCCAGCATGTTCTGGATGGTGCACCTGCTTTCGGGGGAGAGCTTGTCGAACTGGTCCACACTAGAAGAATAGCCATGAGACGGGTGAGACTCCTGCAAGGCGCCCCCAAAGTCAGGGGAACATAAGCGCATTTGAAGAGCCTTGCTGGGTCAGGCCAAGGCCCATTCAGTCCAACATCCTGTTGGCATAGTGGTTCCTTTCAGATGCCCGTTTTTGTCGATTCATGATTGTTTCTATTCATGACAGTAGGAGGGCAGTTATATGCGAGACTGTATTCAGTACTGTTCGTGCCTGCAAAGCTTTCGGGACAGACATACTCTGACACTTCCAACCAGTGCCCCCTAACTTCTAGCTGAAACCAGGTACCTTTTTCATACCACAAATGTTCTTCAGTGGTGAACCATGGCATCTCAAATTCCAGGGGAGCCCTGTACGATGCCAAAATTCAGTGCCCCCACGCCTCTCAACGTCTATTCAACATCGTAGTTGCGGTGTCCCCTGTGGGGCCCGCAAGGCTTCACGCCAGGGTGACCAAACCAGTTGCACTCCCCTAAATCCATCTAAATGTAATTGGGGGGGGTCCCACTTAAGTTGCACTTTATAGCTCAAGAGGGCCCCTCTGGCTGATAATAATATAGTAGCACAGGGGACACATCACAGAACAAAATGACATGTAGTTGGTCCACCACAATTGCAAGATTATTGCATCCTTCAGGAATGGTGTGTCCAGCTCCATCTGAGTCATCATCCAGGCACGCTGTGGAGCTGCATGGATGAGAGATGAGCATCTTCGGCCAGTCAGGGGTGAAGAGCTGGCAAGATGCCCTGTAGTGAGCAGAAAAGCAAACTCTTTGGCCTCCGAGATCTCTCCCAACTCTCAGCAGCCCTCACTGTGAGCCATACTAGAGGAATTTTGTCCTGCTTTTGCTGAGCTACAACACAGGAGCGCACCCCCAGGGGGCCATGGTGTGGTAACCCTGGCGAAGCATTGCAGAGCAACTGAGAAAGCAGAATGATGTTTGTGTGGACAGTCCATTAGAAAGCTGCACTATTATTACATCGATAGCACATTGCAGAATACGGCCCCCCTCCAGGCAAAAACATCTGTCTGGAGGCACAGTAGCTTTCATTTCGGAGGTTGTGGTTTTACAGCTTCCTATTTATTTCTTTATTTCTTTATTTATTCGAAATTATTTATTTATTTCATAAAATTTATACACACCAGATGGTAAGAAACATCAAAGCCGTTTACAGAAAGATAAAACCATAAAATCAGGAAAAACCTACAGTGCATTAAACGCTGAAAAAGTGAATACCAGAATAGATCAGAACTCCCTCCCAAGGTAAGGGGAAGAGACATGGCTAAGACAGCTTACTCTATGATGTTAACCCCTTCATGCACTAATTAGACTGAAGCATGTTGGTTATATGAGACTGGTTATCCCACACAACATGCTCTCACGCAACCCATGCCCTCCAACTGAAAACCCATTTCCTGGACAATATCAACATTGTGTTTTGTGCCTGTGAACTGCACAGTGAATATTTTTATTAGAAAAGAAAAAAGCCTGGTGTTCCAGCTTCTCAGAGTTGTTTTATTCAGTGCACTGCTACAGCTTGTCACACCCAAATCCTCCTAAGGAATCTGCCAAAGTGCTTTTCCAGGCAAAAGGGGGCAGAGGGAGAGAAACCAAGAACCTCAAATTCATTAGATGGGGAATTGTGTGGCCCTCTAGATGTTGTTGGATTCCATCACCCCTCACCCTCGGCCATGCTGGCTGAGGCAGAAGGCCATTGGATCTGGCAATATCTGGGAGCCCACAAGATTCCCAGCCTCTGCCCTACAGAAACAACCAGGCACTCAGCTGTGAGGCACGCCTCTTACTGGAGGGAGGGTCACTCCAGAGGCAGCTGTGGCATGAGGGTGCTGGTTCATGCCTTTGTGGGCACACCTGAGAATTAAAGAGGACCCCCTAGGAAGTGTGCTTGGAGATCTTCCTTACCACGTGGCTCTTTGGCAAAAGCACAACAGTACTGACGGCCATATGGAACCACACCTCAAAGCTGGATCAGACTTCCCAGATCCTGTAGCCTACATCAGGAGGAAGACTGGGGCAGAGGGGCCTAGAGTGGGAGTCAGAGCTGCTCTTAGGGCTGCATGTCTGAAGCATGGGCAGAAATCTTTGGGTGTGAGGTTGCATGGGGCTGTCTCTTTGTGTTTTGGTGATGCCAAGCCGCCAGCCAGCCAGAGGCAGGCAACCAACTGGCTTCAGGGGCAAGCTCCTTTGCAAAGCCAGTCTGGCTTCACCAAATGCAATGGCAGAGTGACCATTCGGCCCGTGTTCTGCTTCGCTGTGAAATGGCGTGTGTTCCACAACGCAGAGAACCTCTTTTTCAACGTCAAGCTGGTCTAAGGAAGAAAAGCATAAGAGTTAGTCTTGAATCCCCCCCACACACACACATGTGCTGGGAGATGCCTGCACACCGCACATGTAAAGCACATCTCCTCCCACCCACACCCAAAAAGTCTTGGGAACAATGGTTTGTTAAGGGTGCTGGGAATCGTAGCACTGTGAAAGGAAAACTAAGGTTCTTAGGATTCTTTGGAGGGGGTGGAATGTTGAATACATAGCGGCCACATGGACAGACGGACACCCCCCCCCCACCATAGCTTCACCTTTTGGCACAAAAAGTCTTCAGCCAGATGTCATGCAACCCTTTGGCAGGGGCAACTTATCATTTTATTGATTTTCCATAACAAACAATTAAAAAGGCGGACAATCTTGCAAAGGAGTGTTGCCATTTAAACTGCTGGTGTGACGTAGGAACCCGAACAAAGAAAAGGAACAAGCTAGGAAAAACGAAACATCCCACCTGGGCACGGTTTCTGAGAGAGCAACAGCAGAAGACCCAGACTCTGGCAAGATGAGCATTTGCCCAGTGGATTCTGGCCACTCCATGAGGGCAGACAGGGGATGGCTGCGGTGGCCGCCAGCCCCTTCCCACTCCATCTCAGATACAGCTAGCTGGTCAGTCTACTTTCGGTTTCACTCCTGGCTCCTTGTTAAATTAATACTGCATCAGAAACCTCCCAAGCAGATATCCAAAGTTCTTTGGCATTTCTCCAGTTGTTAATGAAATGTCTCTTCTGGTCCAGGGGAGTCTTTTGATCTTCTTCCAGGAAACCAAGAGTCAAAAACCTTGATTTTCCTTTTTTCCCTTTTCCCAGTCATTTCCACATAATCATTAATAGAGTTAATAAAACCTTATTATATCAACAAATGCAAAAATTTTAGCCTCCCTTGCTTTCCTGGTGACTTTCAGCTTAAACACAAACTGCTCTGGAGTGAGAAAAACCCATCACACTCAAAAAGCCCAGCTGGAGGGACCTGGAAGTGTGAGGGAAAGAGCAATTTTGTAGTGGCTTTGTGGCACAGGAGCACCAAGTTCACTAACTGGCTGATTCAGATTGAATCCCATTCAAAAAGAGTGCAATGGTGTGTGTTTCAGCCAGCCATCCGGCTGCTGCAACTATTCCATGGGTGCCACCACACTGTCCTGTCTGTGTGTTTGGAAGGGAATGGGAGCTATGCTCCCCCCGGAGACACGCCACTCCTTCTTCCTTAGCTGTGCTGCTCAACAGTTGAGGCAACCATCACAGTTCTGGGATGCCGAGGAAGCGAACCAATAGTCATGTTCATCTGTCTTGCCTCAGTATGCCCTATTCTGACAGATGCTGCCTTTCATATTCACGCCCAAGAGCCTTTCCGCTCCAGAGATCTGGGGCTGAACCCGGGATCTGCACGCCAAGGCTGGAGTGCCAGCTGCCCACGTTGGGCGCCTGCCTGGAGAGTGGAAGCCGGGGGTTGGAGGGACATCATGCTGCTCCTGGCAACCCCCACCCAACCCGACGTCCTCCTCTGCCTGAATCCCACTTCCCCCGGGACGCACTTCCCATCCTGGAGCGGCTGGGGTGGGAGCGCTCCCCACCCCCCTTTCCAGACCCCCCTCGTTCTTCTTCTTCATGCCTCGGGTGTTTTCCTGAGTGTATCTGCAGAACAACCCTCTGTGAGGGAGGCTAAGCTGGCCCAAGGTAGCTCAGCCAAGTTGCCAAGGCCAGCATTTAAGACCATGAACCCTTTCCCCTTGCATTTTAAACTTGCATTTGACAAGCTTGTTGCTTGGTGCAGTTAATGGAATGGGGGATATTGAGAAAGAAGAGACCGAATGGGCCGGGTAGAAACAATTTAAAAATATAATTATTAAATTATTATACGCGTTAGAAACAGAATTTGAAGGGGCAGTCAGCAGACGCTTTTCTTCTTCTTCTTCCAGGAACTGGCGCAGTTGTCTCAACTTCTCCACAGTCCTCAGCCTCTCCGGTTCTGAGGAGGTCGGAGTGAGGAAGAGGGTCAGCCTTCAAAACATCAGCAAGAGAATTAGGATTTGAGTTGAACTGCTTCCACCCTCTCAGCTCACAAGTCCTCAGGCTTCTCCTTGACTGCTTTTCACATAATAAACAACAATGGGAAATAAACTCCATTTAGCTGCATTCAAAGGTGAACTTACCTAATTCGCAATTCTTGGGAAAGTATGGAGACCAAAACAGCAATCTTTTGAAATTCACACCTCTGAATTTCTCAAGGTTGACCCAGCCAGGTAATGTTCACAAAAAATGTATTTATGAGGGTAAAGTATGTATCAAAATATTTATACGAGAAGGTAGCTACCCTAGCATTTGATTCATTTTCAGAATAATAAATAAATAACAAACCAATATGGAAAAAGGAGAAGTGAGAGAAGTTGAAATGGGCAGATTTCCCCATCCCTCCTCAGTCCGGACTTGCTTCTTGAAGTGCTTGTTCCCTCACTAGTAACAATAGGGACACTTCCAAGGAGGTCTTTGCTTTCCTTGTCCAGGTCTGCTTGATAGGCCAGAATTTCCCCTCTCTCTTTCCTCCGAATCTCCAGGCGGCGACAAAGAGAGGAGATGAATATTCTACTGGCTTCTTGGGTCCAGTGGCCTTGCTATAATAGGAAAGTAATTGACTGGAGGAAAGAAAAGTACAGAGGTTTTCAACCTTTTGGGGTCCACGGCTCCCTGGACCAACTCCCTTCTTTCTGCAACACCCCTGGGGGCTCAGGAGACCAGTTAGGTCCCCCCTTGCTTGCCCAGCTTGCCTCCCCTCCCCCTTTCTCGAACAGCCTCCCTTGTGGAGTGCTCTCTCAGCCTCCTCCCCTCTCCCCACTCCTTAGGAGTCCTCCTCTTGGTCTCTGAGCTGCCTCCGCTGCCCCCCAGGGGCCTGGGACTTGCCTGTCCATTCCCAACAGCAAGGGCCCCTCGCCAGTTGGCTTGCTTACTCTGAGGCCGCCTCAGCTCCTGGCAGCCCCCCCCCCCTGGCCAGCCCCAGAGGCACCATTCTCTGGGGGAGAACAGCTGGGCAAGCCTTGGAGAGGCAGAGATGGCATCCGAGGAGGGAGGGAAGGAAAGAGGGACAGAGGCCAGTGTCTCCCGCGGCACCCCTGACCATCATTCAAGGCACCCCAGCTTCCACAGCACACTGCTTGAAAACCACTGCAGAACTGGGATGGGAAAGGTTTCTAGTCCATCTAACTGGTCTGGAGAAGAGCAAAGGCAGCCATGCTTGCTCCTTTGTCTTCTCCGAGGAGACTTCCAGCCTGACTTCTCATCTTGAGGCCCCAGGGACCAGGGAGAAGTGGGAAGAGGAGGAGGAGGAGGAAGCATCCCCAGAAGAAGTGTGCTCCCCACCAGTAGGTGCTTCCACCCCCCACTCCTAAATCATAGAATCATAGAATTATAGAGTTGGAATAGACCACAAGGGCCATCGGGTCCAACCCCCTGCCAAGCAGGAAACACCATCAGAGCACTCCTGACATATGGTTGTCAAGCCTCTGCTTAAAGACCTCCAAAGAAGGAGACTCCACCACACTCCTTGGCAGCAAATTCCACTGTCGAATAGCTCTTACTGTCAGGAAGGTCTTCCTAATGTTTAGGTGGAATCTTCTTTCTTGTAGTTTGGATCCATTGCTCCGTGTCCGCTTCTCTGGAGCAGCAGAAAACAACCTTTCTCCCTCCTCTATGTGACATCCTTTTATATATTTGAACATGGCTATCATATCACATATAGGGACGCGGGTGGCGCTGTGGGTTAAAGCCTCAGCGCCTAGGGCTTGCCGATCGAAAGGTCGGCGGTTCGAATCCCCGCGGCGGGGTGCGCTCCCGTTGTTCGGTCCCAGCGCCTGCCAACCTAGCAGTTCGAAAGCCCTCTCGGGTGCAAGTAGATAAATAGGGACCGCTTACTAGCGGGAAGGTAAACGGCGTTTCCGTGTGCGGCTCTGGCTCGCCAGAGCAGCGATGTCACGCTGGCCACGTGACCCGGAAGTGTCTTCGGACAGCGCTGGCCCCCGGCCTCTTTGAGTGAGATGGGCGCACAACCCTAGAGTCTGTCAAGACTGGCCCGTACGGGCAGGGGTACCTTTACCTTTACCTTATCATATCACCCCTTAACCTCCTCTTCTCCAGGCTAAACATGCCCAGCTCCCTTAGCCGTTCCTCATAAGGCATCGTTTCCAGGCCTTTGACCATTTTGGTTGCCCTCCTCTGGACACGTTCCAGTTTGTCAGTGTCCTTCTTGAACTGTGGTGCCCAGAACTGGACACAGTACTCCAGGTGAGGTCTGACCAGAGCAGAATACAGTGGCACTATTACTTCCCTTGATCTAGATGCTATACTCCTATTGATGAAGCCCAGAATTGCATTGGCTTTTTTAGCTGCTGCGTCACACTGCTTCCAACAGATATTTGGGGGGGGGGGGGGCATCCTGCACCAGGCACAGAGAGCCCCTCCACGACTATTGGGAAGTCAGCCAACTGAGGAGGAGCCTTAGGATAGGGATGCCATATTTCTAAAAGTAGAAACCAAGACACCCTGAAAGCTGTGGAGCTATTTTTAGGAAGACCCCCAAATTGTTGAGCTTCTTAAAGGAAGACCCAGAAGCTGTTGATGTATGATAGCCCTACCTTAGGAGGAGGCTAAGATCCTCCGTTCTGGCAACTGGGGCTAGTCCTGCCTGTGGAGTTTCTCTGTCGGGTTTTGTCTCTCTGAAGAAAGAGTCCACCTTACTGCTCATCTCTGAGTTTTGATGCTGAACTGCAGCTGAATCAGCCCTGACAGCCAGGCTCCGGTCAATTGAGCAGATGAGACCACTAGGGGGTCCAACAGTCAAGAAGGTGGTTTCTGCCCGTGCTGTAGAGGGAAGTGACGAGCAGTGGGGCTCATCCACCTGGGAAGGTAGCTCATTTAAGAGAAGGAAGTCCCTGATCCTAAACCTGATTGATCCATTTAGCCCAGTATTGCCCACTTCCAGCCTGAGTGGCAGAAGCTCTCCAAGGTCTTGGGCAGAGAAAGGCTCCTACCTACATTGAGCTTCTAACTGCAGGTGCTAGGGACTGCACCTGGGACCTTCTGCATGCAATGCAGGTGCTGACACACTGAGGCTATGGGTCCTCCACAAAACCTTCAGGTATGGGCAGGAGGCACTACTCGGCATCATTATATCCCACCTTTCCTCCCAAAGGAGTCCAGGGCAGCAAACACACAACAGTAAAACAACCAAAACATCCAAAAACAGTTCCTACACAGAAGCAGACTAAGAAAAATCTCTCCTTAGAAGGCTTCTTGAAAGAGGAAGAGGAAGTAGGCATTGAAAAGATAGCAGAGAAGGGACCCCCGATAAGATGGTACCTGCAGGAGAATGTCACTACTCCTCTTTTGTCTCTTCCTTCTGAAGGATCCCGGTGAACAAGCAAAAAGCCCTTGGAAAAACACACACACACACACTCACACACAAGAGGACAAGACAAGACAGGGCTGTGCACCACAAACCATCCCAAAATAAGCCTCCATTCTATGGGATGTAAACACAGGAGCAGTCAATGACAACATTCCTAGAGTGTACTTGTTAGAACATGGGGAGGGATGTCTGTCCAGCAAGCAGGTAAACTTCCTGGGACAGACTTCCTTCGCATGTGACCAGAGGTGTGTGTGGCCTCACCTGTGCAGGTAAATGATAAAAGCACAGGGCAGGCAGCCATCTCTCTCTCTTGCCTCTTGCCTCTCTCATCTTCATCTTTCGAAGAAGCAGGATGCCCTCTTGGCTCTCAGCCAAGAGAGGAGGAAAGGACTATCTTCCTATAAGATAGATTCTGAATGTATGTTATCTTTTTAAGCGTGTCTGCCTTCTGGGATCATATTGTGAACAGAACGTGAGTAAACTCTTTTATAAAGACTGTGTCGTGTCTTGTATTTTAAGAGGGATCAAAAGGGGGAAATTACCAGAGTAATTATTTTTTATACATATATAATATTTTTTATTAAGTCTTTTACATAGAAAAAAGAAAAAAAACAAAATACAAAAATAAAAAGAAAAACAGATAAAAACAATTCCATTTTCATAGTATTTCTTACATTTGCTTATTTCCCAGACTTCCCCACACCTCCCCTCACTGTATTCCAATTCAAATGTTTAATCAGCAAATCCCTTCCCTCTATCTTATCTTAATCTTTATGTTAATATATTAAACCATTAATTCTTCGTCTTTTGACCTCAAAATTTTCCATACTCCTTCACCACATTATTACTAATGACCTTTTAACCTCCCTCCGATGTCATTCTAACATTCATTAATTTTATAGTATTTATGTAAGTAGTCTTTAAATTTCTTCCAATCTTCTTCCACCGTCTCTTCTCCCTGGTCTCTGATTCTGCCAGTCATTTTTGCCAGTTCCATGTAGTCCATCACCTTCATCTGCCATTCTTCCAGAGTGGGTACTTCTTGTGTCTTCCAATACTTCACGACAAGTGTTCTTGCTGCTGCTGTGGCATACATAAAAAATGTTCTGTCCTTCTTTAACACCAATTGGCCAACCATGCCCAGGAGAAAGGCCTCTGGTTTCTTCGGAAAGGTATATTTAAACACCTTTTTCATTTCATTATAGATCATTTCCCAGAAGGTCTTAATCCTTGGGCACGTCCACCCAAGGTGAAAGAAAGTGCCTTCCGTTTCTTTGCATTTCCAACATTTATTGTCGGGCAAATGGTAGATTTTTGCTAACTTGACTGGTGTCATGTACCACCTGTATATCATTTTCATAATATTCTCTCTTAAGGCATTACATGCCGTAAATTTCATACCTGTGGTCCATAACTGTTCACAGTCAGCCATCATGATGTTATGTCCAACATCTTGTGCCCATTTAATCATAGCAGATTTTACTGTTTCATCCTGAGTATTCCATTTCAACAGCAAGTTATACATTCTTGACAAGATCTTAGTTTTGGGTTCTAGCAGTTCTGTTACCAATTTTGATTTTTCCGCCTGGAAGCCAATTTTTCTATCCAATTTGTATGCCTCCATTATCTGATAATAATGAAGCCAATCTCGTACTTTACTTTTTAATTTTTCAAAACTCTGCAATTTTAATTTATCTCCCTCCTGTTCCAAAATTTCCCAATATTTCGGCCATTTGGCCTCCATATTGAGTTTTTTTAGAGCTTTCGCTTCCATTCTGTGCACTCTAACCTTTTCGTACCATAGATATGCATGCCAACCAAAAACATTATTGAATCCTTCTAAATCCAAAATATCTGTGTTTTCAAAGAGCAGCCATTCTTTCAACCAGCAGAAGGCTGCTGATTCATAATAAAGTTTTAAGTCTGGCAGGGCAAAGCCTCCTCTTTCTTTTGCATCAGTTAGTGTCAGAGCTGGCTCCTGGTCCCAGCTCACAAAGGACCAACGCTAGCCGGTAGTAAAGTATCAAAGTCTTTATTGAAGAATAGTTTCCATTTCCAAGCCTCAGCGCCCCAGCTCTACGTCTAGAGTCTAGACCGGCGAAGCTCCGTCTGAATCTCCGCCCCCTGTACACCAGTTTAAGACTCTAATCTTACTCCACCTCTCCCTTCTCTCCTTTCTCCTCTGGGTCCTGCTGCCCCCCGGGGTCTCCTCCCTCCTGGACTCCTCTGACGCAGACGTTGACCCTCCTGACTCCTCCCGCTCTCTTCGGCGGGCTTTAGGACTTGGCTCCCTACCCGGGCTGCCAACTGTGCCGCCTTCCTGTACATTTGAACTTGGCGCGCGCGCGCGTTTAACCTTCCTCTTAACCGTTTCCTCGCTCCCTGACGGAGGCGTGGTCAATCCTGCCTCATGTTCTCCCGCTGGTAGCGCGCCGCCTGATCCCGATGCCTGGGACTCCTCCCCCCTACTTCCCTCTGGTGTGGACGCTGGTCCAGATTTCCAGCTGCTGCTCTCTGAGTCCCCTCTGGCCCCTTCTCCCTGAAGTGCCCCCCTGGGTACTCCCCTTGCCCTGACCATGGGAGCCCCTTTTTGTGAATCCTCTGATTCACTGGACAGACTCAGAGACCTCGGATCGCTGTCATCGCTGACATTTCCTTCAGACTCCTCCCCTTCGCTCTCCATTTCCTCCCTCTCCTGTGCCTCTGCTCCTGAACCCCTGACAGTTAGTATTTTAAATTTTATTCTTGGCTTTTTGCCCTGCCAGACAAATCTGGAAATATCTTTCTGCCACTTCTTGAAACAGTCCATTTTGTCAATAATTTGCAATGTCTGAAACAAAAACAACATTCTAGGCAATACATGTTGGGTGTAGTGAAGGGTTAACCTTCTGTGCCTCGGCTCTGAGGGGAAGGGCTTACCAGGGTAGTAAGCCAGGATGTGACGTGAGCAGTTTGGAATGCTCTGTGAGTTCAGTGTGGAAACCGAAAGTGCAGTCTACTAACTGTGCAGCTCCGAAGAGGGAGCAGAAATATGCAGTTGCATTCAGATGGAGTTTTGATCTGTAAATAATTTGCTTTTGGAACAATAAAGTGACTTTAGAAACAGAAGCAAAGTCTTGGAGAGTTCTTCCTTTTTATCACACGCTGCTGTGCTATTCTGCTGATGATTTTATGACCTGCAGAGGCTCGCGCAGAGGGAGCGTGCCGGACGCCAGCAATAAAGCCATAAATCTATCCAAAGAGATTTATCGGAGCCAGGTCAATTCAACAATACATTCATTTTTATCACAGCAATACGGCCTAGCAGCGAAAGCTTCAAATTAGACCAAATTTCTAAATCTTTCTTCACCTCCGTCCAACATTTATCATAATTGTCTTTAAATAAGTTCCCATTCTTAGCTGTCATGTTAATTCCCAGGTACTTCACTTTCTTAACCACTGTCAAACCTGTCTCATTCTGAAACCTCTTTTTCTCAGTTTCTGTTAAATTATTTTCCAAAACCTTTGTTTTTAACTTATTCAGTTTAAATCCTGCTACTTGACCAAACTCCTGGATCAGTTCTAAAACTCTTCTTGTACTAGATTCTGGCTCCTGTAACGTCAAAACTAAGTCATCTGCAAATGCTCTTAATTTATATTGTTTGGCTCCGACCTGTATCCCTTTAACCAATTGGTCCTTTCTAATCATATTCAGCAAGACCTCCAGGACCGATATAAAAAGCAATGGGGAAATTGGGCAACCTTGTCGTGTTCCTTTTTCTATTCTGAACTCCTCCGTCACAACATTGTTAACAATTAGTCTAGCTTTTTGTTCAGAGTAAATTGCACCTATACCATTTTCAAATTCTTGTCCTACCCCCATCCCCTGGAGATTCTTCTTCATAAAGCTCCAAGAAATGTTGTCAAAGGCTTTCTCCGCATCCACAAAAATCAAAACTGCCTTAGCATTTGTCAGGGGTTCAGGAGCAGAGTCACAGGAGAGGGAAGAAACGGAGAGCGAGGGGGAGGAGTCGGAAGGAAATGTCAGCGGCGACAGTAGTCCGAGGTCTCTGAGTCTCTCCAGTGACTCGGAGGATTCACAGAAAGGGGCCCCCATGGTCAGGGCAAGGGGAGTGCCCAGGGGGACACCTCGGGAAGAAGGGGCCAGAGGGGACTCAGAGAGTAGCAGCTGGAAATCCGGACCAGCGTCCCCCCCAGAGTGCAGTAGGGGGGAGGAGTCCAAGGCATCGGGATCAGGGAGCGCGCAGGCAGAGGGAGAACGTGAGGCAGGAGTGACCACACCCTCGTCAGGGAGCGAGGAAACGGTCATCCGGAAAGTAAAACGCGCGCGCGCGCCAAGTTCAAATGTACAGGAGGGCGGCAAGGTGGGCAGCCCGGGTAGGGAGCCAGGTCCTAAAGCCCGCCGAAGAGAGGGGGAGGAGTCAGAGGGGTCAAGCTCTGCGTCGGAAGAGTCCAGGAGGAATGAGACCCCGGGGGGTAGTAAGACCCAGAGGAAGAGAGAGAGAAGGAAGAGGTGGAGTAAGATTAGAGTCTTAAACTGGTGCACAGGGGGTGGAGATCCAGACAGAGCTTCGCCGGTCTAAAGTCCAGACGTAGGGCTGGGACGCTGAGACTTGTAAATGGAGACTATTCTTCAATAAAGACTTTGATACTGTACTATCGGCTAGCGTTGGTCCTTGGTGAGCTGGGACCCGGAGCCAGCTCTGACAGTAAGCTCTGTCTCCTTTTTAAAGTTTTGGCACCAAGAACCTCGCCACGTGAGTCGACGCAGCGAGGACAGAGGAGGGGTGCTTACAGAGCTCACAAAACTCAGGCAAGATGACGACGGAAGAGCAGATAAAAGCCCTGCAAGAAGCGGTGACACAACTCAGCACGGAGGTAATTGCATCCAGGAAGAGAGAGGAGGAAATGGTTACCTCCTGCCGGGATCTCCAGGCCAGGTTGGACGTGCTTTCTAAACAGGGGCAAACGGGATCCAAGGCAGAAGGCATTGGCTTGGGGAGAAGGGGAGGCAGCCTTGTATCGCATTTCGACGGGAGTTTGCAGCAGTACCCCAACTTCAGAGCAGACCTGCTGTTTGCGCTGGATCTACTTGACAAAGACTTTAGAGATGAGAGAGAGAGAGTGGGGTTTATCTTGTCCCATTTGCATGGGGAAGCCAAAACGTGGCTGCGGAATCTATGGAGGGACAATGATCCAGTCCTCCAAGATGCGAAGGCTTTTATTAAAGCAATGGACTCATGCTTTTTATCAAAGGTAGACGTCGATATTGCCAGGAGGGACATACATGGACTTAAACAAGGCAAAGCCAGCGTGAGGCAGTACCATACACGCTTTTTCGCATTGGTTCATGCCCTGGGGTGGGAAAAAGATTCTGCGCCAGTCAGAGACCTCTTTTGGGAGGGGTTGAATGCAGATGTAAAAGCGGAGATTGGAAGAGGGGAGAGACCAAGGAGCACCCAGCAGGTAGTTCAGAGGGCTCTGGAGATCGGGGTGCATCTGGAAGAACGTCCTTGGAACAGGGAAGAAGGGCGTTGGGGAAGGGCACCAGCCAGAGCACCTCCCTTCTTTCCCAGAGAAGCAGCGCGTGCGCACTCCACACCCTCGCAGGGAGGGGGAGAAGAGCCGATGGAGATAGGAGGTGCCAGGGCTCAGTCAGCTAACAGAGCCCTAACACCGGGAGCAGCCAAAACGAAGCCTCCTAGAGGGAACAGGAAGTGCTACATCTGCGACAGTGCTCAACACATGGCGAAAGAGTGTCCCCAGAGGCTCCACAAGCACACTGCAGCCTCCGCAACAGTTGCAGAAGCAGCTCAATTGAAAACGCAGCAACAGTTAAACGACGGAGTCTGGCTGGAGGAAGAGGCACTGGGGTCCAGCCAGACAAGTCAATGAAACAATCCCCAGCACTTTTGCAACCCACAGACCCCCTCCCACCCAAACCAGTGGTGCAGCTTACAGCGTCTCTCCAACTGCCCAATGGACGCACTCTGGAGGTGCCGATCACCATTGACTCCGGCAGCAACGCTGACTTTATGGGACTGGAATTCATTCAGCAGCACAATATACCACTGCTACCAGCCACACTGCCCCTGAACGTTGTCACGGTGGATGGCAGAGACTTGTTAGGGGGGCAGGTGGTGCAACAAACGCAACCAATGGTGATGCGGATTGGAAATCACCGAGAAGTCATCAGCTTTAATGTCACCCACCTGTCGGACACGCCTGTAGTCCTAGGCATGAGTTGGCTGCACAGGCACAGCCCAGCATTGGCGTGGTACCAGCGCCAACTGACCTTCGGCTCCTCCTATTGCGCGGAACATTGCATCCTTCCTAGCCCGGAAGAAGGAGGGGACGACCCGCAGCTACAATTAGGCACGCTGCAAGCAGTGCCGCGCAAGTACGCAGCGTTTTTGGAGGTTTTCTGCGAGAAGGAAGCGGACAAGCTGCCTCCCCACAGGTCCTATGACTGCAAGATTGACCTCCTGCCAGGAGCGACGCTGCCAGCCGGGAAACTGTATTCCATGTCTGAGGACGAGCTGCAGGAGCTCAAGGAGTTCATAGACCTCAACTTGAAGCGCGGTTTCATCCGGGAGTCGAAGGCAGCGGGGGGCAGTCCTGTATTCTTTGTGAAGAAAAGGGACACGCCCCAAAAAAGACTTGTGGTAGACTTCAGGCTCTTAAATGCCAAGACCAAGCCCACGGCCTTTCCCATGCCCAAGATAGATGACCTGCTGGCAACGGTGAGGAAAGGACGCGTTTTTACAAAATTGGATCTGCGAGGGGCGTACAACCTGATTCGCATACGGGAAGGAGACGAGTGGAAGACTGCCATGTTCACGCCCCTGGGCACATATGAATACAGAGTTATGCCCTTCGGTTTACAAAATGGCGCCCACTGTTTTCAAGCTTTCATGCATCACGTCCTGGCGGGTCTCCTCTACAAGACATGCGTCTGCTTCTTGGACGACATCCTGATATTCTCAGAATCTGAGGAGACCCACGAAGGTGACGTCAAGGAAGTTCTGCAGAGACTGCAGGAGCATCGGCTGTATGCCAAGCTGGAGAAGTGCCAGTTCGACAGGAAGGAGGTGGATTTCCTGGGCTACAAGCTGTCGGACAAGGGGCTTGCCATGGACAGCGCCAAGGTTCGCGCAGTGTTGGACTGGAAGAGCCCGCGCAATCGGAAGGAGGTCCAGCGGTTTGTGGGGTTCGCCAACTTTTACCGCAAGTTCATCAAGGGGTTCGCGATGCAGACGGCGGCCATTACTGACACGCTCAGCTCTAAGAAGAAGAAGTTCATCTGGACGGAGCAAGCGGAGCAGTCCTTTCAGAACCTTAAGCGTCTCTTCTCGTCCGAAGGGCAGCTACTACATGTGAATCCCAGCAAACCGCTGAGGGTTGAAACAGACGCCTCAGACAGAGCCGTGGGCGCCGTACTGTTGCAGGAGGACCCGCATGGGGACTGGAGACCGTGTGCCTTCTACTCTAGGAAGCTCAGCAAGTCGGAGCAAAACTACACCATCTGGGACAGGGAGTTGCTGGCCATTCATGCAGCATTCAAGGCGTGGCGGCACTTCCTCGTCGGGGCCAAGCACACCGTGCAGGTTCGCACGGATCATAAGAACCTGGAGTACTGGCGCACGGCAAGGTTCCTAAACCAGCGGCACATCAGATGGGCGGAATTTTTTGCGGATTTCGACTTCAGGATAGAATACATCCCAGGCGACAACAACATCATGGCAGATGCACTGTCCAGGAAGCCGCAATACCTCGAAGAGGCGGCACCAGCAGCGGCCAAGCACATTTTCGCTCCGAAAGCGTGGGCGTGCGCTGCAGCAACCGTGGACTTGGAGGCGGTCCGTCGAGCACTGCAGGGGGACCCCTTTGCACAAGCCAAGATGGAGGAGGTGCGCAAGGGCACGGTGAAGGACGACGAGTTCCAAGTACGAGACGGATTGCTCATCCGCAGAGGAGCTCTCTATGTACCGGGAGACGACCTCCGGGCGAAAGTACTGCAGCAGTTACACGACGCACCCACCGCCGGGCACTTTGGCAAGGAGAAGACGCAGACCTCGTTGCCAGAGATTTTTGGTGGCCCAAGATGCGGGGGGAAGTCGCGGAGTACGTCTCGAGGTGCGACACCTGCCAAAGGGCCAAGTCAGTGCACAAACCTCCGGCGGGACTGCTCGAACCGCTGCAGACTCCGAGCGAACCGTGGGAGAGGGTGGCCCTGGACTTTGTCACGGATTTACCCAGCTCAAGGGGTAAAACGGCAGTGCTAGTGGTGGTGGACATGTTCACTAAAATGGCCCACTTCATTCCGTGCGCGAAGGTGGCCACGGCAGAACAGACCGCCAAACTGTTCATAGACCACGTCTTCAGAGTGCATGGACTGCCACGGTCTATCTTGTCCGACAGGGGGCGCCAGTTCATTTCGAGCTTCTGGCAGAAGCTGATGGGTTTCCTGAACGTCAAGATCAACCTAGCGTCGGCGAGACACCCGCAGACCAACGGACAAGCGGAACGCGTCAACGCCGTCATGCAGCAGTACCTGAGATGCTATGCAAATCAACAGCCGACGACATGGGTGGACTACCTGCCGCTCGCTGAGTTCGCTTACAACAACACGAAGCACGTGTCCACAGGGGTGACGCCGTTCTTCGCCAACAACGGGAGGCATCCCAGAACCTTCCCGGGATTAGAGAGACTGGGGGAGGGGGAGCCACAGGCAGCGGAAGTCTTGGCGGCGGAATTGCAGGAAGTCCACGAGCAGCTTAGGAGGCAGTTAGAGCTGGCAAAGCACGCATACAAACTGCAGGCTGACAAGCACAGGAGGGTTGGTGAAGACATACAGGTGGGAGACTGGGTGTGGTTAGCGGCCCACGCAGTGCCGACCAGATCCTTAGCTAAGAAGAAACTCGGACATAAGCAGCTAGGACCTTACCTAGTTGAGGCACAGATCAATCCGGTGGCCTTCCGGTTGACACTTCCGGAAGGATCCAGAATGCACCCAGTATTCCATAGGTCGGTGCTCACGCCCTACAAAGCACCTCACCGATTTCAGGCGCAGGGCACGGCACCAGACGAGTATAGGGAGATCCCCCCAAGGAGGGAGTCGCCAAGAAGGGAACCCATCAACCAGGTCACAGAGATTTTGGACTCGAGATGGGGGGAAGAGGGAGTAGAATATTTTCTCGCAAGGGAAGGTACCCCGGCCAGCGCCAACAGTTGGGTGCCGGACTATGCCCTGGACGAGCCTCTCCTCAAAGAGGAGTTTCATGCCTTGTTCCCACACAGGCCCATGCCAGCCGAGTATTTCGACGACTGGCTTTTCACACCCACGCTTTCTACCAGCACGTTCCAGGGATTCACCTCGGACGAAGAACCAGCATTAGAAACACGTTCACCGGAGGGCTCGCCCTCGGGGTTTGCCTCAGACCGCTCGTTTTGGTGGGACAATCGAGGAGAGGAGAGGTGGCTGAGGGGCCCTTGGCAGGCAACGGACCCAGAGGGGAACGAGGGTGAGAGGGACATGGACGTGATGGGGGAGGACGTTGGGTTCGAGCATGGCGGCACGGAGATGGAAGCAGAGGAGAACGAGGTCGGCGAAGACATGGAGGACGAGCCGGATTTCTCTAACTGGATGCACGCCACGGGGGACGAACTGTATCCACCATTCACCCCCACAACGACGGAGCACCCAGCACCCCCGCCGGAGGAAGGGGAGGGGGGAAGGGGGGGCTTCGAGGGGGGGATGGATGTCAGGGGTTCAGGAGCAGAGTCACAGGAGAGGGAAGAAACGGAGAGCGAGGGGGAGGAGTCGGAAGGAAATGTCAGCGGCGACAGTAGTCCGAGGTCTCTGAGTCTCTCCAGTGACTCGGAGGATTCACAGAAAGGGGCCCCCATGGTCAGGGCAAGGGGAGTGCCCAGGGGGACACCTCGGGAAGAAGGGGCCAGAGGGGACTCAGAGAGTAGCAGCTGGAAATCCGGACCAGCGTCCCCCCCAGAGTGCAGTAGGGGGGAGGAGTCCAAGGCATCGGGATCAGGGAGCGCGCAGGCAGAGGGAGAACGTGAGGCAGGAGTGACCACACCCTCGTCAGGGAGCGAGGAAACGGTCATCCGGAAAGTAAAACGCGCGCGCGCGCCAAGTTCAAATGTACAGGAGGGCGGCAAGGTGGGCAGCCCGGGTAGGGAGCCAGGTCCTAAAGCCCGCCGAAGAGAGGGGGAGGAGTCAGAGGGGTCAAGCTCTGCGTCGGAAGAGTCCAGGAGGAATGAGACCCCGGGGGGTAGTAAGACCCAGAGGAAGAGAGAGAGAAGGAAGAGGTGGAGTAAGATTAGAGTCTTAAACTGGTGCACAGGGGGTGGAGATCCAGACAGAGCTTCGCCGGTCTAAAGTCCAGACGTAGGGCTGGGACGCTGAGACTTGTAAATGGAGACTATTCTTCAATAAAGACTTTGATACTGTACTATCGGCTAGCGTTGGTCCTTGGTGAGCTGGGACCCGGAGCCAGCTCTGACAGCATTAATTTTCTCTTGTAGTAATTCCAAAATGTCAATTACATTTCTCACATTGTCAGATAGATGTCTGCCCGGGAGAAAGCCTGCTTGGTCTTTATGAATCTACTCTACTAATACTTTTTTTAATCTTCTAGCCAAAATGTCTGCAAATATTTTGTAATCCACATTTAACAATGATATAGGGCGGTAGTTCTTAAGTTGTGTCTTTTCCGTCTCTGTTTTTGGTATAAGTGTAATAAATGCTTCTTTCCACGACTCTGGTGCCTTTCTCCCCTCCAATATTTCGTTACAAACTTCTTTCAAAGGTTGAATCAGCCATTCTTTCAACATCTTATAATATCTAGAAGTCAGTCCAGCCGGCCCTGGAGATTTACCCAATTGCATGTTCTGAATGGCACTTTCTACCTCTTGTTCTGTTATTTTATAATTCAACTTTAATTTATTCTCTTGAGAGATTTTTTGTAGTCCATTTGATTTCAAAAATTCATCTATGTCCACCTCTTTCTGTGGCCGTTGTGAATATAGCTGTTTAAAATACCTCTGAAAACAGTTTCTAATCTCAACTGGGTTCTGTATAATCCTTCCTTCAACCTCCAAATTAGTAATTGTGTTTAGTTTTTGTCTTTTCCTCATTTGCCAGGCTAATAATTTCCCACATTTGTTTGTCGAATCAAAAGTCTTCTGTCTCATTTGCCTAATTTTCCATTCTATCTCTTGATTTATCATTTGCATATATTGTACTTGGTATAACTTTATTTCTCTCAAGATTTCCTGTGACTTTGGTTTTACTCTCAATTTCTTCTCACTCTCTTTTATTTTTTCCAAAATTTTGTCTCTCTTTTCCTGTTGTGCTCTCTTCTTTAATGTGTTTTGTTGTATCAAGAACCCTCTCATAACAGCTTTACTTGCGTCCCAAATTATTCTTTTCTCAACTGTGGTACTCATGTGTCAGGGAACTGCCATTGGAGGAGGAGGAGGAGGAGCTGAGAAGGCTCCAGGATGATGGCAGAGAAGCTTCCAGCAGAAGGAGGGGTAGCCCACAAGCTGGGGAAGGAAATCAGTGTAGCACCAGTGGAGAAGGGGAGGAGATAGAGGAAGCGGAGAGGTGGCTCCAGGACTCTGCGCAAGAGACAAGCGGAGAAGGAACCAGTGCTCCCTTGCCAGCTCCCACATTGCGCAGAAAGTTGTCGCGGAGGGAGAGAGGGAGGAGACTGGGAGTAAAGGAGTTCTTATGTTGGAGAAGGTTTAAGAAACGCCCACTGACGGATTCTGCCAGCGACTGAGGCAGCCACGAGATAGAGGGCTGCTCTGTCAGAAAGGGTTCAACCATGCCAGACCACCACGAGTGAAGGCAATTTATGCACAAGCAATCCCTAGAACCATAACAGCAATCCATCAGTCCCTTAAGTTGCTTGTGCGCAGCGTGGAGGAGACACAGCATGAGCGTGACCAAGTGAGCCGGAGCCCCAGAGGGCGCAGCTGGAGGACAGAGTCTGGTAGAGAGAAACCGAGACTTGGAACAGCATGTAGCTCTCCTAACGGCGAGGCTGGATGAAAGGCGCGCTCAGGATGCACAGGTCAGACCCACCCCTATCGCCAGGAAGGTACCTGGGTTGGTGCAGAAGTTTGGGGGGGACCCCCAGGACTATAATGCGTTTCGAACAGAAATAGAATATGCCCTAGATCTGCAGCATGATGATTTTGCAGACGACTCAGAGAGGGTCGCTTACGTGGTGGGGCACCTTCAGGGCGGGGCTAGAGACTGGATTAGGCCCCTTATGGCCACGCAGAATGCTGCCCTGCAGGATCTCAGGAAGTTCTTCCAAGCAATGGATGCGATGTATTCAAATGAAGTAGCACAAAGCGTGACCAGGAGGGAGCTGATGAGATGCAAGCAGGGGAGCCAATCAGTCCGGGAATATTGGTCACGTTTTGCTATGTTAATTCACCGCCTTGGATGGTCACTGGAGGCGGAGCCTGTTCAAATGCTGTTTGAGGAGGGGCTCTCTGCTAGCGTCAAGGATGAACTGTCAAGGGCACCCCGTCCCCAGAACATGGATCAACTAACCAAAGCTGTGCTTGCCATTGGAATGCGTCAGGAAGCGCGCGCTCAGGAGAAGCGCGAGGGAAAGGGAGGGGAACGTTGCCTTGACTACCGCATTCCTGAAATACCAGGAGAGCTTTCCCAGCCTGGGGAACCGATGGAAGTGGACGGGGGGAGGGCCAGCAGCATTTTGAAGCCCAGGGAAGGTCGGAAAAGAGATTGGAAGGCGGGAAAAAATGCTTTATTTGTCAGCAGCCAGGGCACTTTGCCAGGGTCTGCCCTCAGAGGAAGGCGTGGCCAGGAATGGCTGGAACTGCTGCCAGTGGGGAGGAACAGCCAGAGCCTGAGCAAATGCCGGGAAACGGGAGAGCCTGGCTGCCCAGCAAGAGAGAGGGCAGCCAGGCAAATGACCAATAAAAGTTCCCCAACCTGAGCCCCCCAGAGCAGCCATAGCCGTTGAAGTGGTACTAGAACTCCCAAACGGGTACCCAGTCAAGGTGGAAGGGTTGCTGGATTCAGGCAGCTCCTGCAACTTCTTCAGCAGGGATTTTGCCCTGGAGCACCAACTCCATTTGTTACCTTTGGACTTTCCCTTGCAAGTGAGCACCATAGATGGGAGGGAGATTCTGGGAGGTGAAGTTACACACCAGACCCACCCCCCAATGCAAATGAGGGTGTCTAGGCACACAGAAACCATTGCCTTCCATGTGGCCACACTAGCTGGACCTCCAATCATACTGGGAATGAGCTGGCTAGCCCTGCATGACCCAGTAGTGTCTTGGCACCAGCAGTCAGTCACCTTTGGATCTACGTACTGCTTGGAGCACCGTTTGGGGGGGGGGGACCCCCGAATGACGGTGGCCAGGGTGGCTGGGCTGGCAGTGGGAACAAAAGGGGAGGTGCCAAGACAATATGCTGACCTAAGGGAGGTCTTCAGCGAGAAAGAGGCGGACAAACTACCCCCCCACCGGCCCTTTGACTGCCAAATCAACCTGGTGCCTGGGGCGCAATTACCAACGGGAAAATTGTATGCCATGTCTGACAAGGAGATGGAGGAGTTGAGGCAATTTATTGACAAGAATCTGAAGAGAGGGTTCATAAGAGAGTCAAAGGCGGTAGGGGGGAGTCCCGTGTTCTTTGTGGACAAAAGGGAGACCAACCAACCCAGGCTGGTTGTTGATTATAGGGCCTTGAACTTGGTGTCTGAACCAGTAACCTTTCCCATGCCCAGGATTGACTAAATTTTAACGCAGGTGAGGCGAGGAAAATTTTTTACCAAACTGGATCTCCGGGGGGCGTACAACCTGATCAGAATAAGGGAAGGGGACGAATGGAAAACCACTATGTTCACCCCCCTGGGGGCGTTTGAGTACTTAGTTATGCCCTTTGGATTACAATCAGGCTCTGCCTGCTTTCAAGCGTTTATGCACCACGTGCTGGGTCCCCTGCTGTTCAAGAACTGTGTGGCGTTTCTGGATGACGTTTTAATCTATTCGGAGAATGAGGAGCAACATGTCAGAGACGTCCGGGAAGTGCTAAAAAGACTGCATAAGCACCAGCTGTGGGTTAAGCTGGAAAAGTGCCAGTTCCATGCCAGAGAAGTCGAATTTCTGGGGTACCGGTTGTCGGACAAGGGGCTGGCAATGGACCCGAGCAAGGTGCAGGCGGTGCTGGAGTGGAAGGCACCCAAAATCCGGAAAGACGTGCAGAGGTTCCTAGGGTTCAGTAACTTCTACAGGAAGTTCATCAAGAACTTCGCCCACCTGACAGTGCCAATCACCGATTGTCTCAGCAGCAAGAAGAAATTCGTCTGGACAGAAAGCGCCCAGCGGTCCTTTGAAGGGCTGAAGAAGGCATTCGCCTCGGAAGAGCAGCTTCTGCATGTGGACCTGACAAAGCCCATGAGGTTGGAAACCGACGCGTCCGACCGAGCCATTGGAGCGGTCCTTCTCTTACGGGGAGGGGCCGAAGAGGAGTGGAGACCGTGTGCCCTTTTCTCGAGGAAGTTGAGCAAATCGGAGCAGAACTATACCGTATATGACCGAGAACTGCTGGCGATCTATGCGGCGTTCCGACGGTGGAGACATATGTTGATAGGGGCGCAACACAAGATTTAGGTCTGCACTGACCACAAGAACTTAGAATACTGGAGGACAGCGCGAGTACTCAACCAGAGACAGATTCGATGGGCGCAGGAATTCTCCAAGTTTTCCGTTGAAGTCCGGTACGTACCGGGGAAGGAAAACGTACGAGCAGATGCGCTCTCCCGTAAGCCGGAGTACATGGAAGGAGAGGGACCACCTGAGATACGACATGTTATCCCCGAGGACCGGTGGGTGTGCGGGGGAGCGTTGGTGGGTAAAAGGGAGCTGGGGGAACTCACTCGAAATGACACTAAGTGAACTCTGAATGTAAAAGGATTTAAATAAGGAACCCGCACTGCTTTTCGGCGTGAATATGGCGCAGCAAACAGAGCCGTAGGAGTGAAGAAAGGAAGTGATTAGTCTCCTGCTGTGGAAACAACAGAGTGAAAGCCCTCAGCAATTTGCAATTTGCAGTGAGGCAAAGGAATCTAAACAACATAAACATAACAAAGAAGACCTTTAGAAACTTTGTATTCTTTCTGGGGAAACCCTTAAGAGATAAGAGAAAGAACTGAACAGAGTGGCTACAAAGACTGAAACATTTCAGAGCCTTAATTCTTAAGACTGAGATACAGGGGGTAGGAAGAGAGAGGAAAGAAGATAAAATAAAATAAAATATAAAGGCTTTAGATTAGATATTAAATAATAATTCCTATTTGCCTGTTTCTCTCTGCTCTAAATCCTGAACCCTCTATGCTACAGTCTGGAAATTGAAAAACAGGAGTGTTTATTAGTTCCTGCCACTCCTTTTTCTTCTCTTTGCAAACCTTAACTATTGGACTTTAACCCCCCGCTATTAAAGAACTGTGATGTTTTGTTTTTTTTTATTGGATTTTTACTTTCTTTCTCTGAGCTACTAGGAACCCCATGAACTGAATTTATAGGACTATACACATATCCTTACTTGGATATTTATTCTCTTCTGTTTTAATGTTGGGATTAAATTAAGAACACCCTGGACTTTCAAGGTTGGAGCTTTTTTGAAATCATTTAAGAAGAGGCACACTTAGACCATGGGGGTATATACCCCTCCCCAGCAATCAGATTGATTTCGGACTCTTGGGTCTCTCTTTAATATAACTCATATTGGATTGAGCCAGCAAGTGGCTGAAGAGCATAGAACGTAGAACTTAAAATAAACTGCATTCTTCTTTTTACCTCCTCTTTCTTTCTTTTGGAGGCTTAACGGTCTGGAAACTACTAGCACGCATATTAAGGACTACGCTTAAATTTCTGTTTTCTTTTTTGCCCACCCATTGCTTCCTTCTCGATGGACTGTGTTGGTGCGATTTGCCCCTTTATGGACACAGAAGGAATCGTTTCTTCTCAGACCAATCTCTAAATATTGATTCCCTCTCAAGTGGCTGAAGATCAAGCAAAAGAAAGAACAAGAAGCCATCATTTAAAATAAGAATATACACTTCAAGATATGTGCTAAATCTTTAGTTTCTTAGTGGCCATTTTATACAAACTTTTTTTATAAGATTAATACCCTATTAATGGTCTTTACACAAGGTCCTTTTTCAGTGCATAAATAATAATTCTCTGATGAGTGTATTACTGAATTAATTTGAAATAACTTGTACTAACTGGATTTTACTGCGGACCTTACCTACATTTAGAGTTTACAGATTGTAAACTTAGAGATTGAGATTTGGGTCTGGGGAAAATAATAGGCAATTTCTGGGAAGCCAACTGGTATTTGGGACTTTATTTGGAGTTGGAAACCTTATAAGTTAATACTGTTTCAGAACTATATTATATGTTCCCTTTTTTTTTTTAATTCATGAAAAGGCTGTTGAATATATTGCCGGATAATTGGTAAAAATTGGTAAAGATTGTGCGCCCTCTAGGGGAGAGAAGAAATATTACAATAAATTTAATATTAAAAGGTGTGAGGGAAGAGATGGCTGGGAAGAATGGGAAAAAGATAGGAGGAACACTATCTGACAGGAGAGCATCCCGACAAGAAGAAATAAAGGATTTAGATATCTTATGGCAAAAAATAAAGGAAGAATTCAAACAGAGCGAAATACACATGGAGGAAAAGCTAGGAGAGATGCATGAGTTGATAGATAAGAAAATAGAGGGAGCAGTAGGAGAATTGTCAAATAAAATTAAAGACCTGACCGTTCGATCAAAGACTATGGAAGAAACAAGCAAAAAAATACAAAAAGATATGAAAGAACAAAAGAAGGAGACAGAGAGGATAAAAGATGAAATAGGAGAGCTGAATAGAAATAAAGACCAAATCTTGGATAATTTAGCAATGATTGAAATGAAACAGAAACAACTAAATTTAAAATTTAGAGGAGTAGGAGAAGAGACAAATGAGAATATAAAAGAAAAAATGACAAAAGAGCTAGCGAAATGGTTAGAATTGAAAGAGGAGGAGGTTGCCTATCAAATTGTAAATGCCTTCAGGATTAAAATAAGGTCTACACAAGTAAAATTGAGAAAAGTCCCAGGAGACTGCTTAGTTATATTTAATTCAATGGAATTCAAAAACATGATGTCAGAGCTGGCTCCTGGTCCCAGCTCACCAAGGACCAACGCTAGCCGGTAGTAAAGTATCAAAGTCTTTATTGAAGAATAGTCTCCATTTCCAAGCCTCAGCGTCCCAGCTCTACGTCTGGACTCTAGACCGGCGAAGCTCCGTCTGAGTCTCCGCCCCCTGTGCACCAGTTTAAGACTCTAATCTTACTCCACCTCTTCCTTCTCTCTCTCTTCCTCTGGGTCCTACTACCCCCCGGGGTCTCCTCCCTCCTGGACTCTTCTGACGCAGACGTTGACCCCTCTGACTCCTCCCCCTCTCTTCGGCGGGCTTTAGGACCTGGCTCCCTACCCGGGCTGCCCACCTTGCCGCCCTCCTGTACATTTGAACTTGGCGCGCGCGCGCGTTTAACTTTCCTGATGACCGTTTCCTCGCTCCCTGACGAGGGTGTGGTCACTCCTGCCTCACGTTCTCCCTCTGCCCGCGCGCCACCTGATCCCGATGCCTGGGACTCCTCCCCCCTACTGCACTCTGGGGGGGACGCTGGTCCGGATTTCCAGCTGCTACTCTCTGAGTCCCCTCTGGCCCCTTCTTCCCGAGGTGTCCCCCTGGGCACTCCCCTTGCCCTGACTATGGGGGCCCCTTTCTGTGAATCCTCCGAGTCACTGGAGAGACTCAGAGACCTCGGACTGCTGTCATCGCTGACATTTCCTTCGGACTCCTCCCCCTCGCTCTTCATTTCCTCCCTCTCCTGTGACTCTGCTCCTGAACCCCTGACATCCATCCCCCCCTCGAAGCCCCCCCTTCCCCCCTCCCCCTCCTCCGGCGGGGGTGCTGGGTGCTCCGTCGTTGTGGGGGTGAATGGTGGATACAGGTCGTCCCCCTTGGCGTGCATCCAGCCGGATAAGTCCGGCTCGTCCTCCTTGTCTTCGCCGACCTCGATCTCCTCTGCTTCCATCTCCGTGCCGCCATGCTCGAACCCAACGTCCTCCCCCAGCACGTCCATGTCCATCTCACCCTCGGTCCCCTCTGGGTCCGTTGCCTGCCAAGGACCCCCCAGCCACCTCCTGCTCCACCGCTCCTCTCCTCGATCGTCCCACCAAAACGAGCGGTCTGAGGCAAACCCCGAGGGCGAGCCCTCCGGGGAACGTGTTTCTATTGCTGGTTCCTCGTCCGAGGTGAACCCCTGGAATGTGCTGGTTGAAAGCGTGGGTGTGAAAAGCCAGTCGTCGAAATACTCGGCTGGCATGGGCCTGTGTGGGAACAAGGCATGAAACTCCTCCTTGAGGAGAGGCTCGTCCAGAGCATAGTCCGGCACCCAACGGTTGGCGCTGGCCGGGGTACCTTCCCTTGCGAGAAAATATTCTACTCCCTCTTCCCCCCATCTCGAGTCTAAAATCTCTGTGACCTGGTTGATGGGCTCCCTTCTTGGCGACTCCCTCCTTGGGGGGGTCTCCCTATACTGGTCTGGTGCCGTGCCCTGCGCCTGAAATCGGTGAGGTGCTTTGTAGGGCGTGAGCACCGACCTATGGAATACTGGGTGCATTCTGGATCCCTCCGGAAGTGTCAACCGGAAGGCCACCGGATTGATCTGTGCCTCAACTTGGTAAGGTCCTAGCTGCTTATGTCCGAGTTTCTTCTTAGCTAATGATCTGGTCGGCACTGCGTGGGCCGCTAACCACACCCAGTCTCCCACCTGTATGTCCTCCCCAACCCTTCTGTGCTTGTCAGCCTGCAGTTTGTATGCGTGCTTTGCAAGCTCTAACTGCCTCCTAAGCTGTTCGTGAACCTCCTGCAATTCTGCCGCCAAGACTTCCGCTGCCTGTGGCTCCCCCTCCCCCAGTCTCTCTAATCCCGGGAAGGTTCTGGGATGCCTCCCGTTGTTGGCGAAGAACGGTGTCACCCCCGTGGACACGTGCTTCGTGTTGTTGTAGGCGAACTCAGCGAGCGGCAGGTAGTCCACCCATGTTGCCGGCTGCTGATTTGCATAGCATCTCAGGTACTGCTGCATGATGGCGTTGACGCGCTCCGCTTGTCCGTTGGTCTGCGGGTGTCTCGCCGACGCTAGGTTGATCTTGACGTTCAGGAAACCCATCAGCTTCTGCCAGAAGTTCGAAATGAACTGGCGCCCCCTGTCGGACAAGATAGACCGTGGCAGACCGTGCACCCTGAAGACGTGGTCGATGAACAGTTTGGGGGTCTGTTCTGCCGTGGCCACCTTCGCGCATGGAATGAAGTGGGCCATTTTAGTGAACATGTCCACCACCACTAGCACTGCCGTTTTACCCCTTGAGCTGGGTAAATCCGTGACAAAGTCCAGGGCCACCCTCTCCCACGGTTCGCTCGGGGTCTGCAGCGGTTCGAGCAGTCCCGCCGGAGGTTTGTGCACTGACTTGGCCCTTTGGCAGGTGTCGCACCTCGAGACGTACTCCGCGACTTCCCCCCTCATCTTGGGCCACCAAAAATCTCTGGCAACTAGTTCTGCCGTCTTCTCCTTGCCAAAGTGCCCGGCGGTGGGCGCGTCGTGCAACTGCTGCAGTACTTTCGCACGGAGGTCGTCTCCCGGTACATAGAGTGCTCCTCTGCGGATGAGCAATCCGTCCCGTATTTGGAACTCGTCGTCCTTCACCGTGCCCTTGCGCACCTCCTCCATCTTGGCTTTTGCGAAGGGGTCCTCCTGCAGTGCTCGACGGACCGCCTCCAGGTCCACGGTTGCTGAAGCGCACGCCCACGCTTTCGGTGCGAAAATGTGCTTGGCCGCTGCTGGCGCCGCTTCTTCGAGGTATTGCGGCTTTCTGGACAGTGCATCTGCCATGATGTTGTTGTCGCCTGGGATGTATTCTATCCTGAAGTCGAAATCCGCAAAAAATTCCGCCCATCTGATGTGCCGCTGGTTCAGGAACCTTGCCGTGCGCCAGTACTCCAGGTTCTTATGATCCGTGCGAACCTGCACTGTGTGTTTGGCCCCGATGAGGAAGTGCCGCCACGCCTTGAATGCTGCATGAATGGCCAGCAACTCCCTGTCCCAGATGGTGTAGTTCTGCTCCGACTTGCTGAGCTTCCTAGAGTAGAAGGCACACGGTCTCCAGTCCCCATGCGGGTCCTTCTGCAACAGTACGGCGCCCACGGCTCTGTCTGAGGCGTCCGTTTCAACTCTCATCGGTCTGCTGGGATTCACATGCAGTAGCTGCCCTTCGGACGAGAAGAGACGCTTAAGGTTCTGGAAGGACTGCTCCGCTTGCTCCGTCCAGATGAACTTCTTCTTCTTGGAGCTGAGCGTGTCGGTAATGGCCGCTGTCTGCATCGCGAACCCCTTGATGAACTTGCGGTAAAAGTTGGCAAACCCCACAAACCGCTGGACCTCCTTCCGATTGCGCGGGCTCTTCCAGTCTAACACTGCGCGAACCTTGGCGCTGTCCATGGCGAGCCCCTTGTCCGACAGCTTGTAGCCCAGGAAATCCACCTCCTTCCTGTCGAACTGGCACTTCTCCAGCTTGGCGTATAGCCGATGCTCCTGCAGTCTCTGCAGAACCTCCTTGACGTCTCCCTCGTGGGTCTCCTCAGATTCTGAGAATATCAGGATGTCGTCCAAGAAGCAGACGCATTTCTTGTAGAGGAGACCCGCCAGGACGTGATGCATGAAGGCTTGAAAACAGTGGGCGCCATTTTGTAAACCGAAGGGCATAACTCTGTATTCATATGTGCCCAGGGGCGTGAACATGGCAGTCTTCCACTCGTCTCCCTCCCGTATGCGAATCAGGTTGTACGCCCCTCGCAGATCCAACTTTGTAAAAACGCGTCCTTTCCTCACCGTTGCAAGCAGGTCATCTATTTTTGGCATGGGAAAGGCCGTGGGCTTGGTCTTGGCATTTAAGAGCCTGAAATCCACTACAAGCCTCTTTTGGGGTGTGTCCTTTTTCTTCACAAAGAATACAGGACTGCCCCCCGCTGCTTTCGACTCCCTGATGAAACCGCGCTTCAAGTTGAGGTCTATGAACTCCTTGAGCTCCTGCAGCTCGTCTTCAGACATGGAATACAATTTCCCGGCTGGCAGCGTCGCCCCTGGCAGGAGGTCAATCTTGCAGTCATAGGGCCTGTGGGGAGGCAGCTTGTCTGCTTCCTTCTCGCAGAAAACCTCCAAAAACGCTGCGTACTTGCGTGGCACTGCTTGCAGCGTGCCTAATTGTAGCTGCGGGTCTTCCCCTCCTTCTTCCGGGCTAGGAAGGATGCAATGTTCCGCGCAATAGGAGGAGCCGAAGGTCAGTTGGCGCTGGTACCACGCCAGCGCTGGGCTGTGCCTGTGCAGCCAACTCATGCCCAAGACTACCGGCGTGTCCGACAGGTGGGTGACATTGAAGCTGATGACTTCTCGATGATTTCCAATCCGCATCACCATTGGCTGCGTTTGTTGCACCACCTGCCCCCCTAACAAGTCTCTGCCATCCACCGTGACAACTTTCAGGGGCAGTGTGGCTGGTAGCAGTGGTATATTGTGCCGCTGAATGAAATCCAGTCCTATAAAGTCGGCGTTGCTGCCGGAGTCAATGGTGATCGGCACTTCCAGAGTGCGTCCATTGGGCAGTTGGAGAGACGCTGTAAGCTGCACCACTGGTTTGGGTGGGAGGGGGTCTGTGGGCTGCAAAAGTGCTGGGGATTGCTTCATTGACTTGTCTGGCTGGACCCCAGTGCCTCTTCCTCCAGCCAGACTCCGTCGTTTAAATGTTGCTGTGTTCTCAGTTGAGTTGCTTCTGTGACTGTTGCAGAGGCTGCAGTGTGCTTGTGGAGCCTCTGGGGACACTCTTTCGCCATGTGCTGAGCACTGTCGCAGATGTAGCACTTCCTGTTCCCTCTAGGAGGCTTCGTTTTGACTGCTCCCGGTGTTAGGGCTCTGGTAGCTGACTGAGCCCTGGCACCTCCGATCTCCATCGGTTCTTCTCCCCCTCCCTGCGAGGGTGTGGAGTGCGCACGCGCTGCTTCTTTGGGAGAGAAGGGAGGTGCTCTGGCTGGTGCCCTTCCCCAACGTCCTTCGTCTCTGTTCCAATGACGTTCCTCCAGATGCACCCCGATTTCCAGAGCCCTCTGGACTACTTGCTGGGTGCTCCTTGGCCTCTCCCCCCTTCCAATCTCCGCTTTTACATCTGCATTCAAGCCCTCCCAAAAGAGGTCTCTCACTGGCGCAGAATCTTTTTCCCATCCCAGTGCATGAACTAGTCCGAAAAAGCGTGCATGGTACTGCCTCACGCTGGCTTTGCCCTGTTTAAGGCCATGTATGTCTCTCCTGGCAATATCGATGTCTATCTTTGATAAAAAACACGAATCCATTGCTTTAATGAAAGCCTTCGCATCTTGGAGCGCCGGATCATTATCTCTCCATAAATTCCTCAGCCACGTTTTAGCCTCCCCATGCAAATGGGACAAGATAAACCCCACTTTCTCTCTCTCATCTCTAAAGTCTTTGTCAAGCAGATCCAGCGCAAACAGCAGGTCTGCTCTGAAGTTGGGGTACTGCTGTAAACTCCCGTCGAAATGAGATACAAGGCTGCCTCCCCTTCTCCCCAAGCCAATGCCCTCTGCTTTGGGTCCAGGTGGCCCCTGTTTAGAAAGCACGTCCAACCTTACTTGGAGATCCCGGCAGGCGTTACCCATTTCCTCCTCCCTTTTCCTGGATGCAAGTACCTCCGTGCTGAGTTGTGTCACAGCTTCTTGCAGGGCTGCTAGTTGCTCTTCTGTAGTCATCTTGCCTGAGTTTTGTGAGCTCTGGAAGCACCCCTCCTCTGCCCTCGCTGCGTCGACTCACGTGGCGAGTTTCTTGGTGCCAAAACTTTTAGAGAGACGGAGCTTACTGTCAGAGCTGGCTCCTGGTCCCAGCTCACCAAGGACCAACGCTAGCCGGTAGTAAAGTATCAAAGTCTTTATTGAAGAATAGTCTCCATTTCCAAGCCTCAGCGTCCCAGCTCTACGTCTGGACTCTAGACCGGCGAAGCTCCGTCTGAGTCTCCGCCCCCTGTGCACCAGTTTAAGACTCTAATCTTACTCCACCTCTTCCTTCTCTCTCTCTTCCTCTGGGTCCTACTACCCCCCGGGGTCTCCTCCCTCCTGGACTCTTCTGACGCAGACGTTGACCCCTCTGACTCCTCCCCCTCTCTTCGGCGGGCTTTAGGACCTGGCTCCCTACCCGGGCTGCCCACCTTGCCGCCCTCCTGTACATTTGAACTTGGCGCGCGCGTTTAACTTTCCTGATGACCGTTTCCTCGCTCCCTGACGAGGGTGTGGTCACTCCTGCCTCACGTTCTCCCTCTGCCCGCGCGCCACCTGATCCCGATGCCTGGGACTCCTCCCCCCTACTGCACTCTGGGGGGGACGCTGGTCCGGATTTCCAGCTGCTACTCTCTGAGTCCCCTCTGGCCCCTTCTTCCCGAGGTGTCCCCCTGGGCACTCCCCTTGCCCTGACTATGGGGGCCCCTTTCTGTGAATCCTCCGAGTCACTGGAGAGACTCAGAGACCTCGGACTGCTGTCATCGCTGACATTTCCTTCGGACTCCTCCCCCTCGCTCTCCATTTCCTCCCTCTCCTGTGACTCTGCTCCTGAACCCCTGACACATGATATTAAGAACAAGTTATCAAAAGAAATTAATTATTGAAGGCAGGCCAATTATCATCTTTAAAGAAGTACCAATTAGACTCCTTCGCAAAAGAGAAGGGTATAAACAGCTAGTAAGTGTGTTAAAAAACAATGGTATACAACACAGATGGGAGTTCCCTGAGGGGATCTCCTTTTTCTATAAAGAAAAAAGATTTAGAATTACTGAGACCCAAGAAGTAAGGAAGTTTCTGCGTAGATACGAGAAAGAGCTTGGGAAAGCGGAGGTGAGATATGGAGGAAGAAACGAAGACCCAGAGGAGAGAAGAAGGAAAAAGGAGAAAGGAAAAGAACAGGAAGACAAAAGAAGGGAGGAAGAAGAAGAGGAAGAGGCGGAAGAAGAGGGAGTAGCGGAAGAAGAAGAAGAGGAAGAGGAACCAGAAAACAAAGCCACTCGAATTTAAATTATTGGTTATTTGTAGTTTGAAAAGTAAATACAATAATGAATCTGAAAATTTTGTCTTGGAATGTGAATGGACTGAATGAAAAAACCAAAAGGAATAAAATCGTGAATGTTTTGAAAAGAAAGAACCTTGATCTGATATGTATACAGGAGACACACATGACTAAAAAGCATAAACATATCCTCATTAATAAAAAATTAGGCGTTGAGTTTGTAAACTCCATTGCCGAAAAAAAAAAGAGGGGTAGTGACATATGTCAAAGAAAAATGGGAACCCAAGTTAATTTGCAAAGATGATGAAGGAAGGATTTTGGGGGTTCAAATTAACTTTCAAGGTGAAAAACTCAACGTGATAAACATATATGCCCCAAACCTGAATAAATTGGAGTTCTTTAAGAAACTGGAAGAAATACTATTGGAGTTAGAGTGTAACAAGACGATATTACTGGGTGATTTTAATGGAGTACCGGCACCAGAAATAGATAGACAATCAGAAAAGAAAAAAGGTAATCAAGGGAAGCTGCCAAGATCCTTCAACAACTTAGAGGAAAATTTAGATCTAGTAGACATTTGGAGATATAAACACCCAATTGAGAAGCAATTCACCTTCTTCTCAGAGCCACATAAGAGCTGGGGCAGAATTGATCAAATCTGGATCTCAAGACAACTCACATTAAGAACATCTAAGTGTGAAATCCAACCTAGAACTCTATCCGATCATAACTCAATAGTCTTCGAAATAAAAGGTATATCTCAAGACGGGTTTAGATGGAGAATGAATGAACACTTACTAGAGAGTGAAGACGTTATTGTAAAGACCAAAGCCACTCTAAAAGACTACTTTAGTCTGAATCTTAATAAAGAATCAAGTATAGATGTAGTCTGGGACGCCAGCAAGGCAGTGCTAAGAGGTTTTTTTATTCAGCAAAATAGCTATAAGAAGAAAGTAAGAGAACAAAAGAAAGAGGAAGTCCTTAGCCAGCTAAGAGAATGTGAGAAAAAATTAGTAACAAACCCGAAAGACGAACTAAATATACAAACAATAAAAATGTTACAAACACAATATTCAATTTTAACAAGTCAAGAAATTGAATGGAAAATTAAGCTGATGAAACAAAAATATTTTGAATCGGCTAATAAAACGGGTAAATTATTAGCTTGGCAACTGCGAAAAAGGCAAAAACAAAATGTAATAAATAGGATAAGAATAGAGGAACAACTGATAGAAGACCCAAAAGAAATAAAGGAAAATTTTCTTAAATTTTATGAGAATTTGTACAAAAAGGAAGACGAAGAGACAACCCGGATAGAAGAATATTTTGAAAACTACAGTGGGAAGACCATAACAGAGGAAGAAAGATCTCAACTAAATAAACCTATAAATGCAGAAGAGATCCAGGATACGATAAGGAAGATGAAATTAGGGAAAGCCCCAGGACCAGACGGACTGCCAGCCAAATATTATAAAATATTAGAAAACCAACTAACGCCAGTGTTATGTGATCTTATGAATAACATACTAAGAGGAGGTAAGATACCAGAAACGTGGAAAGAGGCCCATATTACGATGATCCCTAAACCGGACACGGACAAATTAAATATCAAAAACTATAGGCCTATATCATTATTAAATAACGACTATAAAATTTTTGCAGAAGTGATGGCAAATAGACTGAAAAAGTGCTTAGTAAATCTAATACATAAAGATCAAGCAGGATTCCTCCCAAACAGGTTTCTCAAAGATAATGTGAGGCATATCATAAACATCATAGAATATTTGGAGTGTAAGAATGAGGTACCTGCGGCACTGATTTTCATAGACGCAGAGAAGGCGTTCGATAATGTCTCATGGTTGTTCTTGTTAAAAAGCATGGAGAAAGCAGGGCTAGAAGGCGAATTTATGGAAGGGATAAAATCGATTTATTCAAACCAATCGGCCAAACTGATTATAAATAACAATTTAACAAATTCATTTAAAATTGAAAAAGGAACAAGACAGGGATGCCCTCTATCCCCGCTTTTATTCATTATGGGATTGGAGGTAATAACGAATAAGATTAGAGCAACATCAGAGATTAGAGGGATCAAAATAGGAATGAAAGAATACAAACTAAAAGCATATGCAGATGATATGGTGCTATCTCTGGAAGAACCACAGAAGAGTGTTAGTAAGGCCTTGGAGCTATTAGAAGAATATGGCAAGTTGTCCGGTTTCAAGTTAAATAAATTAAAGACAAAAATGTTGACTAAAAATTTGGAAAAAGACGAAAGAGAAAAACTGGAGACACAGAACGGAATTAAGGTGGCTAAAAAAATAAAATATTTAGGAATTTGGCTAACAACAAAAAATATAAATCTAATTCAAGATAATTATCTCACAACATGGAAGGAGATCAAAAAAGATCTAGATACGTGGAACAGAGTAAAACTTTCATGGATGGGAAGGATGGCGGCCATAAAAATGAACATACTCCCAAGAATGATATTTTTGTTCCAAAACATCCCTGTGATTAGAGGCTCCTCAATGTTTAAAGATTGGCAAAGAACTCTTTCGAAATTTATATGGAATGGGAAGAGACCGAGAATTAAATTCAAATTACTAACAGATCGGAAAGAAAGAGGGGGATTCTCGGTTCCTAACTTGAAGTTATATTTTGAGGCCTCCTGTCTCTGTTGGATCAGAGATTGGATAAGATTGGAAGATACGGACCTGCTAGACTTGGAAGGCTTCAACAACAGGTTCGGTTGGCATGCCTATTTGTGGCTAGATAAAGAAAAGGTACATAAAGGTTTTTCAAACCACATTATTAGAGGGCCACTATATGAAGTCTGGGAGAGAAATAAAAAACTTTTGGAATGGAAAACACCCTGGTGGTTATCCCCAATTGATATTCTAACAATCAAAAAAGTAAACATGGAAGGAGAAAGACTGACATATGAAGACCTACTGATAAGATCAGAGAGTGGATGGAAATTGAGGACATATGAGGAGTTAAAAGACAAGTTAACAGGCTGGCTGCAATTCCATCAAATAAATGTGGTTTGGAAGGAAGATAAAAAAGTAGGGATAAATGAGAAAAAATCTAAATTCCAGATAGAAATAATTGAAGGCAAATCCAAGTTATTATCTAAAATGTATAACATATTATTAGATTGGGATACTAAAGATGAAGAAATTAAGGAGGTCATGACAAAATGGGCAATGGACCTCGGACATAATATAGAATATGAAAAGTGGTCGAATTTATGGATTAGTGGAATGAAATTCACGGCATGTGTTTTACTTAGAGAAAATTTGGAAAAGATGATGTATAGGTGGTACATCACACCGGCAAAACTAGGGAAAATATACAAAACAGGAAACAAGGCTTGCTGGAAGTGTAAAATTAAAGAAGGTAATTTCTACCATATGTGGTGGACCTGTGAAACAATGAAGAAATTTTGGGAACTTATATATAATGAGTTAAAGAAAATACTTAGATACACCTTTCCTAAAAAGCCAGAGGCCTTCTTACTAGGAATAATTGGGGACGAAATCAAAAAAGAAGATAAGACGTTTTTCCAATATGCTACGGCTGCTGCTAGAATATTAATTGCACAAAATTGGAAGAGCCCAAATATCCCAACGATCAGAGATTGGCAAGCAAAATTATATGAGTATGTTGAGTCAGCAAAAATGACACAAAAAATTAGAAACCAAAAAAATACAAAGTTTGTTAATGATTGGAAAAAATTTATGGTATACATTGAAGGTAACTACAGAGACTTAAAAACCATAGCAGGTTTGATATAAGTCCTACGACGCGCAAACCAGTAACAATTAATAGCTGCAGAAAAGAAAGAACTTCTTATTAAGAAACCCGAAAACGGGAGGGTAGGAGGTCAAGGGAGGTGTAGGGAAAAGGTTTAAATATTTAAAAATATAATGCTTTAAGGAAAAGGACAAAAATGGTAATGAATGTCATTCCTGCGTTATGTATGGATATTGTTTATTAATCTGTTGATTAGTTTTGTTTTTTCTTTTTCTTTTTGATCTTTTTCTTTTTTTTCTTTCTTAAGAGAAACTCAATAAAAAGAATTTAAAAAAAAAAAAAAAGAAATGACGAGTTCGCCCAAACAAGAATCAGAGAACTCAGAGAAGGAAGTGAGAACCACGGAGGGTTTGAAGAAAAGGGAGGGTTGTTGTATTACAGGGGGGCACTGTATGTTCCAGGGGAAAACCTAAGGGGAAGGGTGCTCAAGCAACTCCATGACAACCCCACGGCGGGTCACTTTGGACAGCACAAGACCATGCTGCTGGTCACCCGGGACTTCTGGTGGCCAAGGGTAAGGGAAGACGTACGGGAATATGTGCGGGGGTGCGACTGCTGTCAAAGGGCCAAGGGAGAGAGGGCGGCTCCGGCGGGGTTACTGGAACCCTTACCCACACCGGGAAAACCCTGGGAGGTGGTGTCCATTGATTTTATGACTGATTTGCCCAAGTCTAGGGGGAAAACAGCAGTCATGGTGGTAGTCGATCTCCTGACCAAGATGTGCCATTTCATAGCCTGCTCCCACGCAGTAACGGCAGAGGAAACGGCCAAGTTGTTTGTGGAGCACATCTTCAGACTGCATGGCGCTCCCACGAGGGTCATCTCCGATCGCGGGAAACAATTTACTTCCCGGTTCTGGAGGAAGCTCATGAGCTTGTTGCAGGTCGAGGTGGGGTTCTCGACGGCACGACACCCAGAAACCAACGGGCAGGCAGAAAGAGCGAATGGGATCCTCCAACAATACCTACGGTGCTACGTGGGGGAAAGGGAGAACGATTGGGTAGAGAAGTTGGCGCTGGCGGAGTTTGCATATAACAACGCCGAGCATATATCCACGGGTATGAGCCCATTCATGGCCAACTATGGGTGCCACCCCAGGGCCTTCCCAGGGAGGGGGGAGGAAGGATGGAGTGTACCAGCGGCGGAACAGTTCGTGGAAGAAATGGAGGCCTTGCATCAACAACTCAGGTGGAATTTGGAGCGGGCGAAGGAAGTCTACAAAAGGCAAGCCGATAAGCACCGCAGGGAGGGCGAAACCATACGGGTGGGAGACCGGGTGTGGTTGTCAACCAAAGAGTTACCCCTAAAGGGAGGATGCAAGAAATTGCAACCAAGGAGACTAGGGCCTTTCGAGGTAACACAGCAGGTGAACCCGGTGGCATTCAAACTCAAACTGCCCAACAGCATGAAAATACACCCTGTGTTCCATAGGTCCCTACTCTCGCGGTACAGGGAGGGGCGGGAGTTTCCAGGGCAGAGTGGAAGGAGCACTGACCACCCGCAGGTGGAGGAAAGAGAACACCAAATGCTAGCTATGGAAATACTCGATTCCAGGTGGCGAGGCCGCCAGGTGGAGTATTTGGTAGCCTGGGAAGGGGAACCCGAGTCAGAGAACACGTGGGTCCCGGCGGAGGCAGTCGAGGACGAGTACCTTGTGGAAGAGTTCCACCACCTGTTCCCGAGGAAACCCAAACTGCCAGTGAGGTTCTGGGAGGAGGAGTTTGGCACCACCGACGACGACGAGGACTTTGTCGGCTTCCCGGCCTCCGGGGAGGAGGGAGGGGAGGTGTCCGAAGAAGAAGAGGCTAACTGGGGGGCTCCACCCACAGAGAGGTGCAGAGGTGGGTGGGAAGCAGGGTTTGAATCGTCGGAGGATGACGACAGCTCCTTTTGGGGATTCCCCGCATCATCGGCCGAGAATGGGGAAGAGGGTAGGTCAAAAGGTCGGGCCGGGGGTGGAGGGGGTCCTGGGGGGGAGGTGGATGTCAGGGAACTGCCATCGGAGGAGGAGGAGGAGCTGAGAAGGCTCCAGGATGATGGCAGAGAAGCTTCCAGCAGAAGGAGGGGTAGCCCACAAGCTGGGGAAGGAAATCAGCGTAGCACCAGTGGAGAAGGGGAGGAGATAGAGGAAGCGGAGAGGTGGCTCCAGGACTCTGCGCAAGAGACAAGCGGAGAAGGAACCAGTGCTCCCTTGCCAGCTCCCACATTGCGCAGAAAGTTGTCGCGCAGGGAGAGAGGGAGGAGACTGGGAGTAAAGGAGTTCTTATGTTGGAGAAGGTTTAAGAAACGCCCACTGACGGATTCTGCCAGCGACTGAGGCAGCCACGAGATAGAGGGCTGCTCTGTCAGAAAGGGTTCAACCATGCCAGACCACCACGAGTGAAGGCAATTTACGCACAAGCAATCCCTAGAACCATAACATCATGTTTATCTCAAAATAGTCTCTCAAGGTTTTTTGGGCCTTCTTAATCACTTCATCATCCCTGAACAAAGTGTCATTCATCCTCCATCTAAAGGAACCAATTGGTATTAGGTTCATCACCATCTTCATTGCATTATGGTCGGAGCAAGTCTTTGGGCAGATTTCCACTTTTTTTGTCTTTGGTGCCAGACCTCTAGTAATCCAAATTTGGTCAATTCTTGCCAATGTCATTTTGGCTTCAGAAAAGAAGGTTCCCTCTCTCCCCAGGGGGTTCTTTGTTCTCCAAATATCTACTAAGTCCAAATTGTCTGTCAACTCGAAAAAGGTTTTCGGTAGTCTACCATCTTTGGTGACTACCTGCCGTTGTGCCTTGTCCATGTTTGTGGATACTACTCTGTTCATATCCCCCATCAAAATCACATTGTAATCCAGATAGTCTGTCAATGTCTCATGCAACTTTTTAAAGAATTCAGATTTTCCCTCATTCGGTGCATATACACCTACTATCAAAAATTTCTCTCCATGCATTTGAATTTCAACTGCCACATATCTTCCTTGGTCGTCTTTCAAGATAAATTTCGGTGATAAGCTCTCCTTGGCATAAATAACTACTCCTCTTTTTTTAACTCTGTCTGAAGAAATAAATTCCTGACCCAATCTCTTATTGATTAATACTTTTCTGTGTAGCCTTATCACATGAGTTTCCTGCAAACAAATCAAATCTAATTGTTCCTTTTTTAATATATGGAAAATTGATTTCCTTTTCTGCGGAGAGTTCAAACCATTACAATTCCAGCTTAATAGTTGCAGAGACATGATGTGTTTATTATGCTTTTCCTCCAGTTGCTCCCAGTGCGTCTTCTTGCTCTGTCGGTATCTGTGGTGTCACCTTATCCAAGTTGCCCAAACCGAGGATTGCTTTTGCCCTATCTATTGTTTCTCTTTCTGATGCTCTTTTCGATGTACTTTGCTCTTTTAGAAGTTCTTTCTGAAGGTCCTCCTCGTAGTCTTTCAAAAATCTGTCCTTATCTTCCACTGATCTTATTTTAATCTTTCTTCCTTTAATACTAAAGGAAAGGCCTTGGGGAAATTCCCACCTGAAAATGATGTTGTTTCTTCTCAGCTGGGCGACCAAATCTCTGTAATTGGATCTGAGTTCCAAAAGATGTTTCGGAATGTCCTTAAATATTTCCACTCTTGTCTGATTTATTTCCAGAGCCTTTTGAAAGTGCAGTCCCAAAATTTTATCTCTCTCCTCTTTGGATCTGAGCATAATCAGGCAATCCCTCGTCTTAATTTTCCTTCCCCCTCTTCCAAGTCTAAAAGCACTCACTATTTTAAATTCCTCTTTCTCCAGATCCAAATCCCAAAAATTTGCAAATTCCTGCGTAAGGAAGTTGCTTAATTTATCTTGTTCAAGTTCCGGTACGGCCCTGATCCTCAAATTTGTTTGCTTCTCTTTCAATTCGATCATAGACAACATTGATCTATGGTCCTCCAATTGTCTGTGAATCGGTGGTATTTTCTCCTCTGTGGCAACCGCTATCTCCTTCGCTTCCTCGGCTGTCTTTCGGGTCGTGGAAGATTCCTCTAGTAATTTCTGTATAGTTTCTGTATTAGTAGTAACTTTTTGGCCCAAGTTATTAATGCTTGCAGTATTTTGATTAATACTTACAGTATTTTGGTCTATTTTGGATGATGCTTCTGCAACTCTTTTATTTGTTTCAGCTATCTCTTCTGTCAATTTATTTATTGACTCCTGAATTTTAGCCAGTCCTGCAGCTAAAACCTCGTCGGTTGACATACCTTTTGGCTTAGGTTGTGCAGGAGCACTCCCTGATGGGCCAGATGTAGAAGCTCTCCTCTGATGTCCAATACCCGTGTGATAGGATCTGCCAGACCTTGTTGTTTTTTCCTGAAGCAGTTCTATTTTCTCTTTCCCATCTGCCATACCACACAAGATAGAAACTCAAGGTCGTCTCACAGCTGCAACTATTTTGCAAGACTGTAGAAAACAGTGGAAATTTCCCCAGTTATTTTTGTAACAGTTCCAACATCCACTAGGGGGACACAATGTCAGCAAGTTGTTACTTTAATAAAAATGTCCTCTTTCTTTCCCTTGTGCCCCCTCCTTATGTTCCAGATACTTTAATATCAGGATAGACCCAACAGAAACTCTGTAATTGATTTTTGCAGAGTCAAATGTCAAAAAGTATCTTTCGCGATTCCTCTGTAAGGCATGTATTGTCCTTTGACAGCCCGAGTCCAGGCGTCGGAGCGGTGGTTCTTAATCTTATAAATATTTTCATGCAGGAAATATATCATTCAATCCTTCCCCCCTCCTCTCCTGCTTTCCGGAGGGGAGATCTCTCTTTTGACATTCAGATTTTAATCCCTTTAAAAACGTCTTTGAAAGTTTTAGCTCGCAGGCTCTTTGCTTTGTTCTATTTACAGGAGTGGAAGGCTGACTTCCTGTTTAAACCTTACCGCTTCGGTTCCAAATAAAGTCTTTCTTGTACTTTAAGTCCAAATTTAAATCCAATTTAATATCCACGTTTCTTTAAATCTAGTTTTTCCCCTACTCACGGGTAGATCTTTTAAAGTCCGAATTGTCCCAGGAAAAAGCCGGCGCTCTCTGGTAACGGCTGTGCGGTGTCGCTCCAAAGAAGAAGCAGTCGACTCTCAGCACCGTGCCACAAACCCCGCCATGCTCCGGAGCCCGTACTGGACTCCTTTGCCGATTTGGGGGGGTGCAAAAGGTGCCCGCTGAGTCCCACGGTTGTAGGCTTCACCCGCCTACGATTTCAGGGGTCCCCCGCGTCGCCGTAGCGGTAAGAGGCAGACTTCTTCAGAGCTCTCCCTCCGGAGATCAGAGGGATGCCGCCATTACCGATGGCCCTTGACCCGGAAGCCTATTACCAGAGTAATTATTATAGAGGTTCTAGCGAACCTGTGCAGACGTTACCGTTGCGAACTTAAAAGGGGGAATGTTATAAACTCTGCTGATATTTTGGGAACTTGTTAGCACAAGTTGGATTAGGATATAATCTCACAATATATCCTCTCCTGCACCCCAGAACATTCCCACACATTCCCCATCAATCAATATTGGGCTAAAAGCTATAGAGCACAATGCTACATGCACCTAAAAACTGGTTTTGAAATAGCCTTGGTCTTGCCTAGTCCCTCAGCCTTGTGAGCATTCCACTTTCTCTACACCAGGCGTGTACCCCTGACCGTGTCCTCCCTTACTCATTTCCCCCCTAAACTAGAAAGCCCCAAATGTTTTAGCTTCTCATCTGGGAGTTGCTCCAGCCCCTTGATAATTTTGGTTGCCCTCTGCTGAACATTCCTGCCCCCCCCCCAAGCTCTGCCTTCAATGCAAACGTGGCAGACAATGCCTTCCCTGCAGTTGCACTGCCAAAAAAGTTCCGTTTTACTTTTAAGGACAGGAAATTCTCCTGCAGGCCATCTGTGCTAAAGAGAGGGTGCAGATATAAGTCTCCTTCTTTTGGACCACCCAATTTGCATAAAAATAAGACAAGATTAAAAGTGTTGAGTTTTCCCCACCCCATGGAAAAGGAGCAAATGAAAAATCCTCTCCTGAGCTGTGGCTGCTACTTCCTGAGCATGAGAGATGAAAAGGGCCTGTATGGATTTGGCAAAGTCAGCATTCACAGTTCGAGAATCACACTTGGCTCATGACCAAGGGTGTCCAAAAATAGCAAAAGCCAAACTTTTGGCTCAGAGTTGAAATGCTGACGTTCCTCTTCTCTATGGTCTGCTGGTCAGCGGATGCCTTGACCAAGACCTGGTTGTCTAACTTTAGACCTTTCGCCTACACCTGCTGTTCTGGGCTATGAAACAAGAGCAGCAATTCAGCCCTTGGCTCACTGCAAATCATGTGTGCAAACACAGAACCTGGCTTTGGGCTGCTTTGCCTCTGACTTACTTTGCAACATCCTCTCCCTCCAGAGGAATCTTGCTTTGAACAAAAGTAACCCACACTGGAGGATCAACTTCACTTTACTTGACTAGACCCAGTGGCGTAGTGGGCTGCGGGGCACAGGGGCAGTTGCCCCAGGCACAGAATTGTTAGAGGTGCACAATTTCAGCACCTGGTGCTGCCTCAATGCAGCTGCACGCTTCCATCACTGGGGTCCGATGACAACGGCTTGTCCATGCGATCAGGTAAGTGACCTCTCCAGACAATGGGGTGGCTCTTCTTTTCTTATCTCTGTGGCTGTGATCCCCTGGGTGATGTGGATGCCATTAGGCAGTCGAATGCGCATGCATACTCCGTCTGTTTCCCTCCCTCCTACCCCCTCCTCCACGTGGCCCCGGGAACTGGCAAGCCATACTATGTCTCTGACTAGGCAGAGCTCTGGCACCCTCCTACCTTGGTGGAGTCTACCTCTTTTTATCTGCAAAAAAACTCATGACAGGAGTCATTACAGGAGATCTTGGATTCTGTATCAGACCCTGATGGCAAAGGTGGTTCTGTTAGACTATGAAGCACCTGAAAGAGTCTCCTGGTACTGTTTTCACCAACAGATCCAGCAACAATGGTCCTCCTCACCGTCACTATCGCCACTTGGTAGGCTCGGCGTTGAGCTCTAACCCGTGTTTGGTCTCATTTGAAGTGGGTTTTTCCACCACCAGCACTTTATCATGGAACTTTGAAGTGTCAGGCATAGCTCTAATGGCTTTAGCCCAAACGTAGCAGAGTTTACCTGCACAGCGAAGAAGCTAGTTGAGGTGGAAATGACTAGTCAGCTAGACTCAAAATAACTATTTACAGGATTTATTAAAAGGGAAAAGAAACCAGCAGAGTTTCTGCATACAAAACAAAGCAAAATAAATCCTTTCTTTCTCTCTCTCTCTTAACCATACACAGCACTCCTACTCCTAACACACCAAACTGTGCTAGCATTCCTAGATAACAGAGTTGAGTGCTGGTCGTTAACCAATCAGAGTAAGTAGTTTCTAGGTCAAGCAGACCTTGGCTTTCTGCCAAGAGTAAATTGACACTGCCTTGAGTTAATTGTGTGAAGCCAGAATCTGTAAGTTTCCATGAGAATCAATTAACAGAAACTGAACACCCCCTCACAGATTCTGCTGGACAATTAACATCAAATAACACCTATGTAGGAGATTATTTTTCCAACACACCTAAACTCTTGCACATTTGCTTGTTCTTTATCTTTGCCAATGGTTTAGTTAATACATCTGCTACATTTTCTTCACTTGATACATAAGTACATGTGATTATATTGTCTTGTACACAGCAACGCACATTTTGGTATTTTACAGAGATATGTTTGGAACGTGATTTGAAACCCTCTGTTTTACTTAAGGTTATACAAGCCTGATTATCAATGTAAACTTGTACTGGTTCTCCACAATTTACATTTAAATCGGCTAACAAATGCTTGAAATAAATCACCTCGTTGCACAATTCACTCAATGCGGCGTACTCGGATTCCGTTGATGACACACTTACAATGTCTTGCTTGCGTGACCGCCAGCTGATTAAAGCTCCACCGACCATTATGACTAGTCCTGTGACAGATTTTCTATCTGGCAAATTTCCCCAGTCACTATCACAATAGCAACTTAACATTTCATCCTCTGAAGAATTTAATTGTAACATATAGCCAATTGTCTGTTTGAGGTATCTCAGAACTTGTTTTACCCCTTTCCAGGCATTTAGTGTGGGTTTTGAGACCAATCTACTTAATATACCTACTGCGTAGCTAATATCAGGTCTGGACCACTGTGCTAGATACAATAAACTTCCAATTACAGAATGATATACATCAGGATGTTCAAATTCAGGACTCTCATCTATATGAAGTGTTTTTATGAAACCTGGATCCATAGGCACCACTGCCCCTTTGCAATCCTGCATCCTGTATGTAGTCAGTAGTTGTCTAACTTTGTTCTGCTGACTAATTAGGCAGCTGCCATCTTGGGCCCAGCACACTTCCAACCCTAGATATGTCCTAACCGGGCCTAAGTCTTTCATTTTGAACTTACTGGACAATTGCTTGGCAAACCTTTTAGTTTGTTTATCAGTTTTGCAAGCATACAATACATCATCTACATAAATCAGACAAAACTCTTGATCACTGCCTGTACCACGTACATAAACGCAATTGTCAGCTGTACTCTGCTTGAAACCAAATGACACTAAGGCCTCATGGAAACATTTGTTCCAAGATCTTGCAGCCTGTTTGAGACCATATAGAGCTTTGTTTAATTTCAACACTCTATTGGAACCTGTCTCATAACCAGGCGGTTCGGCTAGATACAGGTCTTCTGATATTGATGCATGTAAATATGCAGTCTGGATATCAAAATGGTTTAACAGGAGTTTTCTCTTTGCTCCAAGCGTTAGAATCAACCTTACACTTTCCGCCTTAGCAGTAGGGGAAAAAGTCTCGTCATAATCTTTTCCAGGCCTCAGAGTATCCTTGAGCCACTAAACGAGCTTTGTATTTGTACTTTCCTGTCACCAGAGGTTTAAGTTTGTACACCCGCCTGCAGCCTACAATCTTTGCCCCCTCAGGCGCTGCTACTGGTGTAAAGACCTTGTGCTCATTCAGAGAGGACATCTCTTCCTCCATTGCCTGTTTCCAGAGCTCTGCCTCCTCTTTTGGTAACGTTAACACCTCCTGGAAACTCTTGGGCTCTGCAATTACACTAAACACATTTGCAGTATCCGGAGAAAAACGCACCGGAGGCACTTCTTTGTTTTGTCTTTTAGATCTTCTGGGAGAAAATTTTTCTTCTGACCCACTTTCCTCCTCAGAACTATGACCTCTCTTTTGTTGCTTAGCAACTGGTCTCTAGCTAATTCCACTTTCTTGAGAGCTCTTATCTCAACTTTCCTCCCCCTCAGACTCTGATTCTCTATGTTTACCTTCAGAGTCATGAAGCTCCTGAGAAGGTTCAAACCAAACCTCAGTATTGGCATGTAGTCTCTCCCAGCCACTATGTTCACAAAAACTGGCATTCCTGGAGATCACAATGCCATTTGTCCCTTCAGCAAAGCGGAAACCTTTTCCCAGCTCCTGGTAACCCACAAACACTAACTGTTTGGTCTTAGGATCTCCCTTCTTTCTCATTTGTTTTGGAATTAATACCCAGGCTTTTGATCCAAACACATGCAAATGGTCAATTTTGGGTTTTTTGTGAAACAATTTAAAGTACGGAGTTGTACCTATTGTTTGATGGAAGAGCCTATTTTGGAGATAACATGCGGTGAGCATGCTCTCCCCCCAATAAGACATGGGCAAATCAGCATCATCAAGCATGGCAAACATCATATCTTGTAAAGATCTATGTTTTCGCTCTGCAACGCCATTCTCCTCTGGGGAAAAAGCGTTCGTTTTTCTATGCCCAATGCCACGCTTTTGTAACCAATCTCTAAAAGCATTTGACATAAATTCGCCACCTCTGTCCGTCTGAATCCTTTTGAGTTTAATGGACAGAAATCTTTCCACAGATGCCACCCAGCCTTTAAACTTAGTGAACACGTCACCCTTATTCTTCATGGGAAAAACCCAAGAGTAACGCGTGGCGTCATCCACAATTGTTAATGAAAAACGCGATCCACCCCTGCTTACAGGAAATGGACCAATTACGTCCATGTGAACCAGCTGTAGCGGTGACTCACTAACTCTGTCACTTCTGGGGTAAGAGACTCTGTGGGTTTTAACCTTTTTACAAACATTACAATCAAGGTACTTGTTACAACTCTTTAAATCACCCCCATCAGCCAATTCAGACATTTTTAGTATACTTTTCCAGCCAGCATGCCCCATTTTCCTATGCAATAAGTGCACACAGTTGTCATGTATAGCTTTGTTATTCACTGCAGGCTGAGATTTACTGACTACTGCTGCTACTTGAGATCCTGCTTTAAGCCAAAACAAGCCTCCCTCTGACTTAGCAGTGCCTAAAATCTCACCAGCCTTCTTAATAATGCAACTGTCTCCTTCAAAATACACTTTAAACCCAGCTTTTAGCAAACAATCTACAGACATCAGATTGCTCCTTAATGAAGGTACACAAAGTACATTTTGCAGGCATTCACGAAGACAAGGAACAAAAACTGCACCCCCCGAAATCACTTCGGAAGTACTTCCGTCTGCTAGAGTCACCTGGCTGCGCTGTGCTGAGTTCTTGGAAACAAACAATTCATCTGAATTTACGATGTGCCGAGACGCTCCCGAATCGACCACCCAGACAGCTTGTTTCTCATCAGCAATCTTGACCTCTGCAGTCACCAGCTGAGCCGACTGTTTTCGTTTGAAGAATTTCTTTTTATGCTGCTGCTGCTGCTGCTGCTGCTGATCTCGTCTCTGCTCCTGCACCGGCCACTGAGACTTGACCAACTCCGGACATTGTCGTTTTAGATGCGCTGAAGACCCACATCGGAAACAACGCCTAACAGCAAACGCTGACTCTTCACCGGTACGCTGCTTTTGCGTCACCTCTGGCACGGCATGAGAACTCCTTCCAAACCGCCCGCCTGTAGAAGCCTCTGCAGCAAACGACCTTTCTTGCCTCTTCTGCCATTCTTCAATCAAACGCCTAGTGACATAACTGACTGATAAATCACGCTCCTGTAAACCTTCTAGAGACAAAACTAAATTATCCCAGCTTTCCGGGAGAGAACTCAAAATAATAGCCACCTTCTCCTGCTGGTCTAATGCACAGTCTCTTTCCTGTAGCGCAGTAAACTTTAACTGTAAACTGTGTAGGTGTTCCTGCATTGTAACCCCAGGCTGTAACATTGCCTTGTACAATGCCTTGCGAATGGACAGCTTGGAAACCGCTGTCTCACGCACATGGAGTTCTTTAAGTGCTTGCCACACACCTCTAGCTGTCTTGATTCCCCTCACATACGGCAACTGGGAATCTTCCAGCCCCAAGACAATTGTGGCCCTTGCTCTTTGATCTTTATCAAGGTCTTCATCATCAGGCTTCGCAGGAAACTTACTCACCACTTGCCAGAGACGATCCCTCTGCAGCACTGCCTGCATGCGTTCCGACCACAGCAAGTAATTGGAGTCAATTGGTTGTGAGGCCATCTTGAGAGCGATGTCCCTGGAACCCGGAACCAGCTACTCACGACCACCGAGAGAGAAAACAGGAACCACAGCAACCAGCATTCACACGCTGCGTCTGTTGTCCTTGTGTCCACTGCGTCACCAGCTCACAACAGTCAGGAACCAGCCAGTGTCACCAACAGGAACTTCTGGAACTACTGGAACCAACACCGTTGATGCTGACACCACCACAACTCAGGCTGGCAGCACAATACCCATAACCTCATGGAACTTTGAAGTGTCAGGCATAGCTCTAATGGCTTTAGCCCAAACGTAGCAGAGTTTACCTGCACAGCGAAGAAGCTAGTTGAGGTGGAAATGACTAGTCAGCTAGACTCAAAATAACTATTTACAGGATTTATTAAAAGGGAAAAGAAACCAGCAGAGTTTCTGCATACAAAACAAAGCAAAATAAATCCTTTCTTTCTCTCTCTCTCTTAACCATACACAGCACTCCTACTCCTAACACACCTAACACACCAAACTGTGCTAGCATTCCTAGATAACAGAGTTGAGTGCTGGTCGTTAACCAATCAGAGTAAGTAGTTTCTAGGTCAAGCAGACCTTGGCTTTCTGCCAAGAGTAAATTGATACTGCCTTGAGTTAATTGTGTGAAGCCAGAATCTGTAAGTTTCCATGAGAATCAATTAACAGAAACTGAACACTTTAGCTGTCTCAGTAATTGTTTCATCACCCTCAGCCCCAGGGGTAGAACCACAGGGTCATCCAAGTGCCATGCCATTGGAGAGGGTGCTTTTTAAGGTTTGTGGAGCAGCACCCTCTTGTTCCCCACCCCTAAATGTGCTTTCCATGTGTTTGGCCGCCGTCTCTCGGGTCTCCCCAGATGAATTTGCTATTAGAAGGAGGCATGTGATGCCATAATCCTGGAAAGAGATTCTGGAGAGAAGCACTTGACCCAATTTTAGCCTTTGATTCTGTGAGAGGCGCCCAGTGCTTGGTCTTACTAGCTGCAGCTCAACTTTAACTATGTTTACAGCAGAGGAGCAAGTCCTGGAGGGCTGGCTTCCTATTCTGCCTCTATGGGTGAGTTGGCATTGATGAGGAAAATTCCGGGGTGTGAGGCTACTATATTCTTTCAAAATATACTCCGGCCCACCACATGCTCTTGTGGGATGTGAAACACAAGAGCAGTCAAGTACAACATTCCTGGAGTGCACATGTTTACACATGGGGAGGAATGTTTGTCCAGTCAGCAGGTAAACTTCCTGTTTCCTTCTGGGCTGGGACAAACTTCCTCTACATGTGACTAAAGGTGGGTGTGGCCTCACCTGTGCAGGTAAGGACAAAAGCACAGGGCAGGGCAGCCATCTCTCTCTCTCTTTCACCACATGCATCGAAGAAGCAACATCTGCTTAGCCAAAGATGCCCTCTTGGCCTCCAGCCAAGAGAGGACAAAGGGACTGTCTTCTTATGGAATAGTTTTCAAGTGTATGTGTCAGGGGTTCAGGAGCAGAGGCACAGGAAAGGGAGGAAATGGAGAGCGAGGGGGAGGAGTCCGAAGGAAATGTCAGCGATGACAGCGGTCCGAGGTCTCTGAGTCTTTCCAGTGAATCGGATGATTCACAGAAAGGGGCTCCCATGGTCAGGGCAAGGGGGGTGCCCAGGGGGACACCCCAGGAAGAAGGGGCCAGAGGGGACTCAGAGAGCAGCAGTTGGAAATCCGGACCAGCGTCCACACCAGAGTGCAGTAGGGGGGAGGAGTCCCAGGCATCGGGATCAGGCGGCGCGCTGCCAGCGGGAGAACATGAGGGAGGATTGACCACGCCTCCGTCGGGGAGCGAGGAAACGGTCAAGAGGAAGGTTGAAGGCTGCGCGCGCGCGCGCGCCAAGTTCAAATGTACAGGAGGGCGGCACAGTTGGCAGCCCGGATAGGGAGCCAGGTCCTAAAGCCCGCCGAAGAGAGGGGGAGGAGTCAGGGGGGTCAACGTCTGCGTCGGAAGAGTCCAGGAAGGAAGGGACCCCGGAGGGCAGCAGGACCCAGAGGAGGAAGGAGAGACGGAAGAGGTGGAGTAAGGCTAGAGTCTTAAACTGGTGTACAGGGGGCGGAGATTCAGATGGAGCTTCGCCGGTCTAGACCCTAGACGTAGAGCTGGGGCGCTGCGGCTTGGAAATGGAAACTGTACTTCAATAAAGACTTTGGTACATTACTACCGGCTAGCGTTGGTCCTCTGTGAGCTGGGACCAGGAGCCAGCTCTGACAGTAAGCTCCATCCCTCAAAAAGTTTTGGCACCAAGAACCTCGCAACGTGAGTCGACGCAGCGAGGGCAGAGGAGTGGTGCTTCGCGAGCTCACACAAATCAGGCAAGATGACTACAGAACAGCAACTAACAGAACTGCGAAATGCAGTGACTCAACTCAACGCGGAGGTACTGGCCTCCAAGAAAAGGGAAGAGGAAATGGATGCCGCCTGCAGAGATCTCCGAGCCAGGTTGGAAGTGCTTTCTACACTGGGGCAACCGGGACCCAAATCAGAGGGCATTGGACTGGGGAGAAGGGGAGGCAGCCTGGTATCTCATTTCGACGGGAGTTTACAGCAGTACCCTAACTTCCGAGCAGACCTGCTTTTTGTGCTGGATCTGCTAGAAAAAGACTTTAGAGATGAGCGAGAGAAAGTGGGGTTTATCTTGTCCCATTTGCATGGGGAGGCCAAAACGTGGCTGAGGAATTTATGGAGAGATAATGATCCGGCGCTCCAAAATGCGAATGCTTTCATTAAAGCGATGGATTCGTGTTTTTTATCAAAGATAGACATCGATATTGCCAGAAGAGACATACACGGGCTTAAACAAGGCAGAGCCAGTGTGAGGCAGTACCATGCCCGCTTTTTTGGATTAGTCCATGCACTGGGATGGGAGAAAGATTCTGCTCCAGTGAGAGACCTTTTTTGGGAAGGCTTGAATGCAGAGGTGAAAGCTGAGATTGCAAGGGGGGAGAGACCAAAGAGCACTCAGCAAGTGGTCCAGAGGGCGCTGGAGATTGGGGTGCGTCTGGAAGAACGTCCTTGGAACAGAGAAGAAGGACGTTGGGGACGGGCGCCAGCCAGAGCACCTCCCCTCTCTCCCAAAGATGCAGCGCGTGCGCAATCCACACCCTCGCAGGGAGGGGGAGAAGAACCGATGGAGATTGGAGGTGCCAGGGCTCAGTCAGCTACCAGAGCCCTAACACCGGGAGCAGTCAAAGGAAAGCCTCCTAGAGGGAACAGGAAGTGCTACATCTGCGACAGTGCTCAGCACATGGCGAAAGAGTGTCCCCAGAGGCTCCATAAGCACACTGCAGCCTCTGCAACAGTCACAGACGCAACTCAGCAGAGAGCACCACAGCAGGGAAACGACAGAGTCTGGCTGGAGGAAGAGGCGCTGGGGTCCAGCCAGACAAGTCAGTGAAGCAATCCCCAGCAATTTTGCAGCCCACAGACCCCCTCCCACCCAAACCAGTGGTGCAGCTTACAGCGTCACTCCAACTGCCAAATGGACTCACTATGGAAGTGCCAATCACCATTGACTCTGGTAGTAACGCAGACTTTATAGGACTGGATTTTATTCAACAGCACAACATAGCACTACTGCCAGCCACGCTGCCTCTGCAGGTTGTCACGGTGGATGGCAGGGAATTGCTGGGGGGGCAAGTGGTGCAGCAAACGCCTCCCATGGTGATGCAAATTGGGAATCACCGAGAAGTCATCAGCTTCAATGTCACCCGCTTGTCGGACACGCCTGTAGTATAGGGCATGAGTTGGCTGCACAGGCACAGCCCAGCTTTGGCGTGGTACCAGCGCCAACTGACCTTCGGTTCCTCTTACTGTGCGGAACATTGCATCCTGCCTAGCCCGGAAGGGGAAGAGGATGACCAGCAGCTACAATTAGGCACGCTGCAAGCAGTGCCACTCAAGTATGCAGCGTTTTTGGAGGTTTTCTGCGAGAAAGAAGCGGACAAGCTGCCTCCCCACAGGCCCTATGACTGCAAGATTGACCTCCTGCCAGGGGCGACGCTGCCAACCGGGAAGCTGTATTCCATGTCTGAAGACGAGCTGCAAGAACTCAGGGAGTTCATAGACCTCAACTTGAAACGCGGTTTCATCCGGGAGTCGAAGGCAGTGGGGGGCAGTCCTGTATTCTTTGTGAAGAAGAAGGACACGCCCCAAAAGAGGCTTGTAGTGGACTTCAGGATCTTAAATTCCAAGACCAAGCCCACGGCCTTTCCTATGCCCAAAATAGACGACCTGCTCGCAACGGTGAGGAAAGGACGCGTTTTCACGAAGTTGGACCTGCGAGGGGCGTACAACCTGATTCGCATACGGGAGGGTGACGAATGGAAGACTGCCATGTTCACGCCCCTGGGCACCTATGAATACAGAGTCATGCCTTTTGGATTACAAAATGGCTCTCACTGTTTTCAAGCCTTCATGCATCACGTACTGGCGGGTCTCCTCTACAAGAAATGCGTCTGCTTCCTGGACGACATCCTGATATTCTCGGAATCAGAGAAGACCCACGAGGGAGACGTCAAGGAAGTTCTGCAGGGACTGCAGGAGCATAGGCTGTACGCCAAGCTGGAAAAGTGCCAGTTCGACAGGAAGGAGGTAGATTTCCTGGGCTACAAGTTGTCGGACAAGGGGCTCGCCATGGACAGCGCCAAGGTTCGCGCAGTGTTGGACTGGAAGAGCCCGCGCAATCAGAAGGAGGTCCAGCGGTTTGTGGGTTTCGCCAACTTTTACCGCAAGTTCATCAAGGGGTTCGCGATGCAGACAGCGGCCATTACCGACACGCTCAGCTCCAAGAAGAAGAAATTCATCTGGACGGAGCAAGCGGAGCAGTCCTTTCAGAACCTCAAGCGTCTCTTCTCGTCCGAAGAGCAGCTACTGCACGTGAATCCCAGCAGACCGATGAGAGTTGAAACGGACGCCTCAGACAGAGCCGTGGGAGCAGTACTGTTGCAGCAGGACCCGCATGGGGACTGGAGACCGTGCGCCTTCTACTCTCGAAAGCTCAGCAAGTCAGAGCAGAACTACACCATCTGGGACAGGGAGTTGCTGGCCATTCATGCAGCATTCAAGGCGTGGCGGCACTTCCTCATCGGAGCCAAACACACAGTGCAGGTTCGCACGGACCATAAGAACCTGGAGTACTGGCGTACGGCAAGGTTCCTGAACCAGCGGCACATACGATGGGCGGAGTTCTTTGCAGATTTCGACTTCAGGATAGAGTACATCCCAGGCGACAACAACATCATGGCAGATGCACTGTCCAGAAAGCCGCAATACCTCGACGAGGCGGCACTAGCAGCGGCCAAGCACATTTTCGCACCGGAAGCGTGGGCGTGCGCTTCAGCAACCGTGGACCTGGAAGCTGTCCGTCGAGCGCTTCAGGAAGACCCCTTTGCACAAGCCAAGATGGAGGAGGTGCACAAGGGCACGGCGAAGGACGACGAGTTCCAGATACGCGACGGATTGCTCATACGCAGAGGGGCCCTCTACGTACCGGGAGACGACCTCCGCGCGAAAGTACTGCAGCAGTTGCACGACGCACCCACCGCCGGGCACTTTGGCAAAGAGAAGACGGCAGAATTAGTAGCCAGAGATTTTTGGTGGCCCAAGATGCGGGTGGAAGTCGCGGAGTACGTCTCGAGGTGCGACACCTGCCAAAGGGCCAAGTCAGTGCACAAACCTCCGGCGGGCCTGCTCGAACCGCTGCAGACACTGAGCGCACCGTGGGAGAGAGTGGCCCTGGACTTTGTCACGGATTTACCCAGCTCGAGGGGCAAGACGGCAGTGCTAGTGGTGGTGGACATGTTCACCAAAATGGCCCACTTCATTCCGTGCGCGAAGGTGGCCACGGCGGAACAGACCGCCAAACTGTTCATAGACCACGTCTTCAGGGTTCACGGTCTGCCACGGTCTATCTTGTCCGACCGGGGGCGACAGTTCATCTCGAACTTCTGGCAGAAGCTGATGGGTTTCCTGAACGTCAAGATCAACCTAGCGTCGGCGAGACACCCGCAGACCAACGGACAAGCGGAGCGAGTCAACGCCATCATGCAGCAGTACCTGAGATGCTACGCAAATCAGCAGCCGGCAACATGGGTGGACTACCTGCCGCTCGCTGAGTTCGCCTACAACAACACGAAGCACGTGTCCACGGGGGTGACACCGTTCTTCGCCAACAACGGGAGGCATCCCAGAACCTTCCCGGGATTAGAGAGACTGGGGGAGGGGGAGCCACAGGCAGCGGAAGCCTTAGCGTCAGAATTGCAGGAAGTTCACGAACAGCTTCGGAGGCAGTTAGAACTAGCAAAGCACGCATACAAACTGCAGGCTGACAAACACAGAAGGGTTGGGGAAGACATACAGGTGGGAGACTGGGTTTGGTTAGCAGCCCAGGCAGTGCCGACCAGATCGTTAGCGAAGAAGAAACTCGGACATAAGCAGCTAGGACCTTACCAAGTCGAGGCACAGGTCAATCCAGTGGCCTTCCGGTTGACACTTCCGGAGGGATCCAGAATGCACCCAGTGTTCCATAGATCAGTGCTCACGCCCTACAAAGCACCTCACAGATTTCAGGTGCCGGGCACGGCACCAGACCCGTGCTGGGAGACGCCCACAAGGAGGGGGTCGCCAAGAGGGGAACCCATCAACCAGGTCACGGAGATTTTAGACTCGAGATGGGGGGAAGAGGGAGTAGAATATTTTCTCGCCAGCGAAGGTACCCCGGCCAGCGCCAACCGTTGGGTGCCGGACTATGCCTTGGACGAGCCTCTTCTCAAGGAAGAGTTTCATGCCTTGTTCCCGCACAGGCCCATGCCAGCAGCGTATTTCGACGACTGGCTTTTCACACCCACGCTTTCAACCAGCACGTTCCAGGGGTTCACCTCGGACGAAGAACCGGCACTAGACACACGTTCCCCGGAGGGATCGCCCTCGGGGTCTGCCTCAGACCGCTCTTATTGGTGGGACGATCGACCAGAGGAGCGGTGGAGCAGGAAGTGGCTGGGGGGTCCTTGGCAGGCAACGGCCCAAGAGGTGACCGGGGGAGAGATGGACATGGACGTACTGGGGGAGGACCTTGGGTTCGAGCACGGCGGCACAGAGATGGAAGCAGAGGAAATCGAGGTCGACGAGAGCACGGAGGACGAGCCGGACTTATCCGGCTGGATGCACGCCAAGGGGGACGAACTGTATCCGCCATTCACCCCCACAACGACGGAGCACCCAGCACCCACACCTGAAGGAGGGGAGGGGGGAAGGGGGGGCTTCGAGGGGGGGATGGATGTCAGGGGTTCAGGAGCAGAGGCACAGGAAAGGGAGGAAATGGAGAGCGAGGGGGAGGAGTCCGAAGGAAATGTCAGCGATGACAGCGGTCCGAGGTCTCTGAGTCTTTCCAGTGAATCGGAAGATTCACAGAAAGGGGCTCCCATGGTCAGGGCAAGGGGGGTGCCTAGGGGGACACCCCAGGAAGAAGGGGCCAGAGGGGACTCAGAGAGCAGCAGTTGGAAATCCGGACCAGCGTCCACACCAGAGTGCAGTAGGGGGGAGGAGTCCCAGGCATCGGGATCAGGCGGCGCGCTACCAGCGGGAGAACATGAGGCAGGATTGACCACGCCTCCGTCGGGGAGCGAGGAAACGGTCAAGAGGAAGGTTGAAGGCTGGGCGCGCGCGCCAAGTTCAAATGTACAGGAGGGCGGCACAGTTGGCAGCCCGGATAGGGAGCCAGGTCCTAAAGCCCGCCGAAGAGAGCGGGAGGAGTCAGGGGGGTCAACGTCTGCGTCGGAAGAGTCCAGGAAGGAAGGGACCCCGGGGGCAGCAGGACCCAGAGGAGGAAGGAGAGACGGAAGAGGTGGAGTAAGGTTAGAGTCTTAAACTGGTGTACAGGGGGTGGAGATTCAGATGGAGCTTCGCCGGTCTAGACCCTAGACGTAGAGCTGGGGCGCTGCGGCTTGGAAATGGAAACTGTACTTCAATAAAGACTTTGGTACATTCCTACCGGCTAGCGTTGGTCCTCTGTGAGCTGGGACCAGGAGCCAGCTCTGACAGTATGTTACTTTTCTAAGCTAAGTCTGCCTTCTGGGATCTGATTGTGAACAGAATGTGAGCAAACTCTTTTTATACTTTTATAGAAGACTGTGTCATGTCTTATCTTTTATGAGGGAATAAGGGGGAAATACCAGAACAGTTATTATAGAGGCTTTAGCGAGCCTGAGCAAACGCATCCGCTGCAAATTTTAGAAGAGGGGAATGTTACTCTGCTAAATTGTGGAACTTGTTAACACAAGTTGGATAAGGATATAATCAGACAATATATCCTTCTCACTCAGTACAAGCTTAACACAGGCAAACATGTCCAGGCACCTCTTAAGTAAAGCTAAAGGTAAAGGGAGCCCTGACCATTAGGTCCATTCGTGACCGACTCGGGGTTGCAGCGCTCATCTCACCTTATTGGCTGCCGAGGGAGCCTCCATAAAGCTTCCGGGTCATGTGGCCAGCATGACTAAGCCACTTCTGGCAAACCAGAGCTGTGCACGGAAACACCGTTTACCTTCCCGCCGGAGCGGCACCTATTGATCTACTTGCACTTGGACGTACTTTCGAACTGCTAGCTTGGCAGGAGCAGGGACTGAGCAACAGGAGCTCAGCCCGTCGCGGGGATTCGAACTGCCAACCTTCTGATCGGCAAGTCCTAGGCTCTGTAGTTTAGACCGCAGCGCCACCCATGTCCCTCCTGCACATCCATACTGTTGGTACTAAATGGTTAAGAGGTAACAAGTCGCTCTAATCACTGAGCAGCTGGAAGTCATTAAGCATCCAGGAATGTGAGTTAGTTTGTATAAATAGTCAGTTCACCCGTGTGTTTTCCTCCGCCCCCTTTTTGACCTGACTCGCAGACTCAGTTTGTGGCCATGGGCGTGTTTGCTGATATGAGTTAAGTTTAGAGTAAAGTTTTCTTTATGCCAGAGATAAAAGCATGTGTGCTTTATCGCCAGGGTTTTTCTTTTGCAAAGAAGGTTTTTTTCCTGAGTTCCAAGGTGCTTGCTCCAGGATTCTTCATTGAAAGGTACTGACTCTCCTGCCTTCTTCAACCGCTGCACGAAATTCTCTGCTGAGATAAGATTTATGGCGTTGGAAGCGCACTGGACGTTTACTTAACATTAAACTAATTAAAGTTTAATGGACAGGTTATGGATGTTTGTACGTCAAGAAGGAGATAAGGAGTGCAGTTCAGAGTGATTTATGAAAGGACTGGAGCGAAGACAGAAGCGGTTGCCGACAACGAAAGCCTTTAAAGCAGCTTGAGTCCTGCAACGTGCCTAGAAAAAAGTTTTAAACAGGCACTGCGCAGTTTGTACTCGCTGGAAGACGTCTTATTCCTCAAGGAGCCACCTCAGCAGCTGGGAGACGGTCTACAGGTGTGTGAGTATCGTTCCTAAGCCCCAGGGAGGATGGCAGAGTCCCAGGAAAGTTTTGCTGTCCCGTTTACGCGACTCAATGGAACAAATTGGCAAGATTGGAAGGCTAGAGTAAGGGTTTGGTTGCAAGCAAAAGAGTTGTGGAGTTGTACTGAAGCACCGCCTTTACAGGCAGCTGCAGACGCGTCTTCAGAAGACAAAGCAGCAGCAGCAGCTTCACAGAAACGCGAGAGGAAAGCCCAAGGTCTATTTGTTTTGGCAGTGGGACCACAGCAAATGCCTTATGTTTCTGAGTTAAAGAACACGCATGAGGTCTGGACGGTTCTGAAGCGGCTAAATTCCAGAAACACTGCGGGAGCCAAGATCCATGCTACAAGATGTTTGTTTGATTTACGTCTCCAACCGGGAGTGTGTGTGAAAGAACATATTGCCAAAATGGTGTCTGTCTTTAATCAACTAAGACAGCTGGGCATTCCTTTCTCTATGGAGCGGCAGTCATACATATTGTTGTCTTCTCTTGATAAAAGCTATGAGACTCTAGCTTTAACTTTGGAAGCTATGCCTTCAGCTGAATTAACCCTTGAATACATTTCTTCTCAGCTCGCAGATGAACAGGATAAAAGGCAAAGAGAAAGAGGTTTGTCTTCAAAGGGGAGTTGTGCTGTGCCTAAGAGTGGGGATGCTGAGTTTGAGAACACAGTAAATGCTTTTGCAGCTAGACACTGTTTTCGCTGTGGTTCCTCTTCCCATTTAATCAGGAACTGCACACGTGAACCTGGTCAAGACAGCACCAAGGCTGGTACCCCTAGTTACCAGACAAGGAGTTCCAGGGGACGTCAAAGAAGAGGAGGAGGTTGTGGCTACTCCCACAGCACACAGCACTTGGCTTCAGCAATGGCGTTGATGCAAGTGCGTGGCCAAGGCAGCAATCTACGCTGGTTGATCGACAGTGGTGCATCTCACCACCTGGTGGCACCATCTAGTGTCCGTTTGCAGAATTGCAGGCATTTGCAAACCCTTAAAGTTGTGACAATGGCAGATTCAACTAAACGTTCCTTAGAGACCGTAGGCACAGTGTTCTTGAATTGTTTGCATACAGAAATTGATGCCTATGTGGTAAAGGGAATGAAGGGGTGTATTTTGTCTGTGTCAGAACTTGATAGAGATGGGTTTAAAACTGTGTTTGAAAATGGGGTTTGCACTATTTCAAAGAATAACGTATCTCTTTTGCAGGTGGAATGCAGAAATGGGTTATATTATTTTGAGACAAGTCCAGATGAAGTTGAACAGGTTCATGCTGGTTGTGTGAACTCGCCTACCCATAATTCTTGTGTTCATTTATGGCACCGCCGTTTGGGACATATTAATTTTCAGTATGTTAAAAGGCAACCTGAATTATCAGAAGGGTGCACAATGAACAAATGTACTAAGTATTTGGATTGTACTGCATGCAAAAGGGCGAACGTTCATAGATGCAGCTATCCCAGTTCAGGTAGGAAATCTAACAAAGTATTCCAACTTGTGCATATGGACCTATGTGGCCCAATGCCTGTTGCTAGCATGGGAGGTTCGAGGTATGCACTGTGTCTCTCGGATGACAAAACAAAAGTCACATGGTTTTTTCCTCTCAAAACAAAAGCAGATACTGCAGAAACAGTTAAAAATTGGGTTCATGCAGTAGAACTTGAATTCGGTACTAGAGTACTTGCTTTTCAGACAGACAGAGGGTCAGAATTTACCGGGTCTGTGTTGCAGAATTTCTTTAAGAAAAAGGGAATTAAGCATCGTCTGTCTACACCTTATTCCCCCCAAGAAGGAGGCGTGGCCGAACGTAAAAACAGGGTTCTGCAAGAGTTGGCAAACTCTATGTTGTTTGATTCTAAACTCCCTCAAAGTTACTGGGCGGAAGCCTGGCAGACGGCTACTCATATTCTGAACCGAGTATATAATTCGGTAATTGATACTACGCCATATTCTGCTTTATACGGGAAGAAGCCCAAAGTTAATTACTTTTGGGTGTTTGGATCTCAAGCCTATGTACTTATCCCAAAAGCGTTAAGGAAAAAGGGAAGTCCAAAGGCTAGGAAACTCATCTTTTCTGGATACGAACCACACGCCAAATCTTGGAGGTTCGTGAACCCAGATGGGGTTACTACAAGAGTGGTCATCAGTAGGAGCGCTGAATTTTGTGAGCAATCTGGATGGACTCACTTACATGCTAACCCTGACATTTTGAGAGATGATTTAGGCATTTATGCTGAGAATGAAAGTCCAAAAGGTGGTGAGCCAGAAGGGGATGGTGCACATGGTTCAGATGCAGATTCTGACCAGGCACAAGGTTCTTCTCCTAAGGTAGAAAAACCAGAATCTAGGAGTGTTCCAACATCGCCAGTCAGTAGGCCTAGCAGACAGCAAAAGCGAAGCAGGTCGCCCGCAACCCCAAGCCCAAGGGAGGTATCTAGATGGAGGTCTTTATCCCTAGGGGCGCATCCAGATATAAAGTCTGAGACAGATTCTGACAGCCAACGGTCAGAGGGGGCACAAGAGGAACAATTGCGCAGATCAAAACGTGCCACAAAGGGCAAACCACCAGAGCGGTTTAAGGTGACAAGTGTATACGTAAAAATGGCACAGTGTGAACCAGATAGCTATATAGAGGTACAACAGCTTCCAAGCTCAGAAGCCGTAAAGTGGCAGGAAGCAATGGAAAAAGAGATGGCTTCAATGAAGTCTCTCGGTGTGTTTACAAGTACAGAGCTTCCGAAAGGGCAACAAGCTGTAGGTTGTCGATGGGTATATCGTTTAAAGCCCACAACTACTGAGGAGTTGCAATATAAAGCCCGACTAGTTGCAAAAGGATTTTCGCAGCGCAAAGGTGTTCACTATTCTCAAATCTATGCCCCTACTTCAAGATCGGAGTCATTAAGAATGCTTTTAGCCTCTTCAGCTAAGAAGGGAAATAAGCTGTTTCATTTTGATGTCAATGTGGCTTATTTAAATGCAGACTTACAGGAGGAAGTCTATATGACACCACCACCAGGTTTTGAAGGAGACAAGCCAAACCAGGTCTGGCGCCTACACAAATCCATTTATGGGTTGAAACAGTCCGCCCGTAATTGGAATTCCTGCTTAAACGATGCTCTAGAGAGCATGGGGTTCAGAAAGAGTGCAGCAGATGCGTGTCTTTATCTAAAAGGCTTGGGATGTGAACAAGAAGCAGTTTTGATATTTGTTGATGATTTATTATACAGTGGAAAGGACGATAAACTTGCACAACAATTTGCCACAAAGCTTGGAGAAAAGTTTCAGATAAAATCACTAGGCACTGTATCTGTTTATCTAGGAGTTAAAATTCAGCAAGATGAAAATGGGAACAATTGGCTCAGCCAAGAAGCTAAGATCCAGCAGTTACTGGAAAGGTTTAAAATGGACGACTGTGCTGGTGTTAAAACCCCAATGGAGTTAAGTTGCACAAAGGATGCTCAAGCCGAGCAACAGGCAGAGTTCAGTAATCCCGGGGTTTACCAGTCAGTGATAGGCAGTTTACTCCACATTGCACAGTGGACTCAGCCCGATATAACATATGCTGTCAACATGCTGTGTAGACAAGCTGAAAAACCATCAATGCATGCTTGGCAAGGAGTAAAAAGAGTTTTAAGGTATCTCCAAACTACCAAAAGGTTTCGCTTAAAACTATCAGCAGAGGGCAGCACACAACTTGAATGTTGGGCCGACAGCAGTTGGGCAGATGCTGGACCAGATAGAAAATCAGTGTCAGGAATGGCGATAAAATTTGGAAATGCACTAATTGGTTGGAGATCAAGAAAGCAATCACTTATAGCTTTAAGTTCAACTGAATCTGAGTTCAATGCATTATCAGACGTATGTAGAGAACTGGAATTTTACAAGCAACTGGTACAAGAATTGTTTGGAGAATGTTCCCTACCTATCAGAGTGTGGGAAGACAATCAACCTTGTATTAATCTAGCTAAATCAGGTGAATTCAAGGCACTCACAAAACACTTGGATATCCGTTATCAAAATGTATGCCAAAGTGTAAAACAAGGTTTAATTGAACTAAAGTATTGTCCAAGCAAAGAAAATCTCGCAGACGGTTTTACAAAAGCTTTGAGTCCGCAATCTCATAAATATTTCTGTTCAGGTTTAAATTTGAATTAAGGTTGGTACAGCTCAGTGTTACGAGCGAGAGGGGGTGTTGGTACTAAATGGTTAAGAGGTAACAAGTCGCTCTAATCACTGAGCAGATGGAAGTCATTAAGCATCCAGGAATGTGAGTTAGTTTGAATAAATAGTCAGTTCAGTACAGGAAAGATTTGGGGGTGTTTTACTGTTTTGGATGTTTCAATTTGCTGGGAGCGCTCAGAATGGCTGGGGCAACCCAGTCCGATGGACAGCATAGAAATCTCAATGTTGAATTTGTGTGATTTCCTTTTAGAGCCATTCAAGTTGGTACTTTTCAGCACCTATGGGTGTAGTGGCATCTGGTGACTTGTGGGAGTCAGTCTGCAGCTCACCACACCTCAGCCATTTTTTTAGAATGTTGGATTGTTTTGATTGAGCCCAGCTTTGGCTGGGGAGGGCGGGGTATAAATAAAATTTATTATTATTATTAAATTTATTATGTATCACCAGAGATTACAGAACCCCAGCCGAGTCTTCAGAGATGTCCTGCTCTCAGCAGAACAGCTTCTTCCAGAGCAGTGGCGGAGCAGGGTGGGGGCGGTCCGCACTGGGTGTCATCCTGCAGGGGGGGGGGCATTCACTGTAGGCTTGGGAAGCTGGGGGTCGTGGGTGGGTGCTCCCGGCTGGAGGAGGCAGGCAGGGGAGAGGACGGGAAGGAGGCAGGTGAGCAAAGAACGGAGGGGGGCAGGAAGGGGAGAGGAAGGAAGCGGGATGGGTGGGTGCGCCTTTCATTCTGCCTGGAAGACCAGCGCCTACAGCTGGACTACCAAGTGGATTGAAAGGGTCACTTTGGGGGCAGCGCTGCAAAGGCAGAAGGGATCTTGGCCGGTTTCTCAAAAGGGAAAGTGAGTTTCCCTCTGACAAACGCTTTCTGCCTCCCCTCTGCAAAGCTCCACATGTTTCCGCCCCACCCTGTCCTCAGCTAACCCCCCACTTAGAAGCCACTCTTGGGTTATTGACTTCTGTGTGCTTGTGTATCTGTGTCTCTCGTGTGGGGTTCCTCTCTGCGTAAAGTCTTCAAGCTGTGCCTGTGTGCGCCTGACAAATCGGCCCCATTGCCTTTCCCTCGTCAAAATTTATCTTTCCCCCCACCTCCAGTCTCCGTTGTGGGTCCTGGCTGAGAGGAAAAACAGAAGACGGGGGGCCATCGGTCAGGGATAGTCTACTTGAGATTCCTGCATTGCCCCAGGGGGTTGGCTTGATGACCCTCAGGGTTCCCTTCCAACTCCACTCTTCTCTGGTGCAGGCTTGTGCAGAGTTTTAGGTCCAAGTTGGGTGCAAGGGGTGCAGCCCATCTTATGCACTGCCGGCTCGGGAAGAAGTCCCACTGATCATGATGAGACTCGCAGGCGAGTAGATTGCTGCTGTGCAGGCCTGCTGTTGAAATCAATGTTTTCCTTTTCAGAGCATGGTGAAATCCCCATAACTAAAACTTCCCCTTCCGTAGTTTCTGTCAGGAGTTCAGCCTACACTCGAGTAGCACCCTGGCAGAGACACATGCCCGACTGGCATGTTCCCTCCCTCCTGGTCGATCGTTTGGGAGCTTCATAAGCTTTCTTCAGCCCGAACATCACAGCGACCGATGCCAAGCGACACCGGCACACTTAGGGATCCGCAGAGTTTGTGCATCCTGCGTGACAGACCTCAGCAACTCAGCATTTTGGCTAATCGACTTTATTTACATGTAAACACACACACGGAGCACTGTAACATGGCTCCCTCTCTCTCGAGCATCAGACAGTAAAGAGAAAAAGAACAAAGGACAATAGTCCCACTTCACAGAACACAGGAACACAAACATCCTGTCGCCGTCACTTCCCACTCCGTGGAGTCAAAACATAGACAACAATCCCATGACTGCAATCATGGAGCTGGAATTCTCACAGTTTCAAGCGCTACCACAGGTTCCGCAGAATATCTGTACTGCATGGTTTAGTGTGGCAGCACCTGCCCTTTGGAACTCCCCGCCTCTTGCAACAAAGCACGTGCCTTTGCTAGACGCTTTTCAGGCACCTGCTAAAAGCATTCTTGTTGAGGCAAGCATACCTAGAAGCTTAGGAAGTTGAAGTAATTTTCATCTCTTTTAATATTTTAGCTTTTGTATGTTTTAAAGTAGGATTGTTGATTTTTCTTGAAATATATACCCCCCCCCCATTTTCTTTATTTTCCCTTCTCCTCCTCCTGCTGCTGCTCCTCCTTGTGTTCCTCACCTGAAGGAAAAGCCAAAGAACCACCATTAACATTGGTGCCTGGTATGTGCAACCATATGCTGTATTTTTATTATTTTTGGCAAGAAAATGGGCACACAAGGAGGCAGCAAACCTTTCTGCCCTTCCAAGGCAGCACATGCGCAGTCTGCTACTGGCCTCTGGTCTCCTGCGCGTGGGGTGGGGGTGGGGAGGAGGCCACCCCTTCCACGCAGCGAAGGTGACCCTGCCATGGCTACCAGCTGCCCACAAAGGCGCACTGAACTGGGCTCCAGACTGTGGTGGGACTCCCCTAAGCCCCAGCCAACATGGCCAGCGCTCATCAGGGATGATGGGACTTGAAACCCATTGGGAGGGAGGGCCATGTGAAGACAGGATTCTCAAAAATACCTCTGGCTTGCGGCTCCTGGAGTGTTGCTGGCAACGCCTGGAGTTTCTCTTCAAGCTCCCGGAGCTTCACACGCAATGCTTCAGCTTCCTTAAATACTGTTTCAGCTGCATGTCACACCTCAGCCAAAAGAGATGCTATCACTGAGAAAAAGAAGGGAGCATCTGTGCATGTCATTCCGGTCAAGTTGCACCAAAGTGGGACTTGTTCATCTGAGCTCCACAGGCTGGTTTTTCTAATTGTTTGACTGGGGTTGTTTGTTGGTTTTTCTTTAACTTGGGCAAGGCCCAAGTTAACCTTGTAATTCCTAAATCATTTTAAACACTTTGAAATACTTTCTAAAATTCTGCTTTTTAACATTTATGTAAACGATGTAATAAAGGAACCCAAATGGCCAGATATTTCCCTGTTTCAGTTTTATCCCAGAATGTATCCATTTTGCTACATGCCAACGATACGGTGTTGTTAGCACAAACGCAAGTGGGTATGAGGCGATTACTAAAGAACTTTGGGAGACTGTGTCGTAACAAAGATTTGAATACAAATTATTCCAAGACAAAAGCTGTAGTATTGGGGGCACAGCCCAGGAAGCAGAAATGGCTCCGAAATGGACAAGCCATTGAACAAGCCAGGCATTTAAATTACAGTGGTACCTCTGGTTGCGAACGGGATCCGTTCCGGAGCCCCATTCGCATCATGAGCAGAACGCAACCCGCGTCTGTGCGTGTGTGGGTCGCAATTTGCTGCTTCTGCGCATGCGCGTGACATCATTTTGAGCGTCTGCACATGCGCGAGCAGCAAAACCTGGAAGTAACCCGTTCCGTTACTTCCAGGTCGCCGCAGGACGCAACCTGAAAAGACCTAACCTGAACCGAGCGGAAGAAGAGGTATGACTGTATTTGAGGATTTGCTTCTCTGATAGGAGTACTGGGTCTCATCAGATGACAGCCTCGGCCTTGAAGGCATCAAGATCTGCACAAGCAATTCTTAGCTTTACCAGAACTGAAGGCGGCAATGGGATTGCCCCTGCTCCGAGAAGATATACAGTGGTACCTTGGAAGTCAAACGGAATCCATGCCAGAAGTCCGTTTGACTCCCAAAACATTCGGAAACCAAGGCGCGGCTTCTGATTGGCTGCAGGAGCTTCCTGCACTCAATCTGAAGCCGCGGAAGCCCCGTTGGACATTTGGGCTCCAAAGAACATTCACAAACCGGAACACTCACTTCCGGGTTTGTGGCGTTCGGGAGCCAAAACATTCGAGTCGCAAGGCGTTTGGGATCCAAGGTACGACTGTATTGGTAAGGACAGGAGGGGATCGGGAGAGACAGGGAAGCACGGAGGGAACGCCCCACCTAGCCCAGCTCCGACCCCAAGCCAATATCACCAGCGGCTGGAGCAAAAGAGCAGAGGAACCGCACACCGGGGACCGGCTGGGGGCTAGAAGAACGCGGCGTGGACCCTCCCCTGCCAGTGCAGGGGGGCACAGCAAAAACCATGCTTTATGTTATTGAGTTTATTTTCAGTCCATTTCTTATCCCTATTTTAAAGCCCTATGAACCCAGGTAGGCGGCCTGAACCACTGGAGCCCATTTCCTGGAACCGCCGCCTCAGCCCCGATCTAGGGACCCGACACCAAGCCCTGGGGGTCCCACGGGAGAATTCAAACTGCTCCTTTTTCTTGTTCCCTTCTCTCTCTCCCTCTCTCCCTCCTCCTTCTTCTTTAGTTATACGCACAACCCTCCCTTCTTTATTAAGACATTATTACTCATTATTCATCCATTTCTATTCACTTCTTACTCATTTACTCATTTTCATTATTACTTTCTCTTTTTTTTTAAAAAAAAAAATTAATTTCTCATTAAAGAATTCTAGATATATATCTACTTTTCCATCCCCACTCCCCCCCCCTTTTCTATTTACTTATTACAATGGCTTTTTTTTCTTTTCCTTCTCTTTTCTGAACAAACAGACAATTTTCAGTAGGATTTGTTATGTTTCCTTTTTCTTTCTTTCTTCTTTCTCTCTATCTCTTTTCTCTCTTCCTTATCTTTTCTTTTCCATCTTGTCTTTTGTCTCACACTATAACTTGAACCACCACAGCGACTTTTGATTTTTAAATAGAATTCCATTAGCCTTTACATTTTTAACTTTGGACTCTTATCTGCAAACTCCCAACCCCACCTCCCCACCTTAACACTGGGAGGGCCATGTCCCCGGAATTTGTGAAGACAGAATTCTCAAAAATACCTCTTGCTTGCGGCTCCTGGAGTATTGCAGGCAACGGCTGGAGTTTTTCTACCAGCTCCTGGACCTTCATACGCAATGCTTGATCATCCTTAAGTACTGTTTCCGCCCCTGTCTTAGGGCTATTGGGCGCCTTCTCCTGTATTTCAACATCCTGGAGAGGACAGACACTTCCTGCTAGACATTTACTCCAGACATTTACACAAGGCACAGAGGCACTGGTTGAAGAAGTTGGGAATGAGCAGACAGTGCTATTGCTGAGAAGGAGCTCCACCCCAGGGTGCTAAAGGGCTTTTCCCCTAGCCTGCAGGTGCCAGAAGGCCAAGCGCTGGTGTTGCAGTGGTGGTACTTCAGAGGAGTATGAGAAAAGGCTGCTCTGGATTCTGGGTATATAAATGGCCTTGCCTGAAGCTGTGGATTGTGCTCTGCATTAGCAGAGAGGCTCTACTTAGTTGCAAATGAAGCACATTTCAGTTATTATAGAAACCGGTGTTTCCATGCATGCTTGTTCAGGAACTCTGTGAACTAGACAGCCGCTGTTTTAAACTGGCCCTTTTTCTGGCAGGTTAAACAATTAAAGTTGACTTGGTTAACTTCATCCACCAACTACCCTACTAAGCAACCAGAGCAATTACAAATAAAAGGCTCTCCAACCATGCACTATCCCTATCTGCAAGCAAGCTCTCCCACAAAGTGTGTGTGGGGGGACAGGGGATCCCCTCTGCTGTGCTTTGCCTCAATGCCCCAAAGACAAGCCGTCCAGCTGGAGAAAAGGGGGGAGGGGTGTACGCCACAGGAACGGCCAAGAACGCTGATTTTTGCTCAGCAATGAGGCGTTAATAATAATAATAATAATAATAATAATAATAAATTTTATTTATACCCCGCCCTCCCCAGCCAAAGCTGGGCTCAGGGCGGCTAACAACAGTCAAAACAATCCAACATTCTAAAAACTTTTCACCATAAAATCTATCAAAAACAAATTGGTGGCAACCAGCAAGCAAAACCCTGTGCAGATTGCCAGAGGAGGGGGTCAGGCTGCGCCCTGACCAAAGGCCTGGTGGAACAGCTCTGTCTTACAGGCCCTGCGGAAAGATGTCAAGTCCCGCAGGGCCCTAGTCTCTTGTGACAGAGCGTTCCACCAGATTGGTGCCACAGCCGAGAAAGCCCTGGCTCTAGTTGAGGCCAGCCTAACCTCTCTGAGGCCTGGGACCTTCAGGATGTTTTTATTTGCAGACCGTAGGTTTCTCTGTGGGGCATACCAGGAGAGGCGGTCCCGCAGGTACGAGGGTCCTAGGCTGTATAGGGCTTTAAAGGTTAAAACCAGTACCTTAAACCTGATCCTGTACTCCACCGGGAGCCAGTGCAGCTGGTATAGTACCGGATGAATGTGATCTCGCAGCGACGACCCCATAAGGAGTCTCGCTGCGGCATTCTGCACCCGCTGGAGTTTCTGGGTCAGTCTCAAGGGCAGCCCCACGTAGAGCGAGTTACAATAATCCAGTCTGGAGGTGACCGTCGCGTGGATCACAGTGGCTAGGTCAGGGCGAGAGAGATAAGGAGCCAACTGCTTAGCTTGGCGGAGATGAAAAAATGCCGCCTTTGTTATAGCTGTAATCTGCGCCTCCATAGAGAGGGAGGTATCGAGGATTACACCCAAACTCTTAACGGACGGTGCTGGCACTAGTTGCACCCCCGCAAGAGATGGGAGTTGCCCCCTCAATCCCATATCGCCCCGTCCCAGCCAGAGGACCTCTGTCTTCGAAGGATTTAACTTCAACCGGCTCCCACATAATCATCCAGCCACAGCTTCCAGGCATCTGGTCAGTGTGTCTGGGGCCGAGTCAGGATGGCCATCCATCAACAGATAGAGTTGGGTGTCATCGGCATACTGATGGCAACCCAGCCCAAAACTCCGGACAAGCTCGGCGAGGGGGCGCATAAAGATGTTAAAAAGCATCGGAGAGAGAATCGCACCCTGAGGCACTCCACACACCAGGGAGTGGCGCGATGACAATTCCCCCCCAAGCGCCACCCTCTGTCCCCGACCAGAGAGAAACGAGCGCAGCCATTGAAGGACTGTGCCCTGGATCCCCACGTCGGCAAGGCGGTGGTCCAGGAGTTCGTGATCGACCATGTCGAAGGCTGCTGACAGGTCTAGAAGAATCAGCAGCCCCGACCCGCCTCGATCCAGCTGCCTGCGGAGATCATCTGTTAGGGCGACCAGAGCCGTCTCGGTCCCATGACCAGCGCGGAAGCCGGACTGGAATGGATCGAGAGCCGATGTTTCATCCAGAAACCTACCAAGCTGTTCAGCAACCGCTCTCTCAATCACCTTACCCAGGAATGGAAGATTCGAAACCGGGCGGTAATTGGATAGATCTAAAGGATCTAATGATGTTTTCTTTAAGAGCGGGCGCACCACTGCCTCCTTCAGTTCCCTTGGGAATATCCCGGGTATGTTAAAGCAGACATACCTTCCTCTGGGTCTCTTCTCTCTCGGGTCGGGCTTTCCCTTTCCTCAGCGGCGGCAGCTGCAGCAAGGTCGGGGCACCCCCCCAGCCAGCGGAGTGGCTGGCTGGAACTGGCTGCAATGTCCCTGGATTTAATTAATGTCCCCGGATGTAGTCGGGACCTCCGATGCTGCTTGCTGTCATGGCGTCAGCCGTGTTGCAGCGCAGGAAGTCCCCAGTGTAAATCCGGGGACAGATTGCTGAATCCGGGGTCTCTCCCTGGCAACCGGGGACGCCTGGTAAGCCTCCTTCTGGCCTTACCTGAGCAGCAAATGCAGCTTGTCCTGGATCACCGTGGATCCCTTCAGTTGTCGTCAAGCTCCCAGGTGTGGATCTCTTGTCCTGACCTGATTTTTAGATAGAATTCCATTAGCCTTTACATTTTTAACTTTTGACTCTTATCTGCAAACTCGCAGCCCCACCTCCCCACCTTAACACTGGGAGGGCCATGTCCCCGGAATTTGTGAAGACAGGATTCTCAAAAATACCTCTGGCTTGCGGCTCCTGGAGTGTTGCTGGCAACGCCTGGAGTTTCTCTTCAAGCTCCTGGAGATTCACACCGAATGCTTGAATTTCCTGAAATACTGTTTCAGCTCCATGCCACACCCCAGCCAAAAGAGCTGCTATCACTCAAAAAAAGTTTTATATTTTTTTTTATTATTTCTCATTAAAGAATTCTATATATATATATATATATCTACTTTTCCATCCCCACTTCCCCCTTTTTCTATTTACTTATAACAATGGTTTTTTTCTTTCCCTTCTCTTCTCTAAACAAACAAACAAACAAACAAACAAACTATTTTCAGTAGGATTTTTTGTGTTTTCTTTTTCTTTCTTTCTTCTTTTTCTCTCTATCTCTTCTCTCTCTCTTCCTTATCTTTTCTTTTCCATCTTGTCTTTTGTCTGACACTATAACTTGAACCACCACAGCGACTTTTGATTTTTAAATTGAATTCCATTAGCCTTTACATTTTTAACTTTTGACTCTTATCTGCAAACTCCCAACCCCACCTCCCCACCTTAACACTGGGACACCCCAGAGTGGTGTCAGCTGTGTTGCAGCGCAGGAAGTCCCCAGGCGTAATTCCGGGGACATTAATTAAATCCGGGGGCAAATTTCTGCCGGGGACAGATTGCTGAATCCGGGGACTGTCCCTGGCAACCGGGGACGCCTGGTAAGCCTCCTTCTGGCCTTACCTGAGCAGCAAGTGCGGCTTGCCCTGGATCACCGTGGATCCCTCCAGCTGCCATCAATCCCAGAAGCCAGAACAGCAAGAGGGATCATTGTGCAGCGAAAACAGCAATCCCTCTTGCTGTTCTGGCTTCTGGGATAGCTGCACAGCCTGCATTCACCCCATAAGACGCACACACATTTCCCCTTACTTTTTAGGAGGGAAAAAGTGAGTCTTATAGAGCAAAAAATACGGTACTTATTACAATGGTTTTTTTTCTTTCCCTTCTCTTTTCTAAACAAACAAACAAACTATTTTCAGTAGGATTTTTTGTGTTTTCTTTTTCTTTCTTTCTTCTTTTTCTCTCTATCTCTTTTCTCTCTTCCTTATCATTTCTTTTCCATCTTGTCTTTTGTCTGACACTATAACTTGAACCACCACAGCGACTTTTGATTTTTAAGTAGAATTCCATTAGCCTTTACATTTTTAACTTTTGACTTTTACATTTTTAACTTTTGACAAGCTCCCAGGTGTGGATCTCTTGTCCTGACCTGAATACAAAAGAAGTGATTTTACATCTCCATTTCAACACGAAACGAAAGCCCAGAGCCTGGCTTCATGCTCCCCCTCATCTGGAATATGGTCACTTCCAGCCCCCTCCCAGCCCAAGGATCTCCTTGTAGAGGACTGCCTGTATGACAGAGAGGTTTTCTGTGGAGTGCTGCCTCCCTCTGCTGGTGCAAGCTGTTTCTCCAGCAGAAAAATGCTTCCTGGTAGAGTGGAAGTGGCCACCCCTCTTTCCCCAACCCATTCCATATGCATCCCGACCCCAACCATCAGGATTTGCCATCTGGCCTGACTCTACAGTGCTGCTGATACACAAGATAGGCAATAGCCTGCCACTCACTAACCTAACTGCAGCCTTGCAGGGAAAGAATATAAGAGCAGCCAGAGATTTTGTAGTCCAGCCTATTCACACAAGCGGACCAGTCCCCTGCAGCGCACACCCTCCCACTCAAAAGCAAGTCAGCTCACCGCCATAAACTGGGCCTCTTTCTCCTGCTTCACTTCTGAGATATTTCAGGGCAGGCTGGATTAAAGTCGGCTCACATTCCTGGCAAGGCTGTTTTCGTCCACGGAGTTTGTTCTATGAGACACATGAGCCAAATAGCCGAGGAGACAGTATTTTAGCTGCCTGTCATTCATACACTTTATACTGAAAGGATTTCAGGGGCAGATGCTCTTTTTCTGCATGGAGGGTGGGGGTTTCCAAAGGGGCGCTATTCAGACCTGCATTCATGGCTTATGAGTCGTAGCCGTGTGACAACTGCACCTCATGCTGGTGTGTTGAAGGGCTGATGTTGCACTTCCAGGTAGAAGAGCTCATTGGCATTATTTTAGGCTCTGTGTCAATTGACTTTGTGTCATGATGGGGGAGGGGGGGAGTTCTTATTTTTAGAGTATTTACCTGCAACCTATTATGTGGGTATCTCAAGGTACTTTACAACTAGGTCAGAAAATAGGCAAACATTGAAATGCCCATATTGGCTGGCAGCAGCATCCCCCCAAGTCCATGATGGATAAACACTTTCCCCACATGGAGCAGAATTGCACCCATGTTGGCAAAGGCCTCCTTTCTAGAAGGGGGAGCAGAGGCTGCCCCCACCCACTGCTCTCTTCTCCCAGGCATCTGAAGAGACAAACGGCTCCCCTTCTCTACCTGTGTGCCACAAGCCTGAATTGCAAGACAGTTCCCACTTTGGGGCAACAGGGAACAAACATGCAGAGGACGAGTTCTGAGGCTCCCCCAACAAAGCCATTTCCCTGGGCCCACCTGCCAGCCTGCTGCTGGCTGGCTGCCCACCCACAGGAAAACGGCACGATTCTCCCCACCAAGAGGACATAACAAGAAGATGGGGACTATAACATAGGACTTCCTAACCTGTGAGTTCTGATGAGCCTCTGCTGCTTCCACAGTTTAAAGGATGGCGGCTCAGGTGAGCCATTAAGCTAGAAGGAGGAAAAGGACCGACCCCGGGATGGGCTGTCTGCCTCCCTTTTGCCTTCCACCTCACGACATCCTTCCCCAGCCTGGTGCACTCCAGGTGTTCTGGGGCTCCATCTCTCACCAGGCCCAGGCGGTCTGGCCAGGGGTCAGGGATGGGGGCAGTTGTCCAAAGCAGCTGGAGAGACTCAAGGAGGGCATTGCAGCCTCAAAGCCCTTTCCCTACCTCTCAATCTGGACTTACCTGGTCTTGCCCCTGGCCGCCTTTAGCAAGTCTTCTGACCACTGTACCAGCTGGTTTCAAAGGCTATTTTTTATGAAAGCTTGAAAAACAAAGAAAACACAATATACAGAAATCAGTGTCAGATATCAAGCATTTTGAAAACATAAAGATGAAAAGAAACAGAAGACGAAAAGCTTTCTTCTTTGTTGCAAAGTAATTCCCAAGAATAAGCCCAGAGTAGGTAGGCCTTTTTACTCCTGGGGAAATCACCGGCAATTTCATGCCAAATGCAGCAGAGGGAAGGGGCACAGGAGCTGCTATGAAACAGACGATCCTCAAATCACAGCTGTTTGATGCAGGGATGGAATCAATCCTTTTGCTTCAGTAAAAACCTCAAGGGTCGTAGGTTGTGGTTAAATGAACTGGATGGTGTCACGAAGGATCTCAAAATGAAACACTGTTTTTCGATTTGAAAACTGTTGAATGATCTTTACCTATCCTGGGAAGAGTACTTGAAGAACTACATGAAGATGATGTACAGATGGTATACAACACCGTGCAGTTAGGGAAAATGTACAAAACTAGTTCAAATATATGTTGGAAGTGTAAGGAAAAGGAGGGAATATTTTATCACATGTGGTGGGAGTGTAAGGTAATTAAAACATTTTGGGAAATGATATACAATGAATTGAAGAAAATGTCCCATTTAACATTTATTAAAAAACCCGAGGCATTTTTGTTGGGGATTGTAGGGAAAGATCTGCCAAAAAAGTTGAAAAACATCTTCATGTATGCGACAACGGCCGCGAGAGTTCTGGTTGCGCAAGGATGGAAGACTGAAGAAACCCCAACTAAAGAATCATGGGAAGAAAAGTTGATGGACTATGCAGAACTGGCAAAATTGACATATAAGCTACAGGTCAAGGATAACTATGACTTTAAGGATGAATGGGAACCTTTCACAAAGTCACTAAAGATGCAACAAAGTGCATTGGACTCCTTGGCAGGTTTTGAATAAACATCCACAATTTTTTTTTTTTACTGATAATAATCATCTATACAGTTTGAGGATCTATACAACTTTGTAACATGCAGAAAATAGCAATATTAAAGAAACCAAAGACTGGAACTGAGGGAAGTCGGGAGGTGGGGTGGGGTGGGTGGGTTCTGGGGGGGAGGGGGGAGGGAGGGAAAATGGGGGGGGGATAAGGATATGTTTTTGGATAATATGTCTTGTTATAACTTAGAATATTTTTTTTTTTAATATCCTGGGAACAGTACACCGCAGTGGTGGGCAGTTCCACAGACCCTCCCCCTCTGCTCAAAATGCATACAGACCCATCTTTGCGCGGGGAAGATCCAGACAAAAGGAGTCTGTTTTCAAAGTACCCGCCGAGGGGTTTAGACGGCTCCATCCTCTTGCCTCCCCCCCCCCCCCCGATCACTGTTTCACTCCGGAAGGCGTCTCAGACCTGGGTGGAGCAGCCACAAATAACAGGCCAAGAGACAAGGTCCTGTCCAGATTCAGGCTTCCTCATGATCGTGTGGAATCTGTACACATTTCTGTTGGCGCTTCCACTAGTGATTTATCTGTACAGGATCGGACTTCATTTCAGCCAACCACATCCTTCCTCTTCCCCCTCCCTCTTCCCCCGACAGCATACTAGAGTTCATATGGATTCCAAAGCATGCTTTCAGAACTTGTATGCTTAGCTTTAAACTCCACAAAATTAGCCTATGGCTAGGATGCTATTTATCAAAGTCTGTGCCCATTAAAATATGGTCAGATACAAGTATGCTTTCCCCCTTGTTATACAATTATTATTTTTAAAATTGCATTCAACTATTTACTATTTAAACAGCTTATACACCACTTGACTATAATCATCTCTGAAGTGACACACAAGAAATACATTGCAGAAAAAGTTAACATTGATGACATCAGACTTCCGTTAAAAAGACCTGCTGTAATAAAAAAAGGATTCGGTAGGTGCTGGGTGCTCTGCCTGATGCTCTCAACTGACAAGATGTAGGTGTGGTTGAATCAAATGGGAACAGTGACCACAGTGCTATCAAATTCAACATACACAGTATGGAAGTGGACAATTGCTAAGGAAATCCAGAACAGTCACATTTGACTTCAAAAGAGGAGACTTCCTCAGAATGAGGGATTGGGTAAAAAGGAAGTTGAAGGGGGAAAGTCAAGGATGGTGAGCCCTTCTGTGCTCCAGAGGGCCTGGGTGGCCTCATTCCCCTCTTGTTCTGAGCACTGCAGAGGGAGGCAAACCTGTCCTTCCTGGGGGCTGTTCCTGGAGGGCAGCAGGAGGAGGGGGCTGCTGCAGCTGCCTCCTTTGGGGGCATGGCTCACCTTGCCTGCTCCTGCCCTCCTCCAACACACACAACCTTACCTGCCTCAGCCATCCATGGGGGCTTGAGAGTGTGTGAGCAGACTTTGTCATGGGAGGAGGCAGGCCTTGCAGAGGAGGAATGCTGGGGGCAGGCATTCAAACTCAGCCCTGAAGCTCACTGGGTGACCCTGGGCCAGGCACTCACGCTCAGCCTAACCTACCTCAAAGGGTTGTTGTGGGGATAAAATTGGGGGGGGGGGGAGAACTCTGCACACCAACTGGACCTCCTTGCAGGAAATGGGGGCTATAAATGTAATTGTGTCATTTGTACCCCACCCACCTCACTGGGTTTCCCCAGCCTCTCTGGGCGGCTTCCAACACATATTAAAACAACAAACATTCAAAGCCTCCCTATAAAGGGCTGCCTTCCAGAGGTTTGATAGTTGCTCATCTCCTTGTCACCTGTAGGGAGGGCGTTCCACAGAGAGGCTGCCACCACCGAGAAGGCCCTCCCTCTGCCTGGTTCCCCGCAACCTCGCTTCTCACGGGGAGGGAACCACCAGAAGACCCTCGGAGGAGGACCTCCGGGCTGAAGGATGGGGGTGGAGATGCTCCTTCAGGTATACTGCGCTGAGCTTCCTGACCTAACATTTGCCTCGCTTAACACGATTGATTAGTAAGTGAAGTTTTCCTCTTCCATTCAAGCAGTACAGGAAGTAAGAACATGCAAAAAGGAATACTACTTCTAGAATTCCCAACTCCTGACATAAAACAGCACAAAGGTTGCCTTTTTTTGACCATCGATCACCTGCGCAAAGTCCCTACGCCACCCCCTATTGTGCTTCAATACAGCCCCATCGGTCAGCCCGGACACTGAGGTCCAGCGCTGAGGGCCTTCTGGTGGTTCCCTCATTGCGAGAAGCGAAGTTACAGGGAACCAGGCAGAGGGCTTCTCGGTAGTGGCGCCCGCCCTGTGGAACGCCCTCCCACCAGATGCCAAAGAAATAAACAACTATATGACATTTAGAAGACATCTGAAGGCAGCCCTGTTTAGGGAAGCTTTTAATGACTGATGTTTTAATGTATTTTTAATCTTTCGTTGGAAGCCGCCCAGAGTGGCTAGGGAAACCCAGCCAGATGGGCCGGGTAGAAATAATTTAAAAATATAATTATTAAATTATTATACGCGTTAGAAACAGAATTTGAAGGGGCAGTCTTTTCTGGCAGTGCCAAATAAAGCTACTGACCCATTTCTAAGTCCTAAAATCCACAATTTCTCTGAATACCTGAAAAACCCAGTGGTGCAGAACCCCCCCCCCCCGGAAAAAGAACCCATAAACACCACCCCAACCCTCTTTTATTAAGTGTAAAAGAGAAACCCCTTGTTTAAATTTTACAATCTCCCTGTTTCCACTTTAAGAACTCTCAGTAGATTAACCATTTCTCTTTATCCATCACCCTTTTGTCTATAAAAAGTGTCTTCTGGTGAAACAGAGTCTTTGCGTATAAACTAACTTTATATCTATTTTCAGATTCTTAATACGCCACGCACGTCTAATACAGTGGTTCTCAAGGTGCACATTTACTCTGACTTGATCTACCACAAATATCCAAGCCATCTAACCCTGAAATCTGGCGCTGCTTGCAGAAGGAGAAGTGCCTGGTACTAGCGGAACCTCCCATCTCAGGTAGGACTTCCGGGATCCAGACGAACGTTTTACCAAAAAGTATGGCTTGACTACTGATTTCCCATTTAAAGGATGGCAAAAAGACCTAAGTTTGGAGGACAGGTGAAAAAAACCACGAATTACATTTAAAGTTCTGCGAGATGCAAAGGAAAGCTTGCGTTTTAAACTTGCATTTTAAAGCTTGTTGCTTGGTGCGGTTAACGGAATGGGAATAGTGAGAAAGAAGAGACTTGAAATTAGAAGGTTAGGATTTAAGTTAAGGTTACCAGATTTTTTTCAAAGAATCGGGGACACTTTTTCAAAAGAGAAACAAATGTTATTTTTAAAAAATCATTTTTTTAAAAAAATAAGAAGTAATACCTTCTCTTCTGGGTCTCCTCTGTCGCGTGGCCTTCCTCTGGGCCCCAGCCTGATCTCTTGGAGTGCTATCTGCCGTGGAGTAGGCTCGCGTCAGGCCTGGGCTCGGCCCCATGTCCTCGCCCTCCTGGTGCTCTCCTACCTCTCTTCCTCAGCGACCGCAAGATCGGGGCTCCCCTCTTTTTTCTCCTTCCTCTTTCTCTCTCTTCCTTCTCCTTCTCCTTTCCTCCTTCTCCCTGGGTTGGCTCCCGGGTTTTTACTGGCCCTGGAGCGCCGCTGGGCAGTCGGCCACGTGGCCAGGTGCTCTCGCGCCCGCCTCGATTTGGGTCCTGGGGGGGGGGTGTCCGCGGTTCCCCCAGTTGACGCGCCGGGCATCCCTGGTTCCCCCTCGGCAGTGGCAGCGCAGGTGGCAGTCTCAGCAGCCCGGAGCCAGCCTGATAGTGCACTTGGCTCTGGCTGGCTTCAGGAGCTGCTCATTGCCGTGGCAACCCCCATTTTGCCTCGTCGGAAGTCCCCATATGATGTGTCTTGTGCCGTTGAACCAATCACGCAACATTCCTTCCCTACTAATAAATCTACAAATCTACAATCTGTTGGGGACAGATTTGTAAATCCGGGGACTGTCCCCGGGAGACGGGGACATCTGGTAATCATTCCGTAATAGGGCTTCTCCTGCCTTTGCCAGTATGTCAGCCTTCTCCGCCTCCTTAAAGAGGGCGTTCAGAAGCACTTGTACGTCTGGCCATATGGGATTGTGAGTGGAGAAGGTGGCGCAGTCTGGATGAGTCCCTCTGTCTTGCTCTTTGGTCACTGTGACCGAGCACCATTTTGGGCCGATCAGGATCTATGGGGAAGGGGATCCACCCAGAAGTTGTGGAGGGAACGGGAAGAGAAGCTTGGTCAAGAGACTGGCTCATGTCAGAAGGAGGCCTGACTGCATCCTTGGCAAAGCCCAGGGCAGGGCAGGAAGGCAGCATTGCCCAGCGGGAAGGCATTTGGAGGCAAATCATCAGCAAGGAGCAGAAAATCCCCTCCCCTTCCCTCAAGAAGACTGAAGAATCTCTAGTCGGCCTTCAGGTGAGTTCAGCATCCCAGCTCTCTGGCGTGTTCCTGTCCATTACAAAGCTGACTCGAGGCTCCGCCAACTGAGCCCCTACACTCCTTGCGTACATGAAAGGGGCACAGAAAGGAGGGGAGGCAGCCTTTTCCTGGAGCCGTCTTACCTGCAGCAGTTCACTTGCTGGCTGCTGACCCTTTTCCTCCATCACCTGGATGATCCTCTCAAGAGAGGAGAGTTTCCTGCAGAGTCTGGCCAGCTGCTCATCCCTTCTCCCTGCAATCTCCTTCTTCCACCTCTTCCACATGATTCAGCAGACGCTTTTCTTCTTCTTCTTCTTCCAGGAACTGGCGCAGTTGTCTCAACTTCTCCACAGTCTTCAGCCTCTCCGGTTCTGAGGAGGTCGGAGTGAGGAAGATGGTCAGCCTTCAAAACATCAGCAAGAGAATTAGGATTTGAATTGAACTGCTTCCACCCTCTCAGCTCACAAGTCCTCAGGCTTCTCCTTGACTGCTTTTCACATAATAAACAACAATGGGAAATAAACTCCATTTAGCTGCATTCAAAGGTGAACTTACCTAATTCGCAATTATTGGGAAAGTATGGAGACCAAAACAGCAATCTTTTGAAATTCACACCTCTGAATTTCTCAAGGTTGACCCAGCCAGGTAATGTTCACAAAAAATGTATTTATGAGGGCAAAGCACGTATCAAAATATTTATACGAGAAGGTAGCTACCCTAGCATTTGATTCATTTTCAGAATAATAAATAAATAACAAACCGATATGGGAAAAGGAGAAATGAGGAGAAGTTGAAATGGGCAGATTTCCCCATCCCTCCTCAGTCCGGACTTGCTTCTTGAAGTGCTTGTTCCCTCACTAGTAAGAATAGGGACACTTCCAAGGAGGTCTTTCCTTTCCTTGTCCAGGTCTGCTTGATAGGCCAGAATTTCCCCTCTCTCTTTCCTCCGAATCTCCAGGCGGCCAACTCCCTTCTTTCTGCGGCACCCCTGTGGGGCTCAGGAGACCAGTTAGGTCCCCCCTTGCTTGCCTCCCCTCCCCCTTTCTCCAACAGCCTCCCTTGCGGGGTGCTCTCTCAGCCTCCTCTCCTCTCCCTTCTCCTTAGGAGTCCTCCTCTTGGTCTCTGAGCTGCCTCCGCTGCCCCCCAGGGGCCTGGGACTTGCCTGTCCATTCCCAACAGCAAGGGCCCCTCGCCAGTTGGCTGGCTTCCTCTGAGGCCGCCTCAGCTCCTGGCAGCCCACACCCCCTGGCCAGCCCCAGAGGCACCATTCTCTGGGGGAGAACAGCTGGACAAGCCTTGGGGAGGCAGAGATGGCATCCGAAGAAGGAAGGGAGCACCCTGTTGCAACAGTTAATAAAGATCTGGCTTACTACCTGCTTTGCTTCTCAATATTCTCCGGTTGGCCTCTGTTATTTTCTCCTACCGATAGAGAAGCTACCAAAGGACTCTATATGGGCTCTGAGGTACCCCAGAAGGGAAAAGGAGCCGTTTTTTCCTTATAACACTGGCCCCCAGTCCCCACCCCCTTGCAGCTGACCCCTTGCTGCTCTCTGCTTGGCAGGGTATTGCGGAGGCATCCTGCTAGCCAAAGGAGACATGTGCAATTCACATTTGTAGTGTGCTAAATATGTAGAAAGCAACCTTGCTGGGGGATGTGGATGAGGTTAATGTGAGGAGAATCAGAACTTACAGGGTTAAACAGTTCTGTGTGACGTCTCACATTCTGAGGTGTGGTTTGGTTCACATACAGGAATCTTTCTTTGTGTGTGAGTTTCCTTTCGTTTTTGGCTGAGAGGCGAGAAGGATGCCTGCTCTCTCGCCGGGACTGATTTATGATGTTTTTCTTCTCATTAAAGGCTGTTAGAGATTAGCAAGAAGCCTGTGTTCAGTCTGATTTATTATCCACACACAAGGCAACATTTTCTGCCGCTACAGAACTCTGCTAAGAGCTCAAGTTTTTTCTATCGGCACAGGCATCCATCGGCACAGGGGCAGTGTGCCGGGCGCCATCTTATCTCAGCAGTTAACCCTTTCTCTCCCTGCCAATAATAATAATAATAATAATAATAAATTTTATTTATACCCCGCCCTCCCCAGCCAAAGCTGGGCTCAGGGCGGCTAACAACAATCAAAACAATCCAACATTCTAAAAACTTTTCACCATAAAATCAATGAAAAACAAATTGATGGCACCCTGACCAAAGGCCTGGTGGAACAGCTCTGTCTTACAGGCCCTGCGGAAAGATGTCAAGTCCCGCAGGGCCTTAGTCTCTTGTGACAGAGCGTTCCACCAGATTGGTGCCACAGCCGAGAAAGCCCTGGCTCTAGTTGAGGCCAGCCTAACCTCTCTGAGGCCTGGGACCTTCAGGATGTTTTTATTTGCAGACCGTAGGTTTCTCTGTGGGGCATACCAGGAGAGGCGGTCCCGTAGGTACGAGGGTCCTAGGCCGTATAGGGCTTTAAAGGTTAAAACCAGTACCTTAAACCTGATCCTGTACTCCACCGGGAGCCAGTGCAGCTGGTATAGTACCGGATGAATGTGATCTCACAGCGACGACCCCATAAGGAGGTCCCAACCCAAATCTTTGAAGCTGCTGTATTTCAAGGGAAGATCCCTTGGCCCCCCTGGCAGAGAGAAAGACTTTGACTCCCTCCTCCCAGCCATCCCAGCACCCCTCAGGCTTCCCCTTGGCTGCTTCTAAGGTAATAAACAACCACCAATGAATACCATGCCTACTTTGGATCTGAGAATTAAGAAGATAACCTGCCAAGAAGAATACACAGCTATTTCTCCCCCTCAAGGTACCTTGTATTCCTCGACAGCCTCTTCCAGAGGAATCACCTTGTGGTGTTGGTGCCTCTTGGATCTGCCCCAAACCACACAGCTGGGGGCTTCATCCTCCTTGCAAAAGAGTTTCAGGGGCTCCTGGTGCTTCTCACAGACTCCTCCTTTCCCTCTGGAAGACTGAGAGTCTTGGCTACTTCGACAAAGGTAGCCAATTGCCGATTGCGGACGAGGCTCCGTCTCTGGACTCCAACTCAGCCTTGAGGACAGGAAGCCAGCCTCCTTTTTGCCCCGCTGCACTGGATCAGGCTGGACCGGCAGAAGTTGTGCCCACACTCTGGGATGGTCCCTGTGTCGTAAGAGAGTCAGGGTCAGAGAGGGGAATGAAGGAGAAGGACCCTACCAATATCAAATAGATCGTATTCTGCTTTCACACCCTACAAGAAGGTCAACGGTGCCTTGGGGAATGGATCCTTTTTCGCTGTATCGAATTGTATCCTTTTTGCTGTATCTTTCTCATTGACTTTAAGAATGGATCTGAATGTAGTTTTCGTCTCAAATTTATTTTCCCTCAAAATGCTGTACATTTCTAAATGTATCCAAATGTATCCAAATGGGTTTTTGTATTTCCCCCCAAACTCATCGCCTAGAGAATATTCCTTAAATGTAACAATCACTTGTTCCAAATGTATTTGATTCAAATGTATTCGAGTGTATACTTTTATGGGGAAACGTAGCTAGGACAATATGGAGATATATATTGTCAGGGGTTCAGGAGCAGAGTCACAGGAGAGGGAAGAAACGGAGAGCGAGGGGGAGGAGTCGGAAGGAAATGTCAGCGGCGACAGTAGTCCGAGGTCTCTGAGTCTCTCCAGTGACTCGGAGGATTCACAGAAAGGGGCCCCCATGGTCAGGGCAAGGGGAGTGCCCAGGGGGACACCTCGGGAAGAAGGGGCCAGAGGGGACTCAGAGAGTAGCAGCTGGAAATCCGGACCAGCGTCCCCCCCAGAGTGCAGTAGGGGGGAGGAGTCCAAGGCATCGGGATCAGGGAGCGCGCAGGCAGAGGGAGAACGTGAGGCAGGACTGACCACACCCTCGTCAGGGAGCGAGGAAACGGTCATCCGGAAAGTAAAACGCGCGCGCGCGCCAAGTTCAAATGTACAGGAGGGCGGCAAGGTGGGCAGCCCGGGTAGGGAGCCAGGTCCTAAAGCCCGCCGAAGAGAGGGGGAGGAGTCAGAGGGGTCAAGCTCGGCGTCGGAAGAGTCCAGGAGGAATGAGACCCCGGGGGGTAGTAAGACCCAGAGGAAGAGAGAGAGAAGGAAGAGGTGGAGTAAGATTAGAGTCTTAAGCTGGTGCACAGGGGGGGGAGATCCAGACAGAGCTTCGCCGGTCTAAAGTCCAGACGTAGGGCTGGGACGCTGAGACTTGTAAATGGAGACTATTCTTCAATAAAGACTTTGATACTGTACGATCGGCTAGCGTTGGTCCTTGGTGAGCTGGGACCCGGAGCCAGCTCTGACATATATATTCAATTCAAAATCCTTTATTAGGCATAGCACACCGCAAATTAACATACAAACATCATATATAGAGTGTATAAAATACGGGCTCAGTGAACACAATTTATCCCAGTCCTAATCTTAACTCCAAAAAATAAATCAATGTACATTGATAGTATAATACAACACAACAACAACACCTACCATTAAAAACCACTAAGTCTCTTTATCATTGGCCACTCTTTCTTCATGGACAGCATTTAAAAATTCAGCCACTATTAAAGTGACTCGATCATCGCTGTCCGCCAGCAGGTTCTGAACAGTTGGTTGTGTAAAAATCTGCCTTTTAAATTTTAGGGCCTCGAATAATTGTCCTCTGGCATAACTGCCAAAATCACAGGAAAAAAATATATGCTCCAGAGTATCGGGTTCCTGCTTTCCGCATCTGCAGAGACGCTCTGATTCTGGGATAGCTAAGTATCTTCCTCTCACTACCACCGAGGGAAACATGTTAAATCTGGCCAACATAAACAGCCTACACGATTCTGTTGGGATACTGCCAGGGAGACAAAGTCCATCTTGACCTCCATGTCGTCTCCGGACGTCCATTGATCTCCCGTAGACACGCAGTATCAGCAATTAGCGACAGGAGCTCCAGAAATAGCTTTCCATATTCTAGAGCCGATGCACGCTCTTATCAGCAGATAAAGCACAGCAAAAGTTGCACCCAGGAGAGCATTATATAGAAGTTTATTCAGCGTTGATCAGAACAAAGAAAAACCATGACTGCCTGCTAGAAAGAGTTCCGGCAGTGAGAGAGAAACGAAAGCAAAAGACACAACAGAAACATCCTGTGAGACAGGAAATACGCAGGCTGTAACACAAACATCCTGCTCCCTTTTAAGGTGGAACGGAAATATCCTAACATCCTCCCCCTTTCCGTGTAACCTGTAGTACCTGTGGTTCAACCCAATTGAAACCTCTGTACATAAACCTTAAGTTGTTCTCTGTTAACAACCTTAGACAACAGATCAGCAGGAATTTCATTTCCTGCCATGTAGGACACCTGAATAAGTCCTTTCTGAATACACTCTCTTGCACGATGTAACTTAATCTGCAAGTACTTGGTTCTTTGCTTGCAACTCTCTGAGTTCAGCAAAGCCAAACAGGATCTATTGTCTTGATACACTTGTATAGGACATTTCACAGAAACTCTGATGTCCTTAAACAGTTGCATCAACCATTCACAATCCATGAGTGAAAATGACAGAGCATTGAGTTCTGCTTCACAGGAACTTAGGCTTACTGTCGTCTGCTTCTTGCACAGCCAGTCAAACAGACAGTGGTTGTACATGTAGCAAACTCCAGAAGTGTTTGTACTATCCATGGTGTCACTTCCAAAACTTGCATCTGCAAAGATTTCAAGACCTCCAGTCTTCTGACTGGTGAACCTCAGCCTGTAGTGCAAAGTCCCTTTCAAATAGCGGGCTATGCGCTTCAGTGCTTTCCAATCCTGAACAGTAGGATTATTAGCATGTCTGCTAAGCAGGTTAGTGCTTACAGCTATGTCAGGTCTTGAGCATCTAGCAATGAAATTCAACTTGCCTAGAATGCACCTGTACAGCGTTGTGTCAGAAAACGCTTCAGCAGTACTATCTACCTGGTAACCTGTCACCATCGGTGTGTCTGCTGGGTTTGCATCAACCAAATTCAACCTGGTTAATACATCAGCAATTTTCTGTGTTTGGTGAACCAGAAAATTACCTGCTCGGTCCCTCTCCACCTGCAGAGAAAGACAGTTGGATACCTCACCAAGATTCTTCATGTCAAAGTGCTCCTTCAGTTGAGCTAGGGTGCTTTGGTACAAAGCCTGATTCTTCCAAAACATCAGAAGATCATCAACAAAACATAAACAATACAGTTTGTTTTGCCCCTCCTCCTTGACAAACACACATGGATCAGCCTTGCCCTGGTGAAAACCTAGAGAAAGCAACGTCTCAGTGAGTTTTGTGTTCCAACACCTGGCACTCTGCTTGAGACCATATATGGATTTCCGCAGTTTACAGACCATTCCCTTTTGTATCTGCATTCCATCAGGTGGAAGCATATACAGCTCCTCCCCCAAAATCCCGTGCAAAAAAGCTGTATTAATGTCATGATGGGAAACATGCAGTTTCTCCTCCGCAGCAATCTTGAGCATCAGTCGAATGCTCTCATATTTGACGGTGGGTGAGTAAGTCTCGTGGTAATCCTGTCCTGGTACCTGTGAAAAACCTCTGGCAACCAATCTGGCTTTGTGTCTGACAACCTTGCCATTCTGGTCTGTCTTTGCCTTGAAGACCCATTTGCTGCCAACCAGTCTCATTCCTGGGACTACCGGTACCAATTCCCAAGTTTGGTTCCTGTTCAAGGAATCAACTTCAGCCTTCATGGCATTAAGCCAAGGCTCAGCATCTTTAGAGGTCAACTCCTGAACCTCTTTGAAGCTTGAAGGTTCCCATACCTTCTCTGAGCTATTAAGAACAGCAGTTGCTGTCTTAGCAAACTCATCAGCAAATCTCTTTGGAGGTCTGCCCTTGGTCGCCCTTTGAGATCTGCGTACTAGACGCAAGTCTTCTGGACTCATCTCCTCCTTCTTGGGAGAAAAACGACCAATGGTGAACAGTGGTTCTTCCAGTTCATTGTCAGACGCATCAGATGGTCTGACTGAGGCCTTTGCGCTCTTGTAGTCTGCTGTGTCATCACTGTCACTGACATCAGCAGCAGCGCCGCCCACTGAACTGGAATCTGAACTCTCATCATCATCATCATCCTCAGCTTCCTCTTCTATCTCAACATCACCTGCTTTTTTCACATCACCTTCATCCTCCTCTGGGTAACTCTGGAAAATTCCCACATTTTCCCCCCACTTAGGATTGTACTCAACACTCCTTGTGAACTTAATGGACTTAGAGTCAGTCATCCATACCCTGTATGCTCCTCTTTCGTACCCCATGAACAAACCATGTGCCCCACGCTTCCCAAGCTTGTTGCTTTGTGGGGTGTGTACCCACATGTCAGAACCAAAGATTCTCATGTGCTCGACATTTGGTTTTTTACCAAACATTTTCTCGTAGGGAGTACAACCAATAGGTGATGACAGTCTCCGATTAAAAGTGTAAACAAACGTCGACAGAGGCTCCCCCCAAAACTTCTCAGGGAGATTGGCATCATGCAACAAGGTTTTCATGCCTTGAAGCAATGTTTGCTTTGCTTGCTTACAAACCTCCCATGGGGATCCAGGACTTGAGAGGCTATGCTGAATTCCCTTCTCAGTCAGGAAAGCTTCAAACTGCTGAGAAGTGAATTGCTCGCCTCGATCAGTAAACAAACAGCCAATACGTTTACTGTGAACATTCTCCAACCAAGCACAGAATGCCTTGAACCTAGGAAACGCTTGTGTCAGGGGTTCAGGAGCAGAGTCACTGGAGAGGGAAGAAACAGAGAGCGAGGGGGAGGAGTCGGAAGGAAATGTCAGCGGCGACAGTAGTCCAAGATCTCTGAGTCTCTCCAGTGACTCGGAGGATTCACAGAAAGGGGCCCCCATGGTCAGGGCAAGGGGAGTGCCCAGGGGGACACCTCGGGAAGAAGGGGACTCAGAGAGTAGCAGCTGGAAATCCGGACCAGCGTCCCCCCCAGAGTGCAGTAGGGGGGAGGAGTCTAAGGCATCGGGATCAGGGAGCGCGCAGGCAGAGGGAGAACGTGAGGCAGGAGTGGCCACACCCTCGTCAGGGAGCGAGGAAACGGTCATCCGGAAAGTAAAACGCGCGCGCGCGCCAAGTTCAAATGTACAGGAGGGCGGCAAGGTGGGCAGCCCGGGTAAGGAGCCAGGTCCTAAAGCCCGCCGAAGAGAGGGGGAGGAGTCAGAGGGGTCTAGCTCCGCGTCGGAAGAGTCCAGGAGGAATGAGACCCCGGGGGGTAGTAAGACCCAGAGGAAGAGAGAGAGAAGGAAGAGGTGGAGTAAGATTAGAGTCTTGAACTGGTGCACGGGGGGTGGAGATCCAGACAGAGCATCGCCGGTCTAAAGTCCAGACGTAGGGCTGGGACGCTGAGACTTGTAAATGGAGACTATTCTTCAATAAAGACTTTGATACTGTACTATCGGCTAGCGTTGGTCCTTGGTGAGCTGGGACCCGGAGCCAGCCCTGACAGTATGCTCTGTCTCACATTTTAAAGTTTTGGCACCGAGAACCTCGCCATGTGAGTCGGCGCAGCGAGGACAGAGGAGGGGTGCTTACAGAGCTCACAAAACTCAGGCAAGATGACGACGGAAGAGAAGATAAAAGCCCTGCAAGAAGCGGTGACACAACTCAGCACTGAGGTAATTGCATCCAGGAAGAGAGAGGAGGAGATGGTTACCTCCTGCCGGGATCTCCAGGCCAGGTTGGAAGTGCTTTCCAAAGAGGGGCAAACGGGAGCCAAGGCAGAAGGCATAGGTTTGGGGAGAAGGGGAGGAAGCCTTGTATCGCATTTCGACGGGAGTTTGCAGCAGTACCCCAACTTCAGAGCAGACCTGCTGTTTGCGCTGGATTTACTTGACAAAGATTTTAGAGATGAGAGAGAGAGAGTGGGGTTTATCTTATCCCATTTGCATGGGGAAGCCAAAACGTGGCTGCGGAATCTATGGAGGGACAATGATCCAGCGCTCCAAGATGCGAAGGCTTTTATTAAAGCAATGGACTCATGCTTTTTATCAAAGGTAGACGTCGATATTGCCAGGAGGGACATACATGGACTTAAACAAGGCAAAGCCAGCGTGCGGCAGTACCATACTCGATTCTTCGGACTGGTTCATGCCCTGGGGTGGGAAAAAGATTCTGCGCCAGTCAGAGACCTCTTTTGGGAGGGGTTGAATGCAGATGTAAAAGCGGAGATTGGAAGAGGGGAGAGACCAAGGAGCACCCAGCAGGTAGTCCAGAGGGCTCTGGAGATCGGGGTGCATCTGGAAGAACGTCCTTGCAACAGGGAAGAAGGGCGTTGGGGAAGGGCACCAGCCAGAGCACCTCCCTTCTTTCCCAGAGAAGCAGCGCGTGCGCACTCCACACCCTCGCAGGGAGGGGGAGAAGAGCCGATGGAGATAGGAGGTGCCAGGGCTCAGTCAGCTAACAGAGCCCTAACACCGGGAGCAGCCAAAACGAAGCCTCCTAGAGGGAACAGGAAGTGCTACATCTGCGACAGTGCTCAACACATGGCGAAAGAGTGTCCCCAGAGGCTCCACAAGCACACTGCAGCCTCCGCAACAGTCGCCGAAGCAGCTCAATTGAAAACGCAGCAACAGTTAAACGACAGAGTCTGGCTGGAGGAAGAGGCACTGGGGTCCAGTCAGACAAGTCAATGAAACAATCCCCAGCGCTTTTGCAACCCACAGACCCCCTCCCACCCAAACCAGTGGTGCAGCTTACAGCGTCTCTCCAACTGCCCAATGGACGCACTCTGGAGGTGCCGATCACCATTGACTCCGGCAGTAACGCTGACTTTATAGGACTGGAATTCATTCAGCAGCACAATATACCACTGCTACCAGCCACGCTGCCCCTGAACGTTGTCACGGTGGATGGCAGAGACTTGTTAGGGGGGCAGGTGGTGCAACAAACGCCACCAATGGTGATGCGGATTGGAAATCACCGAGAAGTCATCAGCTTTAATGTCACACACCTGTCGGACACGCCTGTAGTCCTCGGCATGAGTTGGCTGCACAGGCACAGCCCAGCATTGGCGTGGTACCAACGCCAACTGACCTTCGGCTCCTCCTATTGCGCGGAACATTGCATCCTTCCTAGCCCGGAAGAAGGAGGGGACGACCCGCAGCTACAGTTAGGCACGCTGCAAGCAGTGCCTCGCAAGTATGCAGCGTTTTTGGAGGTTTTCTGCGAGAAAGAAGCGGACAAGCTGCCCCCCCACAGGCCCTATGACTGCAAGATTGACCTCCTGCCAGGAGCGACGCTGCCAGCCGGGAAACTGTATTCCATGTCTGAGGATGAGCTGCAGGAGCTCAAGGAGTTCATAGACCTCAACTTGAAGCGCGGTTTCATCCGGGAGTCGAAGGCAGCGGGGGGCAGTCCTGTATTCTTTGTGAAGAAGAGGGACACGCCCCAAAAAAGACTTGTGGTAGACTTCAGAATTTTAAATTCCAGAACCAAGCCCGCGGCCTTTCCCATGCCCAAGATAGATGACCTACTGGCGACGGCGAGGAAAGGACGCGTTTTTACAAAGTTGGATCTGCGAGGGGCGTACAACCTGATTCGCATACGGGAAGGAGACGAGTGGAAGACTGCCATGTTCACGCCCCTGGGCACATATGAATACAGAGTTATGCCCTTCGGTTTACAAAATGGCGCCCACTGTTTTCAAGCTTTCATGCATCACGTCCTGGCGGGTCTCCTCTACAAGACATGCGTCTGTTTCTTGGACGACATCCTGATATTCTCAGAATCTGAGGAGGCCCACGAAGGTGACGTCAAGCAAGTTCTGCAGAGACTGCAGGAGCATCGGCTGTATGCCAAGCTGGAGAAGTGCCAGTTCGACAGGACGGAGGTGGATTTCCTAGGCTACAAGCTGTCGGACAAGGGGCTTGCCATGGACAGCGCCAAGGTTCGCGCAGTGTTGGACTGGAAGAGCCCGCGCAATCGGAAGGAGGTCCAGCGGTTTGTGGGGTTCGCCAACTTTTACCGCAAGTTCATCAAGGGGTTCGCGATGCAGACGGCGGCCATTACTGACACGCTCAGCTCTAAGAAGAAGAAGTTCATCTGGACGGAGCAAGCGGAGCAGTCCTTTCAGAACCTTAAGCGTCTCTTCTCGTCCGAAGGGCAGCTACTGCATGTGAATCCCAGCAAACCGATGAGGGTTGAAACAGACGCCTCAGACAGAGCCGTGGGCGCCGTGCTGTTGCAGGAGGACCCGCATGGGGACTGGAGACCGTGTGCCTTCTACTCTAGGAAGCTCAGCAAGTCGGAGCAAAACTACACCATCTGGGACAGGGAGTTGCTGGCCATTCATGCAGCATTCAAGGCGTGGCGGCACTTCCTCGTCGGGGCCAAGCACACCGTGCAGGTCCGCACGGATCATAAGAACCTGGAGTACTGGCGCACGGCAAGATTCCTAAACCAGCGGCACATCAGATGGGCGGAATTTTTCGCGGATTTCGACTTCAGGATAGAATACATCCCAGGCGACAACAACATCATGGCGGATGCACTGTCCAGGAAGCCGCAATACCTCGAAGAGGCGGCACCAGCAGCGGCCAAGCACATTTTCGCTCCGAAAGCGTGGGCGTGCGCTGCAGCAACCGTGGACTTGGAGGCGGTCCGTCGAGCACTGCAGAGGGACCCCTTTGCACAAGCCAAGATGGAGGAGGTGCACAAGGGCACGGTGAAGGACGACGAGTTCCAAGTACGAGACGGATTGCTCATCCGCAGAGGAGCACTCTACGTACCGGGAGACGACCTCCGGGCGAAAGTACTGCAGCAGTTACACGACGCACCCACCGCCGGGCACTTTGGCAAGGAGAAGACGGCAGACCTCGTTGCCAGAGATTTTTGGTGGCCCAAGATGCGGGGGGAAGTCGCGGAGTACGTCTCGAGGTGCGACACCTGCCAAAGGGCCAAGTCAGTCCACAAACCTCCGGCGGGACTGCTCGAACCGCTGCAGACTCCGAGCGAACCGTGGGAGAGGGTGGCCCTGGACTTTGTCACGGATTTACCCAGCTCAAGGGGTAAAACGGCAGTGCTAGTGGTGGTGGACATGTTCACTAAAATGGCCCACTTCATTCCGTGCGCGAAGGTCGCCACGGCAGAACAGACCGCCAAACTGTTCATAGACCACGTCTTCAGAGTGCATGGACTGCCACGGTCTATCTTGTCCGACAGGGGGCGCCAGTTCATTTCGAGCTTCTGGCAGAAGCTGATGGGTTTCCTGAACGTCAAGATCAACCTAGCGTCGGCGAGACACCCGCAGACCAATGGACAAGCGGAACGCGTCAACGCCGTCATGCAGCAGTACCTGAGATGCTACGCAAATCAACAGCCGACGACATGGGTGGACTACCTGCCGCTCGCTGAGTTCGCTTACAACAACACGAAGCACGTGTCCACAGGGGTGACGCCGTTCTTCGCCAACAACGGGAGGCATCCCAGAACCTTCCCGGGATTAGAGAGACTGGGGGAGGGGGAGCCACAGGCAGCGGAAGTCTTGGCGGCGGAATTGCAGGAAGTCCACGAGCAGCTTAGGAGGCAGTTAGAGCTGGCAAAGCACGCATATAAACTGCAGGCTGACAAGCACAGGAGGGTTGGTGAAGACATACAGGTGGGAGACTGGGTGTGGTTAGCGGCACACGCAGTGCTGACCAGATCCTTAGCTAAGAAGAAACTCGGACATAAGCAGCTAGGACCTTACCTAGTTGAGGCACAGATCAATCCGGTGGCCTTCCGGTTGACACTTCCGGAAGGATCCAGAATGCACCCAGTATTCCATAGGTCGGTGCTCACGCCCTACAAAGCACCTCACCGATTTCAGGCGCAGGGCACGGCACCAGATCAGTATAAGGAGATCCCCCCAAGGAGGGAGTCGCCAAGAAGGGAACCCATCAACCAGGTCACAGAGATTTTGGACTCGAGATGGGGGGAAGAGGGAGTAGAATATTTTCTCGCAAGGGAAGGTACCCCGGCCAGCGCCAACAGTTGGGTGCCGGACTATGCCCTGGACGAGCCTCTCCTCAAAGAGGAGTTTCATGCCTTGTTCCCACACAGGCCCATGCCAGCCGAGTATTTCGACGACTGGCTTTTCACACCCACGCTTTCTACCAGCACGTTCCAGGGATTCACCTCGGACGAAGAACCAGCATTCGACACACGTTCACCGGAGGGCTCGCCCTCAGGGTTTGCCTCAGACCGCTCGTTTTGGTGGGACAATCGAGGAGAGGAGAGGTGGCTGAGGGGCCCTTGGCAGGCAACGGACCCAGAGGGGAACGAGGGTGAGAGGGACATGGACGTGATGGGGGAGGACGTTGGGTTCGAGCATGGCGGCACGGAGATGGAAGCAGAGGAAAACGAGGTCGGCGAAGACATGGAGGACGAGCCGGATTTCTCTAACTGGATGCACGCCACGGGGAACGAACTGTATCCACCATTCACCCCCACAACGACGGAGCACCCAGCACCCCCGCCGGAGGAAGGGGAGGGGGGAAGGGGGGGCTTCGAGGGGGGGATGGATGTCAGGGGTTCAGGAGCAGAGTCACTGGAGAGGGAAGAAACAGAGAGCGAGGGGGAGGAGTCGGAAGGAAATGTCAGCGGCGACAGTAGTCCAAGATCTCTGAGTCTCTCCAGTGACTCGGAGGATTCACAGAAAGGGGCCCCCATGGTCAGGGCAAGGGGAGTGCCCAGGGGGACACCTCGGGAAGAAGGGGACTCAGAGAGTAGCAGCTGGAAATCCGGACCAGCGTCCCCCCCAGAGTGCAGTAGGGGGGAGGAGTCTAAGGCATCGGGATCAGGGAGCGCGCAGGCAGAGGGAGAACGTGAGGCAGGAGTGGCCACACCCTCGTCAGGGAGCGAGGAAACGGTCATCCGGAAAGTAAAACGCGCGCGCGCGCCAAGTTCAAATGTACAGGAGGGCGGCAAGGTGGGCAGCCCGGGTAAGGAGCCAGGTCCTAAAGCCCGCCGAAGAGAGGGGGAGGAGTCAGAGGGGTCTAGCTCCGCGTCGGAAGAGTCCAGGAGGAATGAGACCCCGGGGGGTAGTAAGACCCAGAGGAAGAGAGAGAGAAGGAAGAGGTGGAGTAAGATTAGAGTCTTGAACTGGTGCACGGGGGGTGGAGATCCAGACAGAGCATCGCCGGTCTAAAGTCCAGACGTAGGGCTGGGACGCTGAGACTTGTAAATGGAGACTATTCTTCAATAAAGACTTTGATACTGTACTATCGGCTAGCGTTGGTCCTTGGTGAGCTGGGACCCGGAGCCAGCCCTGACAGCTTGCGATTTCTGCTCAAGCATAAACACATGAATGTACCTGGAAAAAGAATCAATTAGAACCATGAAGTACCTTGCTCCACCCAAAGAGGGCGCAAGAGGACCAACCAGGTCTGCGTGAACAAGCTGGTAGGGTTTGGAAGCCTGCCTGCTAGACGCCTTGCCTTTTGGAGCAACCTTCACCTTGTTCTCTGCACAAGATACACATTTCATGTGAAACTTACAGGGTTTAATGTTCAAACCCTCAACCAATTCCGGCATCTTGGCCAGCGCCTGCCAAGACATGTGACAAAATCTTCTGTGTGCTTCATGAACACATCCTGCATGAAGAACCTTGTTAGTTTGTGCAACACAACAAGAATCAACATTAGACACAACAGCGGCATTGTCGTCATAAGTTATACAGAACAAGCCATCCATAAACTTTGCATGCAAAATGTCCTCTTTGCCTTTCCTGATGACGCAGACGTTCCTCTTGAAGGAAACCTGAAAACCACGCCCAATCAGCGGTGGGACACTGAGCAAATTGTTCACAGCACCTGGAACATAAAGTACATTTCTGATGGTAGTATGCAGACTTGTGAGTTTCACAGTCCCTTCTCCTGCGATCCGCAACGTCCTTCCGTCAGCCAGGTGGACCTCACCATCTTGAGGTCTGAAGGAGATAAACAGATGCTTATCTTTCATCAAATGGCGGGTTGCAGCAGAATCAACAACAAATCTGGGCTGGGCCTTTGGAGCAGCTTTTCTGGCAAGCAAAACCTTGTTTTCCACCAGCGTGGGCTTAAACTGCTTGCCCCCCCGCTCCTGGCCATCAGACTTGCCTTTAGCCTTTGGTGAGGTTGTGCCAGCAAACAAAGCCTTGTTTTCCACTGGCGTGGGCTCTTCACCCCCCTTCTGCTTCTGGCCATCTGCAGGCATCTGTCTCTGTTTACCTCTGGCCTTCTGGCCTCTGTAAAGGCGATGTCCTTGGTTCCCACGAGAAAGAGAGCTCTCATCTGCCGACTCCTTGGCTCCCCCGGGAGGCTGGAATGCTGCTTGGGATGACATCACAGTCAGCTCCCCCTGCAGCTTGCAACCGGTGCCCTCGGCATCCCTGCATTCACTTGCATTCCAGGAAACAGCCAGGACCTCCGATGCAGTCAAACTCTGGGCTGGGATGACTGGCAGATGGGCCAGCTTCAAAGCATTCCACATCCCACGAGCAGTGGTGTTGCCAGCCAGCGTGGCAATTTCCTCCAGAGAGACGGACAAGACTATTATGTCAATGGCCCTTGAATCTTGGGTCTTCCATCTCTCTGTCAGAGGAACTGGAGGGGCCTCACTCACAGTATGCCACACTCCAAACTGTCGTAATAAACTCTCACACCACTCTGCCCAGGCCTGATAATTTCGCCCATTTAGCTTTGGGCACTCAGCAGCTTCAGAAGCAGCTTGAGAAGCTTGGAAAAACTCCATTCCAGCTTTTCACATTAGCTGTGAGCCCTTTTCAACTTCAGAGGCTTCTTATCTTGGCTGCCCATAAGTCACGAAGCCTTTGGCTCGACTCCCAGGCCAATTAAGCCAGCCGGACATCAAAGGCACTCTGCCGTGGCAACGAAAAGCCTTACTTTCGCTTTCCCCATTCACACATACCTCAGCAGTCTGTCGCAGTCTTGCTCTCCTGTAAGTGCTGTTTATCTGGGCCCGAAACCTTGTTGTTGGGATACTGCCAGGGAGACAAAGTCCATCTTGACCTCCATGTCGTCTCCGGATGTCCATTGATCTCCCGTAGACACGCAGTATCAGCAATTAGCAACAGGAGCTCCAGAAATAGCTTTCCATATTCTAGAGCCGATGCACGCTCTTATCAGCAGATAAAGCACAGCAAAAGTTGCACCCAGGAGAGCATTATATAGAAGTTTATTCAGCGTTGATCAGAACAAAGAAAAACCATGACTGCCTGCTAGAAAGAGTTCCGGCAGTGAGAGAGAAACGAAAGCAAATGACACAACAGAAACATCTTGTGAGACAGGAAATACGCAGGCTGTAACACAAACATCCTGCTCCCTTTTAAGGTGGAACGGAAATATCCTAACAGATTCATGTTTCTTCAGATTTGTCATGTATCCCTTTTGGAAATCTCTACACAAAGGGAGATTTAAGTGGATGGGAGAGCAGATGCTGTGATTTGCAACCTCAAGCATGGTGAGAACACTTTTTTCTGTAAGAGTCTTCCTGATAGTTTCCCATGTATCTTTTGGATCAGAGATTTCAAAGTCAGTTAGAGTGAGCCCTATCGAATCCAGTATTCTCCTACAAATCGATGATAGATTGTAGATTACACTATCACTTAAAAGATCGTAAAGTAGAGAATTTGGGGATAGGGCTCTATAATGGAGGAAGATCCAATATTTCAAGGTCCTCAGCCATGCTCTTACTGATAAAGGCAATATTCCCAGCTCACAACATATTGTTTCATATTTTACAGAGTTTGCAAGTCCTAATAATGACCTCAGAAGGGATGCGTGAAATTTATCCAACCTCTTGAGGTCACCTGAAATCCACACTGGTGTGCCGTATAGAAGTTGGGCACAGAGTTTCATGTCAATCACTTGCAATACAGCTGGAATAAATCTGTTTCCTACTGGAGAAAAAAAATAGGATTTAATATATTGGGCTGTCACTTTGGCCTTAACTATTGCAGCACAGATATATATATTGCTTATAGTGCCTTTGAACGGTTAACGTTCCACCCTCTATCCTTTCACGAGCTGCCAAAAACACTCTCCACACCACACTGCCATCTACTGGGTCTACAAATGATACCATGAATACACACAAATACAAGCTCTAAAATAAATTAGTTTTATTTTCCCATAAGTATGCAAACATAAGACTATCACACCCGAATTGATAGCTATGCAGAACAGGATTTTCCCCCCCTCCATCGGATAGCTGCCTGCGCGGGTGTCTTTGAGGGGGGTGGAGGGAGGAACGGGCGGGATCGACATCGGATAGCTGCCTGCCTGCCTGCCTGAACATGCCGTGCACCCGAGGGGCGCTGCGACCGGCGCCCATTGGGAAGGAACAAGACAGGAAAAGGAAGGAAATAGGAGAGGTATTTTTAAGGCCCCACTTTTCACATGGTGTCCTGTTGTGTGGTCGGAAAGTACTCTTTATTGTTTGATTTGGGTTAATGTCAGAATAAAAGCGGGTTCCTTCAAAATAACACATTCCTTTTTATCTTACCAATTTCTCATATTGTAAGAAGCGGAAGAAGAAACAGGTCGGAGCCAAACAATATAAGCTAAGAGCATTTGCAGATGACTTAGTTTTGACGTTACAGGAGCCAGAAACTAGTACCAGAAGAGTTTTAGAACTGATTCAAGAGTTTGGTCAAGTAGCAGGATTTAAACTGAATAAGTTAAAAACAAAGGTTTTAGAAAAGAATCTAACAGAAACCGAGAAAGAGAGGTTTCAGAATGAGACAGGTTTGACAGTGGTTAAGAAAGTGAAGTACCTGGGGATTAACATGACAGCTAAGAATGGGAACTTATTCAAAGATAATTATGATAAATGTTGGACAGAGGTGAAGAAAGATTTAGAAATTTGATTTAATTTGAAGCTTTCGCTGCTAGGTCGTATTGCTGTGATAAAAATGAATGTATTGCCTAGAATGCTGTTTTTGTTTCAGACACTGCAAATTATTGACAAAATGGATTGTTTCAAGAAGTGGCAGAAAGATATTTCTAGATTTGTCTGGCAGGGCAAAAAGCCAAGAATAAAATTTAAAATATTAACTGACACAAAAGAAAGAGGAGGCTTTGCCCTGCCAGATTTAAAACTCTACTATGAATCAGCAGCTTTCTGCTGGTTGAAAGAATGGCTGCTCCTTGAAAACACAGACATTTTGGATTTAGAAGGATTCAATAATGTTTTTGGTTGGCATGCATATCTATGGTATGAAAAGGTTAAAGTGCATAGAATGTTTAAAAATCATATTGTCAGGAAAGCATTGTTTAATGTTTGGACAAGGTATAAAGATCTACTTGAAAACAAAACCCCAAGGTGGTTGTCACCAATGGACGCAAAAGCTCTAAAAAAGCTCAATATGGAGGCCAAATGGCCAAAATATTGGGAAATTTTGGAACAGGAGGGAGACAAACTAAAACTGCAGAGTTTTGAAAAACTAAAAAGCAAAGTGCTAGACTGGCTTCATTATTACCAGATAATGGAGGCATATAAATTGGATAGAAAAATTGGCTTCCAGGTGGAAAAATCAAAATTGGAAACAGAACTGCTAGAACCCAAAACTAAGATTTTGTCAAAAATGTATAACTTGCTGTTGAAATGGAACACTCAGGATGAAACAGTAAAATCTGCTATGATTAAATGGGCACAAGATGTTGGACATAACATAATGATGGCTGACTGGGAACAGTTATGGACCACTGGTATGAAATTCACGGCATCTAATGCCTTAAGAGAGAATATTATGAAAATGATATACAGGTGGTACATGACACCAGTCAAGCTAGCAAAAATCTATCATTTGCCCGATAATAAATGTTGGAAATGTAAAGAAACTGGAGGTACATTCTTTCACCTTTGGTGGACGTGCCCAAGGATTAAGACCTTCTGGGAAATGATCTATAATGAAATGAAAAAGGTGTTTAAATACACCTTCCCGAAGAAAACAGAGGCCTTTCTCCTGGGCATGGTCGGCCAACAGATGTCAAAGAGGGATAGAACTTTCTTTATGTATGCCACAACAGCAGCAAGAATACTTATTGTGCAGTATTGGAAGACACAAGAACTACCCACTCTGGAAGAATGGCAGATGAAGGTGATGGACTACATGGAATTGGCAAAAATGACTGGCAGAATCAGAGACCAGGGAGAAGAGACGGTGGAAGAAGATTGGAAGAAATTTAAAGACTATTTACAGAAATATTATAAGATTAATGAATGTTAGAATGGCATCGGATTGAGCTTAAAAGGTTATTAGCAACAAAGTGGTGAAGGAGTATGGAAAATTCGAAGGTTAAAAGGTGTAAAATTAAAAGGTTTAACATATTAAGATATTAAGAAAAGATTAGGATATATCAAGATAATAAGATAAAGATTAAGTTAAGATAGAGGGAAGGGATTTGCCTACTAAATATATGAACTGGAATACAGTGTGGGGAGGTGTGGGGAAGTCTGGGAAATAAGTAAACACAAGGAATATTACGAAAATGGAATTGTTTTTATTTTTTGTTTGTTTGTGTTGTTGTTCTTGTCATTTTGTATTTTTGTATTTTTGTACTTCTTTTTTGTTTTTTCCTTTTATGTAAAAACCTTAATAAAATATTATATATATATAAAAGAATCCATAGAGAGCATTCATATTTTCCTTATGATCAATGAAGTCAAACGTTACAATTATCCATTTTAGAATGAGCACCTATAGGGAGAAGACAGATCTCAGTAAGCCAAAGCAAGGCCAAGACAACAAACCTTCCCTTCTGGAATATGGTCAGCGTGTACAACATCTAGCTGAATCATTACCAGGATAACGAAGTCAGACTGGGGGAAATCTCATTCTTCAGAACCAAGACATCATTACCATGCTTTCCAAGTTACCTGAAAGTCACTAGAACACTTGCGAGCACAGAGCCAAGACATAGCCAAAATAAGAGCAAAAGACGGAGTTTGGCCTCATTAGGTCCCCCTACCATGAACTCCTTAGGTGGACCACCCTGCGTCCGCCTCGGCATCGTGCCTCGCTATTCTGCAACTCGAGATAACACTGAACTGCTCTGCAGGGTTGTTGTAAGGATTGCAAGTCAAGGTATCCAAAGTGCCTTTGAAGATTGAAAAGCCCCTAGTCAATGCTTTGAACTACTGTCGCTTTAAAAAGGAAACTCTGATTAGTAAGAGTTTGGGGAATTAAAAATTGGTTTGTTCTGGGGGCGCTGAAGCTGTGTTCTGGCTTGAAAAGCCAGTGAGACCACTGGGCCATCTAGTTCTGTATGGTCTGCCACAGCCAGCAGCTGCTCTCCAGGATTTCAGAGCTCTCTTTCCCATGAATGGGTTGAAACTGCCTCTTTTTGCATCATGTGCCTCTCCCAGTGGGCCACCCCGAGCCATTTCCTTTATAGCGTTCTACATCCCATGTAGTCCTGCTTCTTCCAGCTCAGTTCAGTTCATTCTGCAACTGTGCAAGTTAGGCCGCATCTGCTTTATGCATTCAAAGCACCATCATGCCCCTTGACATGCTAACAGTTGCATCTTTGTATTCAATCCCTTCAGCACCGTGGACAGCAGTCTCTCAAGGCTCAGCCACAGGTACCTGGTGACCCATGCTTCCTAGGCCCAGGTCCGTGCTTTAAAGGCACTGTGTCCGAGTGTTTTGTTGTCCCAAGGCTGTCTAATTTTGACTCATTTTCAGCATCCCTTTCCAGGGCAGCTTTATTTATTTCATGTCTGAAAGGAGTCCTCTGTGCGTGGCAAAGGCTTGTTGCTGGCACAATAGGAGGCTGCCTTATACTGAGTCCCACTATGGCTCTATCTAGCTCAGTCTTGTCCACAATGGATGGCAAAAACTCTCCAGGGTTTCAGACAGAGGACATTCTAGCTGGAGATACAACAGATTGAACCGGAGAGCTTCTGCATGTAAGCAGCTGCTTTACCACTAAGCTATGGCCCTTCTCCCATTGCTTCTGCCCTGAATGAACTGCAAGCCTGTCCTCCAGTCCTCCCAAAACTCTCTTTTGTGGCTACACTCTGCAGGAGGTCATTGGTTGCAGAAGTTGAGCTGTCTGCACAAGTGACTGAATCCGTGAAAAGGCTGATCTGTAATGAAATGCTGACTTTCAGGCATCTCTTGAAGACCTTTTCTAGGCCAACAGCTCTGTGCTATCATTTAAACATTTCTTGAGCACCCAGACATTTGAATTCTTTGTACTGATTTTAATGTCCACCCTCCACCCGCTTTTGTACATTGCCGTATTTTATGACATGCCCTAGCTTCTGAGAAGCCTTTCGCTCAAACCAGTTAGACATGACATGAATTAGTCGTTTTATCCACCCGGCATGTATGGAAGAGACCCTGACGAATCAACTGACAAGGCATAATTAATCCCCCAGCTGAACTGAACAGGGAGGAGCAGCTGGGGTAAAACATGCAAACAAGAAATTATTAGTTCAAGGTACAGAAGCCCCAGAACACCCCAGCCACATGGAGTTAAGAAAAGCAATTCCAGATTAAAAGGCTTGCATCTGAGACATTTGTTCCTTCCTTTTTGCCAAGACAGGTGATGTTCCTAAGAATACACTGGAAATTTTGAAAGGACCGTGGGCAATTCTCCTCCGCAGCTGAAGATCCAGAACTATCTGAAGAGGGGGAAATACCAGGTCTTGCTCAGCTGGGGATGTCTTATTTCCTTTTTAGATATAAGCTAATGAGAATTTTAGGCTGCCGGGGGTGGGGCAAAATCTGAGGATGGGAAAAATGATATCACTGGCAGTCACATGGGAGGCTGCTGAAAATGCACATGGAGAAGCAATGGGTCCTTGTACTGAGGGGACTGTTTGACCTGCAGGAGGAAGCCAGTTGTTGAAAGCAAACATGGATCTGAGAAGGAGCTTAGAGGGAGATTTCAACATCCAGCTGGAGCCATCAATGGCAGTTCGTTACTAGTTCGGAGTTGGGGACTCTTTTTCAGTCTTAAGGGCCATATTCTCTTCTGGGAAACCTTCCAGGGGCCGTGTGTCTGTGGTGGGAGGGGCCACAGGTGAAAGTGGGTGGAGTGATGAATGTAAACTTTGGTTTCCTAAGGGAGGCTGGTTTCTACACACATTCAACTCTCCACTCTCTGTCCTTCATGACTCAAGGGTGCAAAGGGAGGGGTAGTACCTCTGGTGGGGGGCACGCTGTGCTCCTTCTGGGGTAGTTTGTCCACCTTTGGTCACTACAGCTCTCACCTGTGGCTCTTAGAAACTGTCAGCCTGCAGCAGCAGCCACACCCCAGGAATGGCTTCAACTGGCGGGCTAACCAGGTGAGGGGAGTTGATGGGTCTCAAACCCTCAGTGAGTTAGGGGCTTCCCCTGCATGCAAAGCTAGTGTCGGGTACTGGCTAGAGGAGGAGGAATGGCAGGAGGCTACAGCCAGGGAACCCCCCAGGGAAGCATCAAAGTGGGAAGGCTCCAAGCCAGGAGACTGCTGGTGGGATGCAGGAGACAGGTCAGGAGAAGAAGAAGGGGGAGCAGATAGCTTGGAGGCTAAACAAGCAACAGGTTTAAGGCAGACTGAGGCAGCTGAGGAGGAGGAGGAGGAGAAGGAGGTGGAGGCTGAGGCTGCAACAGATCCCCTGCCATGTCCACTGTTCCCTCCCCCCCCTCCTCCTCTGTCCCCAGGAACAAGGGAGGCATTACATGGAGCAGAACAAAAGGCACAGAGAGCCCCTCCACGACTGTTGGGAAGTCAGCCAACTGAGGAGGAGCCTTAGGATAGGGATGCCATATTTCTAAAAGTAGAAACCAAGACACCCCGAAAGCTGTGGAGCTATTTTTAGGAAGACCCCCAAATTGTTGAGCTTCTTAAAGGAAGACCCAGAAGCTGTTGATGTATGATAGCCCTACCTTAGGAGCAGGCTAAGATCCTCCGTTCTGGCAACTGGGGCTAGTCCTGCCTGTGGAGTTTCTCTCTCGGGTTTTGTCTCTCTGAAGAAAGAGTCCACCTTACTGCTCATCTCTGAGTTTTGATGCTGAACTGCAGCTGAATCAGCCCTGACAGCCAGGCTCCGGTCAATTGAGCAGATGAGACCACTAGGGGGTCCAACAGTCAAGAAGCTGGTTTCTGCCCGTGTTGTAGAGGGAAGTGATGAGCAGTGGGGCTCATCCACCTGGGAAGGTAGCTCATTTAAGAGAAGGAAGTCCCTGATCCTAAACCTGATTGATCCATTTAGCCCAGTATTGCCCACTTTCAGCCTGAGTGGCAGAAGCTCTCCAAGGTCTTGGGCAGAGAAAGGCTCCTACCTACATTGAGCTTCTAACTGCAGGTGCTAGGGATTGCACCTGGGACCTTCTGCATGCAATGCAGGTGCTGACACACTGAGGCTATGGGTCCTCCACAAAACCTTCAGGTATGGGCAGGAGGCACTACTCGGCATCCTTAGATCCCACCCTTCCTCCCAAAGGAGTCCAGGGCACCAAACACACAATAGTTAAACAACCAAAACATCCAAAAACAGTTCCTACACAGAAGCAGACTAAGAAAAATCTCTCCTTAGAAGGCTTCTTGAAAGAGGAAGAGAAAGTAGGCATTGAAAAGATAGCAGAGAAGGGACCCCCGATAAGATGGTACCTGCAGGAGAATGTCACTACTCCTCTTTTGTCTCTTCCTTCTGAAGGATCCCGGTGAACAAGCAAAAAGCCCTTGGAAAAACACACACACACACACTCACACACAAGAGGACAAGACAAGACAGGGCTGTGCACCACAAACCATCCCAAAATAAGCCTCCATTCTGTGGGATGTAAAACACAGGAGCAGTCAGTGCCAACATTCCTAGAGTGTACATGTTAGAACATGGGGGGGGGGGGTGTCTGTCCAGCAAGCAGGTAAACTTCCTGGGGACGGACTTCCTCCGCATGTGACCAGAGGTGTGTGTGGCCTCACCTGTGCAGGTAAATGATAAAAGTATAGGGCAGGCAGCCATCTCTCTCTCTTGCCTCTTGCCTATCTCATCTTCATCTTTCGAAGAAGCAGGATGCCCTCTTGGCTCTCAGCCAAGAGAGGAGGAAAGGACTATCTTCCTATAAGATAGATTCTAAATGTATTTTACCTTTTTAAGCCTGTCTGCCTTCTGGGATCATATTGTGAACAGAATGTGAGTAAACTCTTTTATACTTTTATAAAGACTGTGTCGTGTCTTGTATTTTAAGAGGGATCAAAAGGGGGGAATTACCAGAGTAATTATTATAGAGGTTCTAGCGAACCTGTGCAGACGTTACCGTTGCAAACTTAAAAGCGGGAATGTTATAAACTCTGCTGATATTTTGGGAACTTGTTAGCACAAGTTGGATTAGGATATAATCTCACAATATATCCTCTCCTGCACCCCAGAACATTCCCACACATTCCCCATCAATCAATATTGGGCTAAAAGCTATAGAGCACAAAGCTACATGCACCTAAAAACTGGTTTTGAAATAGCCTTGGTCTTGCCTAGTCCCTCAGCCTTGTGAGCATTCCACTTTCTCTACACTATGCGTGTACCCCTGACCGTGTCCTCCCTTACTCATTTCCCCCCTAAACTAGAAAGCCCCAAATGTTTTAGCTTCTCATCTGGGAGTTGCTCCAGCCCCTTGATAATTTTGGTTGCCCTCTGCTGAACATTCCTGCCCCCCCCCAAGCTCTGCCTTCAATGCAAACGTGGCAGACAATGCCTTCCCTGCAGTTGCACTGCCAAAAAAGTTCAGTTTTACTTTTAAGGACAGGAAATTCTCCTGCAGGCCATCTGTGCTAAAGAGAGGGTGCAGATATAAGTCTCCTTCTTTTGGACCACCCAATTTGCATAAAAATAAGACAAGATTAAAATTGTTGAGTTTTCCCCACCCCATGGAAAAGGAGCAAATGAAAAATCCTCTCCTGAGCTGTGGCTGCTACTTCCTGAGAATGAGAGATAAAAAGGGCCTGTATGGATTTGGCAAAGTCAGCATTCACAGTTCGAGAATCACACTTGGCTCATGACCAAGGGTGTCCAAAAATAGCAAAAGCTAAACTTTTGGCTCAGAGTTGAAATGCTGACGTTCCTCTTCTCTATGGCCTGCTGGTCAGCGGATGCCTTGACCAAGACCTGGTTGTCTAACTTTAGACCTGTTCTGGGCTATGAAACAACAGCAGCAATTCAGCCCTTGGCTCACTGCAAATCATGTGTGCAAACACAGAACCTGGCTTTGGGCTGCTTTGCCTCTGACTTACTTTGCAACATCCTCTCCCTCCAGAGGAATCTTGCTTTGAACAAAAGTAACCCACACTGGAGGATCAACTTCACTTTACTTGACTAGACCCAGTGGCGTAGTGGGCTGCGTGGGCACAGGGGCAGTTGCGCCAGGCACAAAATTGTTAGAGGTGCACAATTTCAGCACCTGGTGCTGCCTCAATACAGCTGCACGCTTCCATCACTGGAGTCCGATGACAACGGCTTGTCCATGCGATCAGGTAAGTGACCTCTCCAGACAATGGGGTGGCTCTTCTTTTCTTATCTCTGTGGCTGTGATCCCCTGGGTCATGTGGATGCCATTAGGCAGTCGAATGCGCATGCATACTCCGTCTGTTTCCCTCCCTCCTACCCCCTCCTCCACGTGGCCCCGGGAACTGGCAAGCCATACTATGTCTCTGACTAGGCAGAGCTCTGGCACCCTCCTACCTTGGTGGAGTCTACCTCTTTTTATCTGCAGAAAAACTCATGACAGGAGTCATTACAGGAGATCTTGGACTCTGTATCAGACCCTGATGGCAAAGGTGGTTCTGTTAGACTATGAACCACCTGAAAGAGTCTCCAGGTACTGTTTTCACCAACAGATCCAGCAACAATGGTCCTCCTCACCTTCGCTATCGCCACTTGGTAGGCTCGGCGTTGAGCTCTAACCCGTGTTTGGTCTCATTTGAAGTGGGTTTTTCCACCACCAGCACTTTAGCTGTCTCAGTAATTGTTTCATCACCCTCAGCCCCAGGGGTAGAACCACAGGGTCATCCAAGTGCCATGCCATTGGAGAGGCTGCTTTTTAAGGTTTGTGGAGCAGCACCCTCTTATTCCTCACCACCAAATGTGCTTTCCATGTGTTTGGCTGCCGTCTGCCGGGTCTCCCCAGATGAATTTGCTATTAGAAGGAGGCATGTGAAGCCATAATCCTGGAAAGAGATTCTGGAGAGAAGCACTCGACCCAATTTTAGCCTTTGATTCTGTGAGAGGCGCCCAGTGCTTGGTCTTACTAGCGGCAGCTCAACTTTAACTATCTTTACAGCAGAGGAGCAAGTCCTGGAGGGCTGGCTTCCTATTCTGCCTCTATGGGTGAGTTGGCATTGATGAGGAAAAATCTGGGGTGTGAGGCTACTATGTTTTTTCAAAATATAGTCCGGCCCACCACATGCTCTTGTGGGATGTGAAACACAAGAGTAGTCAAGTACAACATTCCTAGAGTGCACATGTTTACACATGGGGAGGAATGTTTGTCCAGCCAGCAGGTAAACTTCCTGTTTCCTTCTGGGCTGGGACAAACTTCCTCTACATGTGACTAAAGGTGGGTATGGCCTCACCTGTGCAGGTAAGGACAAAAGCACAGGGTAGGGCAGCCATCTCTCTCTCTCTTTCACCACATGCATTGAAGAAGCAACATCTGCTTAGCCAAAGATGCCCTCTTGGCCTCCAGCCAAGAGAGAACAAAGGGACTGTCTTCTTATGGAATAGTTTTCAAGTGTATGTTACTTTTCTAAGCTAAGTCTGCCTTCTGGGATCCGATTGTGAACAGAATGTGAGCAAACCCTTTTTATACTTTTATAGAAGACTGTGTCATGTCTTATCTTTTATGAGGGAAAAAGGGGAAAATACCAGAACAGTTATTATAGAGGCTTTAGCGAGCCTGAGCAAACGCATCCGCTGCAAATTTTAGAAGAGGGTGTTACCGGGATTGGAGGTGGTTCCAACATGGCGCCGAGGTAAGACACGCTTACCGGTGCTCTTCGGATTGCTTTTAATCTTCTTTTAATTCTTTATATTTTATCTTAACTGACCTATATTTTTATCTTAACTGACCCAGTCAGTCTTTGAAGCATTTTATAATTGCTGCAGCTACATGCTATGGAAACTTTCTGAGAGATTTGGCCCTGCTCCAGATTGCTGCAGACTGCTCCTTGTTCTCTTTTATCAGCGGGTCGGCCTTGGCTGCTAAAAGAGAAGAGAACGCCATTATCCTAATTGGAGAGAGGACTCAGTGGTCTTAACAATTTTATTTGTGTGTTAAATGTTATGTTATTTTAAGAATCGTATAATCCTTGGCCTGAGGAAAGTATGGGTCAGAACAAACGCTTGAGAGACTTTGACGAGCCCCTATCATCCCCTAAACCAAAAATATCAAGGCTGGTGCCACACCAGAATAGAAGAGGGAGTGACAATGCTGAGCATTGCTTTGCGGTGGAAACCCAAAATCGTTTCCAACCTCTAATTGATTTGGAAGCCATGCCAACTTCGACGACTTGTGATTTTTTAAAAGTAAAGCCTGTAAAGGAGAATACGAAAGAAAAACTCTCAACACAGGATGACGGTTTAACACCTGATATGGGGGAGTTCCCCAGTTGTGAGCAGTTACACTTAGTAATTAAGACCCTTCACTGTATCTACAAAAGGCTGGATGAGGTATCTTCACAATTATCCAATATCCTGCTGAAAGTCGAAAAACTTGAATCAATAACACAATCTTCAGTTCGTGAGGTCAAAAACTTATTGCCTCACCCCAATTCAGATAAAAGAAAGGAGACTAAAATTAAATATATCTTAAATTCCCAACTGAATAATCAGATATTAACTCTGCAACCCAAGAAAAGTTGCCTTTCTGTCAGGTCGGAAATAGGAAGATGGTCATCGCTAGAAGGGGCTAAAGACTGTTTAAGCAAACTTTTAAAAATTAAGAAACATCAGATTGACCTTTATGCGGTGATGCCTCTGTTCCGACAGACCAACTTCTTGAAGGTGAGACTTGCGTTCCACTCCGAAAAGATACCATCTATTATTGCTAGGCGGAAAACGCTTTTGTCCATGGCCGATATCGTAGCAACGAGGGTTTTTGCAGACAGCAAGATCAAACCCCTTCTAAATAGGTGTCCTGGCGGTGAGGACGTTAGGACAAGAGACTCTGCCTTACTTCAAAATACTGCCAGGCCACACTGCGATGATTCTGCAGCGTGCCATTCTCGACCAATCTTGATACCCTCTCAAACAGCCATATATGAGGATGGAAACCTGCAGACTGCCCTTGATGAAAGGGAACTTATTGATTCGTTCAGAGCCCTCCCTCCGAAAGAACAGTCGGTGATGATGCAAAGATTTGACACGCTTAAATCACAGCTTTTGCAAGTCCAACACAGAGGGGAAGATACTAATGATGCTTCAAACAACCCCACTTGGGTTCACCAAACAGAAGTGGTCGACCTTCTTCAGCTCAGCCCCACTTTGAAAACAAAAACCATCTTGCAAGACTCAAATCTTCAAGTTGTTTCTGCCCCCAGTGCTATTCCACGAGACGACCAGGCTCTGCCATCCTCATTTAACCTTCATCTACATCCACCGGCCAACACACCTAAGGACGAAACTCTGATCTCCCTGCCTGATTCAAATCCTTCTTTAACTCACTCATCTATGCCAGAGCTAGAATCTTCTCCAGTTTCAACCAGTTATAGAAGTAGTCCACAAGTGATGCCCCTGAGAGAGTCTTCTATAATTACCGTCCCTGTGATGTCCCTTCAACTACCTTCTTTAAAGGAAAATGTGAATGTCACACTTCGGGACCCGTTGTCGGAAACGATTGAAGACCCGATGGGACACATCAATAAAATCATCCTAATGCCTGATGATAAATCTGCTGGAGGGTCTCCTCCAACGGACTTAATTTCTCCCTCTCTGGGTATTTCTCTGTCAAGTTGTACAAAGAACTTCGAAACGAAGAGACATCCTGTTCAGGGATCTGCTTCTAGTAGATCATCCCAGGTGTTCCAACAGTCGAACCAAATGGTTAAAAATTTTAATTTGGAGGGTTCCTCACAGTTACCATCTTCCCAATGTAAAATAACTGATTTTTTTGTTACATCTTCCGTCTCTCCCAGAGAGTCTGCCCCTCCTTCGCTTTGACTGTTAAAAGAACAACATAGAAGTCCCCAGCTAGCAGTCCTAAGTTGGAATATTGCTGGCTGGAAAAGGAAAAGATTAGATCCTGAATTTATGTCCTATAGAAACTCTTTTCAGATAATCCTTTTGCAAGAAACATGGGAAGAAGATAAAATAGATATAAATGGCTTTGAACTGATATCACTTCCAGCTAGTCCCTCCCAAAAAGGTGGCCGGTCCAGAGGTGGTCTTGCAATCGCCATATCGCTTAAAATGAGCGCTAAACTCTCGCTAGTTCAGACTTTTCCTCCTTTTGCCTTTACAGGTCTGATTTCAAGCGGAAAATTCTCCCTATTAATCACCAATGTTTATCTTCCGCCAGGTGGTCTTATATCGGACCTCCATTATAGATGGGATTCTCTGGAAGATCATTTATTGGCATATTATGCTATGTACCCTAATATTCCATTGATAATGGGTGGTGACTTTAACACACGCACAGCCGCCAATTGGGATGGGATAATCAAGGCCAAGTGGTGGGTACCTCCCCCCTATCCAAAATCTGATTTAATCTCTTTTACATCAAGAAGATCTAAGGACATCAGAGTGAATGAGGTGGGAGTCCTTCTTTATCAATTGGCCATTCGTATGAATTTGAACATTTTGAATGGCAATTGCCCTCCGGACGTGCCAGGTGAATTCACTCATTTGGGCACAACATCAAATAGTGTACTAGACTACCTTCTAGTTTCAGAAGACCTATTCTCAAACTTCTTTTACTTTAAAGTAGACAATATACAACTCAGTGACCACCTACCTCTAGCGGCCAAGCTAATAATTGACTGGCACCCGGTTAGCGGTTCACATCCAATTCATGTAGGTTTAAATGCCGCAGCTCAAGTAAGAAGCATTAAATGGTCTATGAAACAGGCCCAAAAATACGCAGAATTCTTCCAGAGGAATATCTCCGAACCCCTTATTGTTTCAGTGGCGGAGTTGTCTGAACCAAATAGGATATTGGAGTGATTCTCTCACCTCTCTGCAGATTTAACTAGCTTCTTTACGATGCCGACTCACCTGGTTAACCGAGATCAACCCAGGTACGGTGCACCTTGGTTTGATTCCAAATGTAAGCAAGCTAGACTCTCTCTCTGTTGTATCTACAACAGATATAAAGCCTCTGGAGCTGAAACTCTTCCCCCAGAGTACTTGCAGGCCAAAATTGCTTACAAACAGGCACAGAAGTCAGCCAAGCATGAATGGCAGCTAAGACGTTGGCAAGAACTGATTGCTGCCTCTAAGCTTCGCAGCTCTCGTGGTTTTTGGAATATAATCAACAAAAGATCGAGGAAATACCCATTGACAGTTATACCAGCCCCGACATGGGAACAATTTCTAAGAAAATATTTCTCCCAGACAGTTATCTCTAACACTCATTCTGATACTCTCTCATGTCACTTGCCCATATGGCCAGATACTGACCCGGAGGAAATAGTTGATTTAATTGCTAAACTGAAAACTGGTAAAGCCCCAGGGCCCGATCTGATCCCGGCGGAAGCTATTAAACAACACCCAGCATGGTGGGCCAAAATTCTTGCAAAAATCTTTGATGCAATTAATGCCACGGGCCAGATACCTAGATCATGGAAGGAGTCCATCATAATTCCTATATATAAAAAAGGACCACCAGAGGACCCAGGAAACTATCGTAATATCAGTCTATTATCAATCATCGGAAAAATCTATACTCGCTTCCTGCTAACCAGACTAACCAAATGGGCCGAAGATTCCAATCTGATAGGCCATGAACAGGCCGGGTTTAGACCAAATCGTGCTACTATTGACCATGCAATAATCCTATATCATTTGGCGCGGAAGTATTCTTCCCCCACTCATGGTCTTCTATGTGCCGCTTTTATAGACCTGAAGGCGGCCCCTCTTCTTATGGAATAGTTATGTCTTCTTATGGAATAGTTATGTCTTCTTATGGAATAGTTTTCAAGTGTATGTTACTTTTCTAGCTAAGTCTGCCTTCTGGGATCCGATTGTGAACAGAATGTGAGCAAACTCTTTTTATACTTTTATAGAAGACTGTGTCATGTCTTATCTTTTATGAGGGAATAAGGGGAAAATACCAGAACAGTTATTATAGAGGCTTTAGCGAGCCTGAGCAAACACATCCGCTGCAAATTTTAGAAGAGGGTGTTACCGGAAAAATCCGAGGGCTCCCTTGGACAAAAAGTAAAGACACCAACCAGAGTAAATTGGAGCAAATCAGCAGTCTGTAGGCTTGGCCTTTATTGTACTGTTGCAGCAGGGTGTTCCCCTCACTCGCAGGAGAGAGGAAAGACCCAGAAAAATGGTGTGCAAGACCTTATAAAAACTTTTGAAATTCCCCTCCTCTAGGTCAAGCCCACCCCCAGAAACATCATGCATACATTACAGAAAGGAGGGGTTGAGGGAGGAGTTGTGGTGGTAACCTGAGTGTCCTGTCACCTGGCTGGTTCCCCTCTCCCCCCCCCCATGAGTCATTTTCTGAAGACAAAAGGTAGTCGCAGTTTCCTGCCCCCTGAGGGGGAATCCAATCACTGTTCTTTTGTTATAGTCCGTGTTGAATCCACTCGTGTATGCAGTCTGTTGTGATTTTTGATTGCCTTCTGTCTGGGACCATCAGGGTTGGCATAGCAACTGGGCAGGGCTCCTGTGGATGTGCTGCTATGCTCAAGGGATTATGGTGGCCTGTATCAAACCTTCCCCATTTTGGAGTCCTTCCTTCATGGAGTAAAATAAAAGTGGAACAGTGCAAATCTGATGTATGGTTGATTTTCTATGAATTTATAACAGAAGTGTAGCGTATTTAGTGTGTGAGTGTGAGTGTGTGTGAAGTCTGTACAAACTGAATGATGGGGGGGGGGGGTTCCTGCTACAGTTCCCCCCTTCAGAGATAAGATTGCAAAGGTGGCTACTTTGCAATCCTTTTCTCCGCACAATTTAAGGTGGTAAATATTAACCTGCTATTCTCCGTCCCAGATGCGTATGTCTATGTGAGCCTGAAAGGGACTTGGATGTCATGCTTCTTAAGGATATTTGCATAGAAATGTAACGGTGTAACAGTGCACATAGTTAGACATAGGATATCACGTAAAATTAATATTTTGTTGCTCAGTTACTTGTGGTATTCTAGCACCTTGGAAGAAATATTTTCTCAAAAGTGGTGTATGCTTTACATTTAGCAGGAAGGTCCACTAATGACTGAAAAATGCAGTATGCTTCGTCCCCCGCGATTTTTGTGTTCTCAGGTGTCAAGGTAGCTGTTCTGTGGTCTCACACCCGCATGGTGTCACAGTAGTGGCAATCCCTGGTGAATCCACTTAGGGCTTTCATATTAACCATGTTGCATGGCACTCACCACAGCTGGTGCAGGTTTGGACACGTCATGAGAGAAATGTCTTTGCCTTGGCCATTCTATGGTATTTTATTATTATAGGCTCTGGTCTTGCAGTCATGGGAAGTTGCTCACTTGCACTTTAAGGACCAAAAAGCTAATTGCAGCCTGGATACACTTGCCCAATTTAAACTGAGTCCAATTTGAATTTATCTTGCCCCATGGTTCTCAACTTTTCAAAACAAACTGTTAAAAGAAAACCATTCTTAAAAAGGGCATTTTGTCCAAATAAGTCAATTTAACTCTATAAGGGATCATTCCTGCTAAACCAAAGCATATCCACCTTCATGTATCTTGTGTTTTATGGATCGAGAAGCTTGTCCTAGGCAAAACCAGGTTTAGCACATTTTAAAATGGATAGGGAAAGTTGGCAGAGTGCTAGGTGGAACTATGAAATGTGGTTATAAATTGACTATACAATAGCGTGGGCTATTAGAAAGTGTAAAATGCAAGAGAATTCTCCATTGGTGTGTAAGCAATAAGACATTAAACATAAAAACAATTACACACACAAAATTGCCCCCCCCCTTTGTAGAAATCACACTGTCAGACACAACATTCGTACATAATAACACATAATACAAAACAAACTAATTAAATATCAGTTGCATATCTTGACACAATTGTGATCTTTTACGTATGTATCTCTTGAATCCTGGAGCACAGAGGCTTGAGTGAAAAAATGTCCTTGCAATTCAACTCCACCCCCTTTTGTCAGCCCCACTCCCCCAGCAGTCTATATCGTTTGAAAGAGATAGCTGTGGGACCTTGAAAACTCTGGTGTCTGTTCTTGTCTTGTGGTGGCGAAGCTTTTCATTGCATCTGTAGTAACACATCTGTAGAAGTGATGTCCTGTAAGGGGCAGGGTTTGGGGGACTCAAAAGACAGAGTTAGAAAAGGGAAGGGGCAAAAGGCAAAAAGGATGTCCTTCAGTTTCCGTGGGAAGCTGCAAATATTAAGCATTTTAGTCATTTCAATATTATTATTACATTTCCATATAATTACTGTTATTATCCGCCAAGTTTGCTTGCTTTCCTTCACTTAGTTTGGCTGTGGAAGAAACAAAGGGACAAAACCTTTGTTAATTTGAACACAATTGGCAAGTTATTAAACATTTTGCTTATATGGGTCCGAATTCTCTTAGAGGTTAAAATCTCTGTCTGGAATGCTGTTCCTATAATGCACACAAAGCCTGTTATAAAAGTTAAATCCCATGGGGGGGGGGGGGGAGAACTAGTCAAGAGTGGAACTCACAGTGGGAGCGCTTTGATATTTACCTGTGAAAAGAATTTGGCATGTTAAGATTTGAAACTTGGCAACCTCTTGACTTTTGATGGTCCAGTACTTAACCCTTTTGTCTTACGTAGCCCCTGGAGCAAAGGACACATTAAGGGTGATTTCCCTCAGTGGTTCCAAGTTTTACATGAGGAAATTTGGATAAGTTTCTCCCTGCAGCCCAAGCTCTCGAAACCTCCTCTCCCCCCTTCCTACAGTTCCCCCTCCTTCCTCTCTCTCTTTCTCTGTCTTTTTTTTTATCTAGCCTCTGTGCATGTGCAGAGTTCATGTCTCAGGAAACCTTTTATACTATTGAAATGTTGAATCTTTTGGCTAAATTACCATTTGAATAAAAGAAGTGGAGGGTAAGGAGTAGATTTTTAAAAATAGGGTTAGATTTAAAACAAACCAAGTAACTCCGCAATTCAAGCATTCACCAAAGGTCGAAGTTTTCTAAGGGATCATGTTTCCTACAGCCCAAGCAAGGGATTGCTTCCTTTATTTACAGGAAAGGGCTATCATTTTGTGTGATTTCCCTCTGGTCATTCGCGGAACAATGCCACGCCCTTATATATGGGAAAAAATGGCCAGAGAGTCAGAATTCATAGGATTTTTTAACATTCTCAGTCATTTCAGCCTTAACATTTGCAGGAAAAAAAATATTCTGCCCTTTATTTACAGGATTGGTCAAGACTAATCTGTATTTGTATGTGCTTAAACTTTGAATTGACTTTGAGGTCTGATTTTTTTAAATAGTAGACAAAATGATAAACACTGTAATCACTCAAATGCTTGATATTATCAGTTGTGCTTCAAAACATCACGGCTTCACCTCTCACCTTTTAAAACTAAAGAGCAAAGCTAGGCTGAATTTCAACTCCATCACCACACCAGAATTTAAGAATTACCCTCCAATGCTTGCAGACACATGTCCTTCCACACAGCCACAAATTGGGAGAGTTGAAAGGGACCCTGGGGTCATCTAGTCCAACCCTCCAAAATACAGGGTTCACAGGAAGATTTCACAGCAAGATTTGTACTACCAAAGAGACATATACATTTAAGTACAGATTTACAACTGGGAAAGGAAACATCTATGCTCCTATCATGTACTAAGGAAGAGGAAAATAAAAGTACCCAACTTTATATAGAACCCTTTTTGCAGATCTTGAGATAGTTTGAGTGAGTTTGCTTCCTTAGACTAAAGAATGCAAGTTCCTAGAGAAATGATCTTTAAAGGAAGATTGAAGTGAACAGTTTTTTGTTTTGTGTTTTTTTTCTTTCTAAGATAGGGAGAGGATCTTTTATTAAGCATAGTTAAGACGGCCATAGATTTGATTTAGAAGGAATACAAAAGTGAACATTTTTTCCTGAACTTGCAGAGGAATAGTAAGCCTAATTTAGATTTTTTTTTTTTTTTTTTTGGTACCTTAGGAAAGATTGCTCCCCCCGCTTTGCAGTTTCCTTTAAAGGAAGCTTACTCGGGAGTAAATTTACCTGGCACAGAAATAAGAAGGGAGAAAAAACTGAAAGAGACAGAATGAAACAAGGGGGGGGGGCATTTTCTAAGAAAAGGGGCCAGGAAGTCTTATAGAGACTGATATCAGGACTGGATTCAGATAGACAATTTTGCTGGCCATGGAAGCCTCTACATTTAATAACAATTTTTTTTTTTCTTAGAAAGAACACCATACTTTCATAGGCATATGCTTAATGAAATACATACACTGCATTGTAGCTTGAGAGAGCAGTTGGCTCAACTAGGCTTTTGCAGCAGAAATATTTGTGTCTTCACAGCACATTTCAAAATACTGGAACAAAAAGATTGGAACACGGATGTAGACTTACAAACTCAAAGTTGCAGCAAAACATAATCTACCATCAACTTAAATCAAATCATATTCCTCACTCAAGCTACTCAGAGGAAGACTCTTTGGAGCCTCTCTCAAATAACAAACATTTGCACACTTCATTCTAATATACATTGTCAGGGGTTCAGGAGCAGAGGCACAGGAGAGGGAGGAAATGGAGAGCGAGGGGGAGGAGTCCGAAGGAAATGTCAGCGATGACAGCAATCCGAGGTCTCTGAGTCTCTCCAGTGAGTCGGAGGATTCACAGAAAGGGGCCCCCATAGTCAGGGCAAGAGGAGTGCCCAGGGGGACACCTCGGGAAGAAGGGGCCAGAGGGGACTCAGAGAGCAGCAGCTGGAAATCAGGACCAGCGTCCCCCCCAGAGTGCAGTAGGGGGGAGGAGTCCCAGGCATCGGGATCAGGTGGCGCGCGGGCAGCGGGAGAACATGAGGCAGGAGTGACCACACCCCCGTCAGGGAGCGAGGAAACGGTCATCAGGAAAGTTAAACGCGCGCGCGCGCCAAGTTCAAATGTACAGGAGGGCGGCACGGTGGGCAGCCCGGGTAGGGAGCCAGGTCCTAAAGCCCGCCGAAGAGAGTGGGAGGAGTCAGAGGGGTCAACGTCTGCGTCGGAAGAGTCCAGGAGGGAGGAGACCCCGGGGGGTAGTAGGACCCAGAGGAAGAAAGAGAGAAGGAAGAGGTGGAGTAAGATTAGAGTCTTAAACTGGTGTACAGGGGGCGGAGACTCAGACGGAGCTTCGCCGGTCTAAACTCCAGACATAGAGCTGGGACGCTGAGGCTTGGAAATGGAAACTATTCTTCAATAAAGACTTTGATACTTTACTACTGGCTAGCGTTGGTCCTTTGTGAGCTGGGACCAGGAGCCAGCTCTGACAGTAAGCTCCGTCTCCTAAAGTGTTGGCACCAAGAACCTCGCCACGTGAGTCGACGCAGCGAGGGCAGAGGAGGGGTGCTTCCAGAGCTCACAAAACTCAGGCAAGATGACTACGGAAGAGCAACTAGCAGCCCTACAAGAAGCTGTGACACAACTCAGCACGGAGGTACTTGCATCCAGGAAAAGGGAGGAGGAAATGGTTAACGCCTGCCGGGATCTCCAAGTCAGGTTGGACGTGCTTTCTAAACAGGGGCAACCGGGACCCAAAGCAGAGGGCATTGGCTTGGGAAGAAGGGGAGGCAGTCTGGTATCTCATTTCGACGGGAGTTTACAGCAGTACCCCAACTTCAGAGCAGACCTGCTGTTTGCGCTGGATCTGCTAGGAAAAGACTTTAGAGATGAGAGAGAGAAAGTGGGGTTTATCTTGTCCCATTTGCATGGGGAGGCCAAAACGTGGCTGAGAAATTTATGGAGAGATAATGATCCGGCGCTCCAAGATGCGAAGGCTTTCATTAAAGCAATGGATTCGTGTTTTTTATCAAAGATAGACATCGACATTGCCAGAAGAGACATACACGGACTTAAACAAGGCAAAGCCAGTGTGCGGCAGTACCATGCACGCTTTTTTGGCTTAGTTCATGCACTGGGATGGGAGAAGGATTCCGCTCCAGTGAGAGACCTCTTTTGGGAAGGTCTGAATGCAGATGTAAAAGCTGAGATTGCAAGGGGGGAGAGACCACAGAGCACTCAGCAGGTGGTCCAGAGGGCGTTAGAGGTTGGAGTGCGCCTGGAGGAACGTCCTTGGAACAGAGAAGAAGGACGTTGGGGAAGGGCGCCAGCCAGAGCACCTCCCTTCTCTCCCAAAGAAGCAGCGCGTGCGCACTCCACACCCTCGCAGGGAGGGGGAGAAGAACAGATGGAGATCGGAGGTGCCAGGGCTCAGTCAGCTACCAGAGCCCTAACCCCGGGAGCAGTCAAAACGAAGCCTCCTAGAGGGAACAGGAAGTGCTACATCTGCGACAGTACTCAGCACATGGCGAAAGAGTGTCCCCAGAGGCTCCACAAGCACACTGCAGCCTCGGCAACAGTCACAGAAGCAACTCAACAGAGAACACCGCAACAGTTAAACGACGGAGTCTGGCTGGAGGAAGAGGCACTGGGGTCCAGCCAGACAAGTCAATGAAGCAATCCCCAGCAATCTTGCAGCCCACAGACCCCCTCCCACCCAAACCAGTGGTGCAGCTTACAGCGTCTCTCCAACTGCCCAATGGACGCACTCTGGAAGTGCCGATCACCATTGACTCCGGCAGCAACGCCGACTTTATAGGACTGGATTTCATTCAGCAGCACAATATACCACTACTACCAGCCACGCTGCCCCTGAAAGTTGTCACGGTGGATGGCAGAGACTTGTTAGGGGGGCAGGTGGTGCAACAAACGCAGCCAATGGTGATGCGGATTGGAAATCACCAAGAAGTCATCAGCTTCAATGTCACCCACCTGTCAGACACGCCGGTAGTCTTGGGCATGAGTTGGCTGCACAGGCACAGCCCAGCGCTGGCGTGGTACCAGCGCCAACTGACCTTCGGCTCCTCCTATTGCGCGGAACATTGCATCCTTCCCAGCCCGGAAGAGGGAGGGGAAGACCCGCAGCTACAATTAGGCACGCTGCAAGCAGTGCCACGCAAGTACGCAGCGTTTTTGGAGGTTTTCTGCGAGAAGGAAGCAGACAAGCTGCCTCCCCACAGGCCCTATGACTGCAAGATTGACCTCCTGCCAGGGGCGACGCTGCCAACCGGGAAACTGTATTCCATGTCTGAAGACGAGCTGCAGGAACTCAGGGAGTTCATAGACCTCAACTTGAAGCGCGGTTTCATCCGGGAGTCGAAGGCAGTGGGGGGCAGTCCGGTATTCTTTGTGAAGAAAAAGGACACGCCCCAAAAGAGGCTTGTAGTGGATTTCAGGCTCTTAAATTCCAAGACCAAGCCCATGGCCTTTCCCATGCCCAAAATAGATGACCTGCTCGCAACGGTGAGGAAGGGACGCGTTTTCACTAAGTTGGATCTGCGAGGGGCGTACAACCTGATTCGCATACGGGAGGGAGACGAGTGGAAGACTGCCATGTTCACGCCCCTGGGCACTTATGAATACAGAGTTATGCCTTTTGGATTACAAAATGGCTCTCACTGTTTTCAAGCCTTCATGCATCACGTCCTGGCGGGTCTCCTCTACAAGAAATGCGTCTGCTTCTTGGACGACATCCTGATATTCTCAGAATCAGAGGAGACCCACGAGAGAGACGTCAAGGAGGTTCTGCAGAGACTGCAGGAGCATCGGCTGTACGCCAAGCTGGAAAAGTGCCAGTTCGACAGGAAGGAGGTGGATTTCCTGGGCTACAAGTTGTCGGACAAGGGGCTCGCCATGGACAGCGCCAAGGTGCGCGCAGTGTTGGACTGGAAGAGCCCGCGCAATCGGAAGGAGGTCCAGCGGTTTGTGGGTTTCGCCAACTTTTACCGCAAGTTCATCAAGGGGTTCGCGATGCAGACAGCGGCCATTACCGACACGCTCAGCTCCAAGAAGAAGAAATTCATCTGGACGGAGCAAGCGGAGCAGTCCTTCCAGAACCTTAAGCGTCTCTTCTCGTCCAAAGAGCAGCTACTACATGTGAATCCCGGCAGACCGATGAGAGTTGAAACGGACGCCTCAGACAGAGCCGTGGGCGCAGTACTGTTGCAGCAGGACCCGCATGGGGATTGGAGACCGTGTGCCTTCTACTCTAGGAAGCTCAGCAAGTCAGAGCAGAACTATACCATCTGGGACAGGGAGTTGCTGGCCATTCATGCAGCATTCAAAGCGTGGCGGCACTTCCTCATCGGAGCCAAACACACAGTGCAGGTTTGCACGGATCATAAGAACCTGGAGTACTGGCGCACGGCAAGGTTCCTGAACCAGCGGCACATCAGATGGGCGGAGTTCTTTGCGGATTTCGACTTCAGGATAGAGTACATCCCAGGCGACAACAACATCATGGCAGATGCACTGTCCAGAAAGCCGCAATACCTCGAAGAGGCGGCGCCAGCAGCGGCCAAGCACATTTTTGCACCGAAAGCGTGGGCGTGCGCTTCAGCAACCGTGGATCTGGATGCGGTCCGTCGAGCGCTGCAGGAGGACCCCCTCGCACAAGCCAAGATGGAGGAGGTGCACAAGGGCACAGTGAAGGACGACGAGTTCCAAATACGGGACGGATTGCTCATCCGCAGAGGGGCACTCTATGTACCGGGAGACGACCTCCGTGCGAAAGTACTGCAGCAGTTGCACGACGCACCCACCGCCGGGCACTTTGGCAAGGAGAAGACGGCAGAATTAGTTGCCAGAGATTTTTGGTGGCCCAAGATGAGGGGGGAAGTCGCGGAGTACGTCTCGAGGTGCGACACCTGCCAAAGGGCCAAGTCAGTGCACAAACCTCCGGCGGGACTGCTCGAACCGCTGCAGACACCGAGCGAACCGTGGGAGAGGGTGGCCCTGGACTTTGTCACGGATTTACCCAGCTCAAGGGGTAAAACGGCAGTGCCAGTGGTGGTGGACATGTTCACCAAAATGGCCCACTTCATTCCATGCGCGAAGGTGGCGACGGCGGAACAGACCGCCAAACTGTTCATAGACCACGTCTTCAGGGTGCACGGTCTGCCACGGTCTATCTTGTCCGACAGGGGGCGGCAGTTCATTTCAAACTTCTGGCAGAAGCTGATGGGTTTCCTGAACGTCAAGATCAACCTAGCGTCGGCGAGACACCCGCAGACCAACGGACAAGCGGAGCGCGTCAACGCCATCATGCAGCAGTACCTGAGATGCTATGCAAATCAGCAGCCGGCAACATGGGTGGACTACCTGCCGCTCGCTGAGTTCGCCTACAACAACACGAAGCACGTGTCCACGGGGGTGACGCCGTTCTTCGCCAACAACGGGAGGCATCCCAGAACCTTCCCGGGATTAGAGAGACTGGGGGAGGGGGAGCCACAGGCAGCGGAAGTTTTAGCGGCAGAATTGCAGGAGGTTCACGAACAGCTTAGGAGGCAGTTAGAGCTTGCAAAGCACGCATACAAACTGCAGGCTGACAAGCACAGAAGGGTCGGGGAGGACATACAGGTGGGAGACTGGGTGTGGTTAGCGGCCCACGCAGTGCCGACCAGATCATTAGCGAAGAAGAAACTCGGACATAAGCAGCTAGGACCTTACCAAGTGGAGGCACAGATCAATCCAGTGGCCTTCCGGTTGACACTTCCGGAGGGATCCAGAATGCACCCAGTATTCCATAGGTCGGTGCTCATGCCCTACAAAGCACCTCACCGATTTCAGGCGCAGGGCACGGCACCACACCCGTATAGGGAGACCCCCCCAAGGAGGGAGTCGCCAAGAGGGGAGCCCATCAACCAGGTCACAGAGATTTTAGACTCGAGATGGGGAGAAGAGGGAGTAGAATATTTTCTCGCCAGTGAAGGTACCCCGGCCAGCGCCAACCGTTGGGTGCCGGACTATGCCCTGAACGAGCCTCTTCTCAAGGAGGAGTTTCATGCCTTGTTCCCACACAGGCCCATGCCAGCCGAGTATTTCGACGACTGGCTTTTCACACCCACGCTTTCAACCAGCACATTCCAGGGGTTCACCTAGGACGAAGAACCGGCAATAGAAACACGTTCCCCGGAGGGCTCGCCCTCGGGGTTTGCCTCAGACCGCTCGTTTTGGTGGGACGATCGAGGAGAGGAGCGGTGGAGCAGGAGGTGGCGGGGGGGTCCTTGGCAGGCAACGGACCCAGAGGTGACAGAGGGCGAGATGGACATGGACGTGCTGGGGGAGGACGTTGGGTTCGAGCATGGCGGCACGGAGATGGAAGCAGAGGAGATCGAGGTCGGCGAAAACACAGAGGACGAGCCGGACTTATCCGGCTGGATGCACGCCACGGGGGACGAACTGTATCCGCCATTCACCCCCACAACGACGGAGCACCCAGCACCCCCGCCGGAGGAGGGGGAGGGGGGAAGGGGGGGCTTCGAGGGGGGGATGGATGTCAGGGGTTCAGGAGCAGAGGCACAGGAGAGGGAGGAAATGGAGAGTGAGGGGGAGGAGTCCGAAGGAAATGTCAGCGATGACAGCAATCCGAGGTCTCTGAGTCTCTCCAGTGAGTCGGAGGATTCACAGAAAGGGGCCCCCATAGTCAGGGCAAGAGGAGTGCCCAGGGGGACACCTCGGGAAGAAGGGGCCAGAGGGGACTCAGAGAGCAGCAGCTGGAAATCAGGACCAGCGTCCCCCCCAGAGTGCAGTAGGGGGGAGGAGTCCCAGGCATCGGGATCAGGTGGCGCGCGGGCAGCGGGAGAACATGAGGCAGGAGTGACCACACCCCCGTCAGGGAGCGAGGAAACGGTCATCAGGAAAGTTAAACGCGCGCGCGCGCCAAGTTCAAATGTACAGGAGGGCGGCACGGTGGGCAGCCCGGGTAGGGAGCCAGGTCCTAAAGCCCGCCGAAGAGAGTGGGAGGAGTCAGAGGGGTCAACGTCTGCGTCGGAAGAGTCCAGGAGGGAGGAGACCCCGGGGGGTAGTAGGACCCAGAGGAAGAAAGAGAGAAGGAAGAGGTGGAGTAAGATTAGAGTCTTAAACTGGTGTACAGGGGGCGGAGACTCAGACGGAGCTTCGCCGGTGTCAGGGGTTCAGGAGCAGAGTCACAGGAGAGGGAAGAAACGGAGAGCGAGGGGGAGGAGTCGGAAGGAAATGTCAGCGGCGACAGTAGTCCGAGGTCTCTGAGTCTCTACAGTGACTCGGAGGATTCACAGAAAGGGGCCCCCATGGTCAGGGCAAGGGGAGTGCCCAGGGGGACACCTCGGGAAGAAGGGGCCAGAGGGGACTCAGAGAGTAGCAGCTGGAAATCCGGACCAGCGTCCCCCCCAGAGTGCAGTAGGGGGGAGGAGTCCAAGGCATCGGGATCAGGGAGCGCGCAGGCAGAGGGAGAACGTGAGGCAGGACTGACCACACCCTCGTCAGGGAGCGAGGAAACGGTCATCCGGAAAGTAAAACGCGCGCGCGCGCCAAGTTCAAATGTACAGGAGGGCGGCAAGGTGGGCAGCCCGGGTAGGGAGCCAGGTCCTAAAGCCCGCCGAAGAGAGGGGGAGGAGTCAGAGGGGTCAAGCTCTGCGTCGGAAGAGTCCAGGAGGAATGAGACCCCGGGGGGTAGTAAGACCCAGAGGAAGAGAGAGAGAAGGAAGAGGTGGAGTAAGATTAGAGTCTTAAGCTGGTGCACAGGGGGTGGAGATCCAGACAGAGCTTCGCCGGTCTAAAGTCCAGACGTAGGGCTGGGACGCTGAGACTTGTAAATGGAGACTATTCTTCAATAAAGACTTTGATACTGTACGATCGGCTAGCGTTGGTCCTTGGTGAGCTGGGACCCGGAGCCAGCTCTGACAGCCGGTCTAAACTCCAGACGTAGAGCTGGGACGCTGAGGCTTGGAAATGGAAACTATTCTTCAATAAAGACTTTGATACTTTACTACTGGCTAGCGTTGGTCCTTTGTGAGCTGGGACCAGGAGCCAGCTCTGACAGACATATATATTTGTCCTGTTTAAGATTGATGAGGCCCAACATTCCTTAGCTTCCTTAGACTTAAAATTTTGAAGCAAGCTTGCAATTTAAAAACTATGTGCGTTTAAGAACAGTCTGTGGATGCCGAAGCCAATGTAAACACAAACCCTTTATATATTTCTGAATCTTTGAGTACATCTCTTATTCATTGTTTTTTTTAAAATATTTTTAGAGAAACTAAGATCTCTAATGCGTGGGCTCTCAGGCTGGGCTGTTATTATATCTACTGCCTTCTGAGCACCATTAGGTTTATGATTTCATGTTCTAGCTTTAGGTTATAGTTTAACAACACAATTTTGATGTGTTCAGCTCTCCCTAAGGGTTCACACCCTGATTTTGTTGAAGGATCCCTGAGGTGGCCGCTGTGCCCTGGGTTCCAGGTGGTGGGCCTAAGCCACCCACTAAAAGTTACAACGGTCTTGTACTTTGTACTTGGAAAGACCATTTTGCCCCTTTATTTTAAACTGGAGGGGCGTATCAGAATCCTCTCTGGGGCAAAAAAGCTTCATGGAAGCTTTGTTGCCAGGAGGAGTCCAGCTAGGGTGTTTAGTGAGCTCCCATTTTCCCTCTAATATGGAGGGGGGGTTGCTCAGTAGATTACAATAGGAGATAGAAGAACGGGTACAAGAAAGGGACAAAGAAGGGGGGGGGGGAGAATATTCTACCAGTATTCAAGTTATCTTTCAGCTAAAGCAATCCCTGCCTACCAGTAAACTACAAGCAGTTTGTCTAGAAACCACAGGCATTAGCCTGGAAAACCACGGGTCTCTCTACCTGGAAAACCACAGGCCTTAGCCTGGAAAACCACGGGTCTCTCTACCCGGAAAACCACAGGCCCTAGCCTGGAAAACCACGGGTCTCTCTACCCGGAAAACCACAGGCCTTAGCCTCAAAAACCACGAGTCTCTCTACCCGGAAAACCACAGGCCTTAGCCTGGAAAACCACGGGTCTCTCTACCTGGAAAACCACAGGCCCTAGCCTGGAAAACCACGGGTCTCTCTACCCGGAAAACCACAGGCCCTAGCCTGGAAAACCACGGGTCTCTCTACCCGGAAAACCACAGGCCCTAGCCTGGAAAACCACGGGTCTCTCTACCCGGACAACAACCACGGAGAGATTAGGACGTCAGATAGCAGAGAAGAACCGTACTTCCCCGGCCGACTCCGAGAGGGAAGACGGGAGAAGTTAGGACGTCCCTGGGCGACTCCGAGAGGTAGAAGGAAGAGATAGAAGGAAGGAAAGGAAAGTCCAGCTGTCGTGGGGACAATGTTTACCACCCCTTCCCAATGTGTCTACTTCAAACCATACTCACGTTCGTAGATGTCCCCCGTGGATCCCGGGATCCTTTCTCTTTAGCCGGCTTGACCTCGCCTTTGCTCCCCCTGGTTGGGCTTTTGGTGACGATTGATTACCGCGTGCAAAGAGGTGGCAGGGAGAGGAAAAAGGATCCCTGGGCTAAGGTTGCCCAGTGGCGCCCGATCCCTTCCATCTCCCCCCTCACCTTCACAGGAGGACCAAGTGTCCCTGAGCATGGTCGCCAAACTGGTACCGGAAAAATCTGAGGGCTCCCTTGGACAAAAAGTAAAGACACCAACCAGAGTAAATTGGAGCAAATCAGCAGCCTGTAGGCTTGGCCTTTATTGTACTGTTGCAGCAGGGTGTTCCCCTCACTCGCAGGAGAGAGGAAAGACCCAGAAAAATGGTGTGCAAGACCTTATAAAAACTTTTGAAATTCCCCTCCTCTAGGTCAAGCCCACCCCCAGAAACATCATGCATACATTACAGAAAGGAGGGGTTGAGGGAGGAGTTGTGGTGGTAACCTGAGTGTCCTGTCACCTGGCTGGTTCCCCTCTCCCCCCCCCCCCCATGAGTCATTTTCTGAAGACAAAAGGTAGTCGCAGTTTCCTGCCCCCTGAGGGGGAATCCAATCACTGTTCTTTTGTTATAGTCCGTGTTGAATCCACTCGTGTATGCAGTCTGTTGTGATTTTTGATTGCCTTCTGTCTGGGACCATCAGGGTTGGCATAGCAACTGGGCAAGGCTCCTGTGGATGTGCTGCTATGCTCAAGGGATTATGGTGGCCTGTATCAAACCTTCCCCATTTTGGAGTCCTTCCTTCATGGAGTAAAATAAAAGTGGAACAGTGCAAATCTGATGTATGGTTGATTTTCTATGAATTTATAACAGAAGTGTAGCGTATGTAGTGTGTGAGTGTGTGTGAAGTCTGTACAAACTGAATGATGGGGGGGGCGGGGTTCCTGCTACAAGGGGAATGTTACTCTGCTAAATTGTGGAACTTGTTAACACAAGTTGGATAAGGATATAATCAAACAATATATCCTTCTCACTCAGTACAAGCTTAACACAGGCAAACATGTCCAGGCACCTCTTAAGTAAAGCTAAAGGTAAAGGGAGCCCTGACCATTAGGTCCAGTCGTGACCGACTCTGGGGTCGCCTTCTCACCTTCTTGGCCTCCGAGGGAGTCTCCATAAAGCTTCCGGGTCATGTGGCCAGCATGACTAAGCCGCTTCTGGCGAACCAGAGCTGCGCACGGAAACGCCGTTTACCTTCCCACCAGAGCGGCACCTATTGATCTACTTGCACTTGGACGTGCTTTCGAACTGCTAGCTTGGCAGGAGCAGGGACCGAGCAATGGGAGCTCAGCCCGTCACGATGATTCGAACTGCCGACCTTCCGATCGGCGAACCTAAGCTCTGTGGTTTAGACCGCAGCGCCACCCGCGTCCCTCCTGCACATCCATACCCTGGGGCAAGGCTGGGGATGAGCTCTTGGTTTCTTTGGCCAACTAACTGCTCAGTAATTGTAACCTTTGGGCACTTCCCTGGGGCGGGGGCGGGGTGAACACGTGTCCTCACGCTTGAGGGATTATGGCGGGAGATAGAGGGGGAAAGAGTCCTTTCCTTAAGGACAAGAATGGCGTTGGAATGGAGGAAATTGATGCAGGGGGTAGATTTTCTGAAGTGAGGGGCTTTTCCTAAGCTGGCAGTCCATAAGGGAAGTGGCTTGACAGATTTCTTGCAACAAAGGATCACTTTTGGCAATAGAAACTGGTTAATGGGCTTTTGATGGACTGAGTCCATTGTTCTCTCAGCCGACGGCCACTCAGGAGCTCAGTAAAGCTGGCGAAGCTCCGCTGCTCCGCAGAACTGAAACAGGCAGCGGCACAAGAAAGATTCTGTCCACTAGAGGCCGCTATCCGCTAAGCGCTATTGGCTAGCTGTCCAAATCCGATGCTTTTGATTGGGCTATACGCAGCAGTATGTAAATACAGAGTTCATGCCCAAGTCCCCGTTCATATTGATACGGTTTCATACCAGAAAGAGGGAAGCAGGGTCTTTTCTTCATAAAAAAAGATGTGGTGCTTGGTGCGACAGGGGAAGGATAGGGCTTTCTCGAGCTCATTGTCTCGCGTCCTAGCTATGTGGAGGGGTTTCTGGGGAAGGCGAGATCCCTTGCGAATTTCCCCCTCGGAAATTCCGTATAGCATATTCTTAGAAAAGAAAGAAAAAAGAAAAGGAAAAAGGGGGGGGTGGAGAAAAGACTGATAGGGAAGAAAGGTTTCCTCTGTTCCCCTCCACTCTTCCAAAGAATTCCGAGCTGAGGTGCAGAGCTCTTTCCTCCCTTGTGAACTCCCCACCCTCCTCCTCCTCCCTTCCACATAACTGGCTGTGTCACCTTGCCTGCCAATCATACCTCCCTTTGAACTGAAGCAGAGTTCCATCCCTGTTTGTGCCAGTTCTGGAGTCTAAAAGCCGAGGACCTAAATCAGCCAAAGGAAAATGACACCCTTCCTACCCACGCAAAAATGGTCTGTTTTCATTGGTCTGTTTGCTACTGGACGTGGGTTTGTTTTTTTCTTTTGGTTTAAGGAGCGAAGCAATAGCTCATTTGCTTGCGAGTGTGGGAGTCTGCAATTCTTGGTGTTCCAGGGCTTTTTGCAAGTTGGAGTTGCCTCCAGTCCACCCCGGATGTCAGAACAGTCCTTCTGGATTAGACCAATGGATGATCTAGTCCAGCACCTTGTTCCCCATAGTTGCCCAGCAGAGGCTCACAACAAGCCCATAAGCAGGACCTGAGTGCAATGGCCCTCTCCCACTCATATTCCCAAGCAGGGCCGGACCTCTGATGAGCCAGAGTGAGGCAGCTGCCTCAGGCGGCCGATGCTGAGGTGAGGGGATGGAGCTGGGAGTGGCCTGTGGCCTGGCCTGTACCCCTACGTTAGCTGACTGCTCTCAAGTGCAGGGAAAGCTCCTGTCCTTTCCAAAGTACTTGGAAGAGGATTCAACAGTCAATCCAATTGGCTTCGGTACAGGAAAGATTTGGGGGTGTTTTACTGTTTTGGACGTTTCAATTTGCTGGGAGCGCCCAGAATGGCTGGGGCAACCCAGTCCGATGGACAGCATAGAAATCTCAACGTTGAATTTGTGATTTCCTTTCAGAGCCATTCAAGTTGGTACTTTTCAGCACCTAATAGTGTAGTGGCATCTGGACCATGGACCTCTCAGCTGGTGACTTGTGGGAGTCAGTCTGCAGCTCACCACACCTCAGCCAGTGGGATGTATCACCAGAGATTACAGAACCCCAGCCGAGTCTTCAGAGATGTCCTGCTCTCAGCAAAACAGCTTCTTCCAGAGCAGTGGCGGAGCAGGGTGGGGGCGGTCCGCACTGGGTGTCATCCTGCGGGGGGGGGGCACATTCACTGTAGGCTTGGGAAGCTGGGGGTCGTGGGTGGGCGCTCCCGGCTGGAGGAGGCAGGCAGGGGAGAGGACGGGGAGGAGGCAGGTGAGCAAAGAACGGAGGGGGGCAGGAAGGGGAGAGGAAGGAAGAGGGATGGGTGGGTGCGCCTTTCATTCTGCCTGGAAGACCAGCGCCTACAGCTGGACTACCAAGTGGATTGAAAGGGTCACTTTGGGGGCAGCGCTGCAAATGCAGAAGGGATCTTGGCCGGTTTCTCAAAAGGGAAAGTGAGTTTCCCTCTGACAAACGCTTTCTGCCTCCCCTCTGCAAAGCTCCACATGTTTCCGCCCCACCCTGTCCTCAGCCAACCCCCCACTTAGAAGCCACTCTTGGGTTATTGACTTCTGTGTGCTTGTGTATCTGTGTCTCCCATGTGGGGTTCCTCTCTGCGTAAAGTCGTCAAGCTGTGACTGTGTGCGCCTGACAAATCGGCCCCATTGCCTTTCCCTCGTCAAAATTTATCACAGCGACCGATGCCAAGCGACACCGGCACACTTAGGGATCCACAGAGTTTGTGCATCATGCGTGACAGACCTCAGCAACTCAGCATTTTGGCTAATCGACTTTATTTACATGTAAACACACACACGGAGCACTGCAACATGGCTCCCTCTCTCTCTAGCATCAGAAAGCAAAGAGAAAAAGAACTAAGGACAATAGTCCCACTTCACGGACACAGGAACACAAACATCCTGTCGCCGTCACTTCCCACTCTGTGGAGTCAAAACATAGACAACAATCCCATGACTGCAATCATGGAGCTGGAATTCTCTCAGTTTCAAGCGCTACCACAGGTTCCGCAGAATATCTGTACTGCATGGTTTAGTGTGGCAGCACCTGCCCTTTGGAACTCCCCGCCTCTTGCAACAAAGCACGTGCCTTTGCTAGACGCTTTTCAGGCACCTGCTAAAAGCATTCTTGTTGAGGCAAGCATACCTAGAAGCTTAGGAAGTTGAAGTAATTTTCATCTCTTTTAATATTTTAGCTTTTGTGTGTTTTAGAGTAGGATTGTTGATTTTTCTTGATTTTACTGCTGTGGTGGTTTTTTTGTTTTTTGTTTTGGTAAACCACGTTGCAGGCTTTTAAAAATAAATCTTGTTAAATAAAGAAGCAATACATAGAACTAATAATAGAAATATATAGGAAAATATATATCCCCCCCCCCATTTTCTTTATTTTCCCTTCTCCTCCTCCTGCTGCTCCTCCTCCTCGTGTTCCTCACCTGAAGGAAAAGCCAAAGAACCACCATTAAAATTGTTGCCTGGTATGTGCAACCATATGCTGTATTTTTATTCTTTTTGGCAAGAAAATGGGCACACAAGGAGGCAGCACATGCGCAGTCTGCTACTGGCCTCTGGTCTCCTGCGCATGGGGTGGGGGTGGGGGGGAGGCCACCCCTTCCACGCAGCGAAGGCGACCCTGGCATGGCTACCAGCTGCCCACAAAGGCACACTGAACTGGGCTCCAGACTGTGGTGGGACGCCCCTAAGCCCCAGCCAACATGGCCAGCGCTCATCAGGGATGATGGGTCTTGATACCCAATGGGAGGGAGGGCCATGTGAAGACAGGATTCTCAAAAATACCTCTGGCTTGGGGCTCCTGGAGTGTTGCTGGCAACGCTTGGAGTTTCTCTTCAAGCTCCTGGAGCTTCACACGGAATACTTGAGCTTCCTTAAATACTGTTTCAGCTGCATGCCACACCTCAGCCAAAAGAGCTGCTATCACTGAGAAAAAGAAGGGAGCATGTCATTCCGGTCAAGTTGCACCAAAGTGGGACTTGTTCATCTGAGCTCCACAGGCTGGTTTTTCTAATTGTTTGACTGGGGTTGTTTGTTGGTTTTTCTTTAACTTGGGCAAGGCCTTTTTATGTGCCCTTTCAATCCCCAAGAGCCAGCACTGTAAATCAGTTTTAAGGGAGTCTTACAACCACAGCTGCCGCCACCCCCCACCCCCCAACATCATCAGCAGTTACACATACAGGCTTTTAAAACTTATTGAATATCCTTTTTAAAAAGTTAACCTTGTAATTCCTAAATCATTTTAAACACTTTGAAATACTTTCTAAAATTCTGCTGTTTAACATTTATGCAAATGATGTAATAAAGGAACCCAAATGGCCAGATATTTCCCTGTTTCAGTTTTATCCCAGAATGTATCCATTTTGCTACATGCCAACAATACAGTGTTGTTAGCACAAACGCAAGTGGGTATGAGGCGATTACTAAAGAACTTTGGGAGACTGTGTCGTAACAAAGATTTGAATACAAATTATTCCAAGACAAAAGCCGTAGTATTGGGGGCACAGCCCAGGAAGCAGAAATGGCTCCTAAATGGACAAGCCATTGAACAAGCCAGGCATTTCAACTACAGTGGTACCTCTGGTTGCGAACGGGATCCGTTCCGGAGCCCCGTTCACATCATGAGCAGAACGCAACATGCGTCTGCGCGTGTGGGGGTCGCGATTTGCCGCTTCTGCGCATGCGCGTGACGTCATTCTGAGCGTCTGCACATGCGCAAGCAGCGAAACCTGGAAGTAACCCGTTCCGCTACTTCCGGGTCGCCGCAGGACGCAACCTGAAAAGACGTAACCTGAACCGAGCGGAAGAAGAGGTATGACTGTATCTGAGGATTTGCTTCTCTGATAGGAGTACTGGGTCTCATCAGATGACAGCCGGAGGTGTGGATTGCGCACGCGCTGCATCCTTGGGAAAGAGGGGAGGTGCTCTCGCTGGCGTACGTCCCCAACGTCCTTCATCTCTGTTCCATGGACGTTCTTCCAGACGCACCCCAATCTCCAGTGCCCGCTGGACCACCTGCTTAGTGCTCTTTGGTCTCTCCCCCCTTGCAATCTCATCCTTCACATTTGCATTCAAGCCTTCCCAAAAAAGGTCTCTGACTGGAGCAGAATCCTTCTCCCATCCCAGCGCATGGACTAATCCAAAAAAGCGAGAATGGTACTGCCTTACACTGGCTCTACCTTGTTTGAGCCCATGTATGTCTTTTCTGGCGATATCAATGTCTATATTTGATAGAAAACACGAATCCATCGCTTTAATGAACGCATCCGCATTTTGGAGCGCCGGATCTTTATCTCTCCACAGGTTGCGCAGCCACGCTTTAGCTTCCCCATGCAAATGGGACCAGATAAATCCCACCTTCTCTTGCTCATCTCTAAAGTCTTTATCCAGCAGTTCCAGCGCAAACAGCAGGTCTGCTCGGAAGTTGGGGTACTGCTGTAAATTCCCATCGAAATGAGATGCAAGGCTGCCTCCTCTCTTCCCCAATCCAATCCCCTCTGATTTGGGTCCCGGTTGCCCCTGCTTAGTGAGCACTTCCAACCTGACTTGGAGATCCCTGCAGACGGCAGCCGTTTCTTCTTCCCTCTTCCTGGATGCAAGTATCTCCGCGTTGAGTTGTGTTACTGCATTCTGCAGACCCGCTAGTTGCTGTTCTGTAGCCATCGTGCCTGACTTTTGTGAGCTCGCGAAACACCAATCCTCTCCCCTCGCTGCGTCCACTCACGATACGAGGTTTTTGGTGCCAACTTTTTGGAGATGGAGCTTACTGTCAGAGCTGGCTCCTGGTCCCAGCTCACAGAGGACCAACGCTAGCCGGTAGTAATGTACAAAAGTCTTTATTGAAGTACAGTTTCCATTTCCAAGCCGCAGCGCCCCAGCTCTACGTCTAGGGTTAGATCGGCGAAGCTCCATCTGAATCTCCGCCCCCTGTACACCAGTTTAAGACTCTAGCCTTACTCCACCTCTTCCGTCTCTCCTTTCTCCTCTGGGTCCTGCTACCCTCCGGGGTCCCTTCCTTCCTGGACTCTTCTGAGGCTGACGATGACCCCCCTGACTCCTCCCGCTCTTTCCGGCGGGCTTTGGGACCTGGCTCCCTATCCGGGCTGCCGACTGTGCCGCCCTCCTGTACATTTGAACTTGGCGCGCGCGCCCAGCCTTCAACCTTCCTCTTGACCGTTTCCTCGCTCCCCGACGGAGGCGTGGTCAATCCTGCCTCATGTTCTCCCGCTGCCAGTGCGCCGCCTGATCCCGATGTCTGGGACTCCTCCCCCCTGCTGCACTCTGGTGTGCACGCTGGTCCTGATTTCCAACTGCTGCTCTCTGAGTCCCCCCTGGCCCCTTCTTCCTGGGATGTCCCCCTCGGCACCCCCCTTGCCCTGACCATGGGGGCCCCTTTCTGTGAATCTTCCGATTCGCTGGAAAGACTCAGAGACCTCGGACCGCTGTCATCACTAACATTTCCTTCGGACTCCTCCCCCTCGCTCTCTATTTCCTCCCTTTCCTGTGCCTCTGCTCCTGAACCCCTGACAGGTACCTTCAGTTTCTTTACATTTCCAACATTTGTTATCAGGCATATGATAAATTTTTGCTAGTTTGACTGGTGTTATGTACCATCTGTATATCATTTTCATAATATTTTCTCTTAAGGCATTACATGCCGTAAACTTTAACCCAGTGGTCCATAACCGTTCCCAGTCGGCTAGCATTATGTTGTGACCCACATCTTGTGCCCATTTAATCATTACTGATTTCACTTCCTCATCCTGTGTATTCCATTTCAGCAGCAGATTATACATTCTTGACAATATCTTAGTTTTGGGTTCTAGCAATTCTGTTTCCAATTTTGATTTTTCCACCTGGAAGCCAATTTTTCTATCCAATTTATATGCCTCCATTATCTGATGATAATGGAGCCAATCACAGACTTTATTTTTTAATTTGTCAAAACTCTGCAGTTTCAATTTATCTCCATCTTGTTCTAGTATCTCCCAATATTTTGGCCAATTGGCCTCCATATTGAGTTTTTTGACTGCTTTTGCTTCCATCGGAGATAACCACCTTGGAGTCTTGTTTTCAAAGAAATCCTTATATCTAATCCATACATTAAGCAATGCTTTCCTAACAATGTGAATCTTAAACATTCTGTGAACTTTAACCTTGTCATACCATAAGTAAGCATGCCACCCAAACGCATTATTGAATCCTTCTAAGTCCAGTATATCTGTGTTTTCAAGAAGTAGCCATTCTTTCAGCCAGCAAAAAGCTGCTGCTTCATAATAAAGTTTCAAGTCTGGCAGGGCGAAGCATCCTCTTTCCTTTGCATCTGTTAGTATTTTAAATTTTATTCTTGGCTTTTTGCCCTGCCAGACAAAGCTGGATATATCTTTCTGCCACTTCTTGAAACAGTCCATTTTATCAATAATCTGCAGTGTCTGGAACAAAAATAACATTCTTGGCAATACATTCATCTTTATCACAGCAATACGACCTAACAGTGAGAGTTTTAGATTAGACCATATATCTAGATCTTTTTTTTATCTCCATCCAACATTTTTCGTAGTTATCCTTATATAAGTTCCCATTTTTTGAAGTCATAATAATTCCCAGATATTTCACTTTTTTCACCACTGTCAAACCTGTCTCATTCTGAAACCTTTCTTTCTCTTTTTCTGTTAGATTCTTTGTCAAAACCTTAGTTTTTGTTTTGTTGAGTTTAAAACCTGCTAATCGACCAAACTCTTGAATCAGTTCTAAAACCCTCTTCACACTGGACTCTGGCTCCTGCAATGTCAAAACCAAGTCATCTGCAAATGCTCTTAATTTAAATTGTTTAACTCCGACCTGTATCCCTCTTACCATCTGGTCCTTTCTAATCATATTCAGCAACACCTCCAGGACCGATATAAAAAGCAGAGGGGAAATAGGACAACCTTGTCGTGTTCCTTTTTCTATTCTGAACTCTTCAGTCAAAACATTGTTAACAATTAATTTTGCTTTTTGTTCAGAATAGATTGCACCTATACCATTTTCGAACTCTTGGCCTACCCCCATACTATGGAGATTCTTTTTCATAAAACCCCAAGAAATGTTATCAAAGGCTTTCTCCGCGTCCACAAATACCAAGGCTGCTTTTGTGTTTATTCTTTCCTGTAAAAGTTCCAAAATGTCAATTATGTTCCTTACATTATCAGATAGGTGCCTTCCTGGGAGAAAGCCCGCTTGGTCCTTGTGAATCTCCTCCACTAAAACCCTCTTTAATCTTCTAGCCAAGATGTCAGCAAAAATTTTATAATCCACATTAAGTAATGATATAGGCCGATAGTTCTTAAGTTGGTGTTTTTCCGATTCTGTCTTTGGTATCAGAGTCACAAAAGCTTCTTTCCACGTTTCTGGTGTCCTTTCCCCCTGTAATATGTCATTACATATATCCTTCAAGGGTTGAATTAACCAGTCTTTCATTGATTTATAATATCTTGCCGTCAACCCATCAGGTCCTGGGGACTTGCCAAGTTTCATATTTTGGATGGCGCTCTCTACCTCTTGTTCTGTTATCCTGCAGCTCAATTTGAATTTACTTTCTTGAGATATTTCCGGTAGCCCATTTTCTTTCAAGAATTCCTCCATATCTGCTTCCTTCTGTGGTTGTTGTGAATAAAGCTGTTTAAAGTATCTTTGAAAGGCACTCCTAATTTCCACTGGGTTCTGAATAATTCTTCCTTCCTCTTCTAAATTTGTTATTGTATTCATTTTCTGTCTCTTCTTTATTTGCCATGCCAATAACTTTCCACATTTGTTTGCTGATTCGAAAGTTCTTTGTCTCATTTGTCTGGCCTTCCATTCAATCTCTTGATTTATCATTTGCATGTATTGTACTTGATATAACTTTATCTCTCTCAAGATTTGTTGTGATTTTGGATTTGATCTCAGTCTTTTTTCACCTTCCTTAATCTTTTCCAATATCTTTTCTCTTTTTTCCTGTTGTAATCTCTTCTTGAGTGCGTTCTGTTGTATCAAAAATCCTCTCATAACAGCTTTACTTGCGTCCCATACAGCTCTTTTTTCCACCGTAGTGTTTAAATTTATCTCAAAATAGTCTTTCAGAGTTTTCTGGGCCTTCTTGGTTATTTCCTCATCTCTAAACAGGGAGTCATTCATCCTCCATCTGAAAGAACCAGTTGGTTGTAAGTTCATTACCATCTTTACAGCATTATGGTCGGAGTAAGTCTTTGGGCAGATTTCTACTTTTTTTGTCTTTGGTGCCAGTCCTCTTGTGATCCACATTTGGTCAATTCTTGTCCATGTCTTTTTGGCTTCAGAAAAGAAGGTTCCTTCTCTTCCTAAAGGATTTTTAGTTCTCCAGATATCCACCAAGTCCAGGTTATCAGTCAGTTCAAAAAAGGTTTTCGGTAGTGTCAGAGCTGGCTCCGGGTCCCAGCTCACCAAGGACCAACGCTAGCCGGTAGTACAGTATCAAAGTCTTTATTGAAGAATAGTCTCCATTTCCAAGTCTCAGCGTCCCAGCTCTACGTCTGGACTTTAGACCGGCGAAGCTCTGTCTGAGTCCCCACCCCCTGTGCACCAGTTTAAGACTCTAATCTTACTCCACCTCTTCCTTCTCTCTCTCTTCCTCTGGGTCTTACTACCCCCCGGGGTCTCTTCTCTCCTGGACTCTTCTGACGCAGACGTTGACCCGTCTGACTCCTCCCCCTCTCTTCGGCGGGCTTTAGGACCTGGCTCCCTACCCGGGCTGCCCACCTTGCCGCCCTCCTGTACATTTGAACTTGGCGCGCGCGCGCGTTTAACTTTCCTGATGACCGTTTCCTCGCTCCCTGACGAGGGTGTGGTCACTCCTGCCTCACGTTCTCCCTCTGCCTACGCGCTCCCTGATCCCGATGCCTTGGACTCCTCCCCCCTACTGCCCTCTGGGGGGGACGCTGGTCCGGATTTCCAGCTGCTGCTCTCTGAGTCCCCTCTGGCCCCTTCTTCCCGAGGTGTCCCCCTGGGCACTCCCCTTGCCCTGACCATGGGGGCCCCTTTCTGTGAATCCTCCGAGTCACTGGAGAGACTCAGAGACCTCGGACTACTGTCGTCGCTGACATTTCCTTCAGACTCCTCCCCCTCGCTCTCCGTTTCCTCCCTCTCCTGTGACTCTTCTCCTGAACCCCTGACATCCATCCCCCCCTCGAAGCCCCCCCTTCCCCCTCCCCTTCCTCCGGCGGGGGTGCTGGGTGCTCCGTCGTTGTGGGGGTGAATGGTGGATACAGTTCGTCCCCCGTGGCGTGCATCCAGTGAGATAAATCCGGCTCGTCCTCCGTGTCTCCGCCTACCTCGTTCTCCTCTGCTTCCATCTCCGTGCCGCCATGCTCGAACCCAACGTCCTCCCCCATCACGTCCATGTCCCTCTCACCCTCGTTCCCCTCTGGGTCCGTTGCCTGCCAAGGGCCCCTCAGCCACCTCTCCTCTCCTCGATTGTCCCACCAAAACGAGCGGTCTGAGGCAAACCCCGAGGGCGAACCCTCCGGTGAACGTGTTTCTAATGCTGGTTCTTCGTCCGAGGTGAATCCCTTGAATGTGCTGGTAGAAAGCGTGGGTGTGAAAAGCCAGTCGTCGAAATACTCGGCTGGCATGGGCCTGTGTGGGAACAAGGCATGAAACTCCTCTTTGAGGAGAGGCTCGTCCAGGGCATAGTCCGGCACCCAACTGTTGGCGCTGGCCGGGGTACCTTCCCTTGCGAGAAAATATTCTACTCCCTCTTCCCCCCATCTCGAGTCCAAAATCTCTGTGACCTGGTTGATGGGTTCCCTTCTTGGTGACTCCCTCCTCGGGGGGGTCTCCCTATACTGGTCTGGTGCCGTGCCCTGCGCCTGAAATCGGTGAGGTGCTTTGTAGGGCGTGAGCACCGACCTATGGAATACTGGGTGCATTCTGGATCCCTCCGGAAGTGTCAACCGGAAGGCCACCGGATTGATCTGTGCCTCAACTAGGTAAGGTCCTAGCTGCTTATGTCCGAGTTTCTTCTTAGCTAAGGATCTGGTCGGCACTGCGTGGGCCGCTAACCACACCCAGTCTCCCACCTGTATGTCTTCCCCAACCCTCCTGTGCTTGTCAGCCTGCAGTTTGTATGCGTGCTTTGCAAGCTCTAACTGCCTCCTAAGCTGCTCGTGAACTTCCTGCAATTCTGCCGCCAAGACTTCCGCTGTCTGTGGTTCCCCCTCCCCCAGTCTCTCTAACCCCGGGAAGGTTCTGGGATGCCTCCCGTTGTTGGCGAAGAACGGCGTCACCCCTGTGGACACGTGCTTCGTGTTGTTGTAAGCGAACTCAGCGAGCGGCAGGTAGTCCACCCATGTCGTCGGCTGTTGATTTGCATAGCATCTCAGGTACTGCTGCATGATGGCGTTGACGCGCTCCGCTTGTCCGTTGGTCTGCGGGTGTCTCGCTGACGCTAGATTGATCTTGACGTTCAGGAAACCCATCAGCTTCTGCCAGAAGCTCGAAATGAACTGGCGCCCCCTGTCGGACAAGATAGACCGTGGCAGCCCGTGCACCCTGAAGACGTGGTCTATGAACATTTTGGCGGTCTGTTCTGCCGTGGCCACCTTCGCGCACGGAATGAAGTGGGCCATTTTAGTGAACATGTCCACCACCACTAGCACTGCCGTTTTACCCCTTGAGCTGGGTAAATCCGTGACAAAGTCCAGGGCCACCCTCTCCCACGGTTCGCTCGGGGTCGGTAGCGGTTCGAGCAGTCCCGCCGGAGGTTTGTGCACTGACTTGGCCCTTTGGCAGGTGTCGCACCTCGAGACGTACTCCGCGACTTCCCCCCTCATCTTGGGCCACCAGAAATCTCTGGCAACGAGTTCTGCCGTCTTCTCTTTGCCAAAGTGCCCGGCGGTTGGCGCGTCGTGCAACTGCTGCAGTACTTTCGCACGGAGTTCGTCTCCCGGTACATAGAGTGCTCCTCTGCGGATGAGCAATCCGTCCCGTATTTGGAACTCGTCGTCTTTCACCGTGCCCTTGCGCACCTCCTCCATCTTGGCTAGTGCGAAGGAGTCCTCCTGCAGTGCTCGACGGACCGCCTCCAGGTCCACGGTTGCGGAAGCGCACGCCCACGCTTTCGGGGTGAAAATGTGCTTGGCTGCTGCTGGTGCCGCTTCTTCGAGGTATTGCGGCTTTCTGGACAGTGCATCTGCCATGATGTTGTTGTCGCCCGGGATGTATTCTATCCTGAAGTCGAAATCTGCAAAGAACTCCGCCCATCTGATGTGCCGCTGGTTCAGGAACCTTGCCGTGCGCCAGTACTCTAGGTTCTTATGATCCGTGCGAACCTGCACTGTGTGTTTGGCCCCGATGAGGAAGTGCCGCCACGCCTTGAATGCTGCATGAATGGCCAGCAACTCCCTGTCCCAGATGGTGTAGTTCTGCTCAGACTTGCTGAGCTTCCTAGAGTAGAAGGCACACGGTCTCCAGTCCCCATGCGGGTCCTCCTGCAACAGTACGGCGCCCACGGCTCTGTCTGAGGCGTCCGTCTCAACTCTCAGCGGTTTGCCGGGATTCACATGCAATAGCTGCCCTTCGGACGAGAAGAGACGCTTAAGGTTCTGGAAGGACTGCTCCGCTTGCTCCGTCCAGATGAACTTCTTCTTCTTGGAGCTGAGCGTGTCGGTAATGGCCGCTGTCTGCAGTGCGAACCCCTTGATGAACTTGCGGTAAAAGTTGGCAAACCCCACAAACCGCTGGACCTCCTTCCGATTGCGCGGGCTCTTCCAGTCCAACACTGCGCGAACCTTGGCGCTGTCCATGGCAAGCCCCTTGTCCGACAGCTTGTAGCCCAGGAAATCCACCTCCTTCCTGTCGAACTGGCACTTCTCCAGCTTGGCGTATAGCCGATGCTCCTGCAGTCGCTGCAGAACCTCCTTGACGTCCCCCTCGTGGGTCTCCTCAGATTCCGAGAATATCAGGATGTCGTCCAAGAAGCAGACGCATTTCTTGTAGAGGAGACCCGCCAGGACGTGATGCATGAAGGCTTGAAAACAGTGGGCGCCATTTTGTAAACCGAAGGGCATAACTCTGTATTCATATGTGCCCAGGGGCGTGAACATGGCAGTCTTCCACTCGTCCCCCTCCCGTATGCGAATCAGGTTGTACGCCCCTCGCAGATCCAACTTTGTAAAAACGCGTCCTTTCCTCACCGTTGCAAGCAGGTCATCTATTTTGGGCATAGGAAAGGCTGTGGGCTTGGTCTTTGAATTTAAGAGCCTGAAATCCACTACAAGCCTCTTTTGGGGCGTGTCCTTTTTCTTCACAAAGAATACAGGACTGCCCCCTGCTGCTTTCGACTCCCGGATGAAACCGCGCTTCAAGTTGAGGTCTATGAACTCCTTGAGCTCCTGCAGCTCGTCTTCAGACATTGAATACAGTTTCCCGGCTGGCAGCGTCGCCCCTGGTAGGAGGTCAATCTGGCAGTCATAGGGCCTGTGGGGAGGCAGCTTGTCTGCTTCCTTCTCGCAGAAAACCTCCAAAAACGCTGCGTACTTGCGTGGCACTGCTTGCAGCGTGCTTAGTTGTAGCTGCGTGTCTTCCCCTCCTTCTTCCGGGCTAGGAAGAATGCAATGTTCCGCGCAATAGGAGGAACCGAAGGTCAGTTGGCGCTGGTACCACGCCAATGCTGGACTGTGCCTGTGCAGCCAACTCATGCCCAAGACCACCGGCGTGCCCGACAGTTTGGTGACGTTGAAGCTGATGACCTCTTGGTGATTTCCAATCCGCATCACCAGTGGCTGCGTTTGTTGCACCACCTGCCCCCCTAACAAGTCTCTGCCATCCACCGTGACAACCTTCAGGGGCAGCGTGGCTGGTAGCAGCGGTATATTGTGCTGCTGAATAAAATCCAGTCCTATAAAGTCGGCGTTGCTGCCGGAGTCAATGGTGATCGGCACTTCCAGAGTGCTTCCGTTGGGCAGTTGGAGAGACGCTGTAAGCTGCACCACTGGTTTGGGTGGGAGGGGGTCTGTGGGCTGCAAAAGTGCTGGGGATTGCTTCATTGACTCGTCTGACTGGACCCCAGTGCCTCTTCCTCCAGCCAGACTCTGTCGTTTAACTGTTGCTGTGTTCTCAGTTGAGGTGCTTCTTTGACTGTTGCCGAGGCTGCAGTGTGCTTGTGGAGCCTCTGGGGACACTCTTTCGCCATGTGTTGAGCACTGTCGCAGATGTAGCACTTCCTGTTCCCTCTAGGAGGCTTCGTTTTGACTGCTCCCGGCGTTAGGGCTCTGGTAGCTGACTGAGCCCTGGCACCTCCGATCTCCATCGGTTCCTCTCCCCCTCCCTGCGAGGGTGTGGATTGCGCACGCGCTGCTTCTTTGGGATAGAAGGGAGGTGCTCTGGCTTGTGCCCTTCCCCAACGTCCTTCTTCTCTGCTGCAAGGACGTTCCTCCAGATGCACCCCGATCTCCAGAGCCCTCTGGACTACTTCCTGGGTGCTCCTTGGCCTCTCCCCCCTTCCAATCTCTGCTTTTACCTCTGTATTCAAGCCCTCCCAAAAGAGGTCTCTCACTGGCGCAGAAGCTTTGTCCCATCCCAGTGCATGGACCAGTCCGAAAAGGCGTGTATGGTACTGCCGCACGCTGGCTTTGCCCTGTTTAAGTCCATGTATGTCTCTCCTGGCAATATCGATGTCTATCTTTGATAAAAAACACGAATCCATTGCTTTAATGAAAGCCTTCGCATCCTGGAGCGCCGGATCATTATCCCTCCATAAATTTCTCAGCCACGTTTTGGCTTCCCCATGCAAATGGGATAGGATAAACCCCACTTTCTCTCTTTCATCTCTAAAGTCTTTGTCAAGCAGATCCAGCGCAAACAGCAGGTCTGCTCTGAAGTTGGGGTACTGCTGTAAACTCCCGTCAAAATGAGATACGAGGCTGCCTCCCCTCTTTCCCAAGCCAATGCCCTCTGCTTTGGATCCAGGTGGCCCCTGTTTAGAAAGCACGTCCAACCTTACTTGGAGGTCCCGGCAGGCGTTACTCATTTCCTCCTCTCTTTTTCTGGATGCAATTACCTCCGTGCTGAGTTGCGTCACAGCTGCTTGCAGGGCTGATATCTGCTCTTCCGTCGTCATCTTGCCTGAGTTTTGTGAGCTCTGGAAGCACCCTTCCTCTGCCCTCGCTGCGTCGACTCACGTGGCGAGGTTCTTGGTGCCAAAACTTTTAAAATGAGACAGAGCTTACTGTCAGAGCTGGCTCCGGGTCCCAGCTCACCAAGGACCAACGCTAGCCGGTAGTACAGTATCAAAGTCTTTATTGAAGAATAGTCTCCATTTCCAAGTCTCAGCGTCCCAGCTCTACGTCTGGACTTTAGACCGGCGAAGCTCTGTCTGAGTCCCCACCCCCTGTGCACCAGTTTAAGACTCTAATCTTACGCCACCTCTTCCTTCTCTCTCTCTTCCTCTGGGTCTTACTACCCCCCGGGGTCTCTTCTCTCCTGGACTCTTCTGACGCAGACGTTGACCCGTCTGACTCCTCCCCCTCTCTTCGGCGGGCTTTAGGACCTGGCTCCCTACCCGGGCTGCCCACCTTGCCGCCCTCCTGTACATTTGAACTTGGCGCGCGCGCGCGTTTAACTTTCCTGATGACCGTTTCCTCGCTCCCTGACGAGGGTGTGGCCACTCCTGCCTCACGTTCTCCCTCTGCCTGCGCGCTCCCTGATCCCGATGCCTTGGACTCCTCCCCCCTACTGCCCTCTGGGGGGGACGCTGGTCCGGATTTCCAGCTGCTACTCTCTGAGTCCCCTCTGGCCCCTTCTTCCCGAGGTGTCCCCCTGGGCACTCCCCTTGCCCTGACCATGGGGGCCCCTTTCTGTGAATCCTCCGAGTCACTGGAGAGACTCAGAGACCTCGGACTACTGTCGTCGCTGACATTTCCTTCAGACTCCTCCCCCTCGCTCTCCGTTTCCTCCCTCTCCTGTGACTCTTCTCCTGAACCCCTGACAGGTAGTCTCCCATCTTTGGTGACTACCTGCCGTTGTGCCTTGTCCATATTTGTAGAAACAACTCCATTCATATCTCCCATCAAGATCACATTGTACTCCAGATAGTCCATCAATGTCTCATGCAACTTTTTGAAAAATTCCGATTTTCCTTCGTTCGGTGCGTATACGCCAACAATCAGATATTTCTGTCCATGGTGTTGAATTTCAATTGCCAAATATCTTCCTTGTTCATCTTTAAAAATTAATTTTGGTAATAGGCTCTCTTTTGCATATACCACCACTCCTCTTTTTTTAACTTTGTCCGATGAAATAAACTCTTGACCTAATCTTTTATTAATTAGGATTTTTCTATGGAGCCTAGTTACATGTGTTTCCTGTAAACAAATCAAGTCCAATTGTTCTTTTTTTAGAATGTGAAAAATTGATTTTCTCTTAGAAACCACATTTAGACCGTTGCAGTTCCAGCTTAATAGTTGCAGAGACATCTTGAAATTAGTCTGCTATGTTCCTCCAGTAGCTCCCAATGTGTCTTCTTTCTCTTCTGGTCCCGGTGGTGTCGTCGTGTCCAAATCCAAGATTGCTTTAGCTATATCTCTCCTTTTTCTCTCTTGTGTATCAGACGGGTCTTGGTCTTTAAAGGATTCCTTCTGTAAGTCCTCCTCGTAGTCCTTTAAAAATCTGTTTTTATCTTCCACTGATTTTATTTTTATTTTCCTTCCTTTTATACTAAACGAAAGCCCTTCAGGGAACTCCCACCTAAAGATGATGTTGTTCTTTCTCAGCTGTGTGACCAAGTCTCTGTAGCTAGATCTGAGGTCTAAGAGATGTTTGGGAATGTCCCTGAACAGTTCCACTCTTGATTCACCAACTTCCAAAGGCCTTTGGAAATGTAGTCCCAAAATTTTATCTCTCTCCTCTTTAGATCCAAAGGTAACCAAACAGTCTCTTGTCTTGATTCTCCTGCTTGTTTTGCCCAGTCGAAAAGCACTTACTATTTTAATTTCTTCTTTATCCAGATCCAGATTCCAGAAATCTGCAAATTCCTGTGCAAGAAATTCCTTAAGACCTTCTTTCTCAATTTCTGGCAAGGATCTGATCCTGAGATTCGCTTGTGTCAGGGGTTCAGGAGCAGAGGCACAGGAAAGGGAGGAAATAGAGAGCGAGGGGGAGGAGTCCGAAGGAAATGTTAGCGATGACAGCGGTCCGAGGTCTCTGAGTCTTTCCAGCGAATCGGAAGATTCACAGAAAGGGGCTCCCATGGTCAGGGCAAGGGGGGTGCCTAGGGGGACACCCCAGGAAGAAGGGGCCAGAGGGGACTCAGAGAGCAGCAGTTGGAAATCAGGACCAGCGTCCACACCAGAGTGCAGTAGGGGGGAGGAGTCCCAGGCATCGGGATCAGGCGGCGCACTGCCAGCGGGAGGACATGAGTCAGGATTGACCACGCCTCCATCGGGGAGCGAGGAAACGGTCGAGAGGAAGGTTGAAGGCTGGGCACGCGTGCCAAGTTCAAATGTACAGGAGGGCGGCACAGTTGGCAGCCCGGATAGGGAGCCAGGTCCCAAAGCCCGCCGAAACGAGCGGGAGGAGTCAGGGGGGTCAATGTCAGCGTCGGAAGAATCCAGGAAGGAAGGGACCCCGGGGGGTAGCAGGACCCAGAGGAGAAAGGAGAGACGGAAGAGGTGGAGTAAGGCTAGAATCTTAAACTGGTGTACAGGGGGCGGAGATTCAGATGGAGCTTCGCCGATCTAACCCTAGACGTAGAGCTGGGGCGCTGCGGATTGAAAATGGAAACTGTACTTCAATAAAGACTTTTGTACATTACTACCGGCTAGCGTTGGTCCTCTGTGAGCTGGGACCTGGAGCCAGCTCTGACAGTAAGCTCCATCTCCATAAATTTTGCACCAAAAACCTCGTAACGTGAGTAGACGCAGCGAGGGGAGAGGATTGGTGCTTCGTGAGCTCACAAAAGTCAGGCAAGATGACTACAGAACAGCAACTAGCGGCCCTGCAAAATGCAGTGACACAACTCAACGCGGAGGTACTTGCATCCAGGAAAAAGGAAGAGGAAGCGGCTGCCGCCTGCAGGGATCTCCAAGCCAGGTTGGAAGTGCTTGCCAAGCAGGGGCAACCGGGACCCAAATCAGAGGGGATTGGGCTGGGGAAAAGAGGAGGCAGCCTTGCATCTCATTTCGATGGGAATTTACAGCAGTACCCTAACTTCCGAGCAGACCTGCTGTTTGCGCTGGAACTGCTGGATAAAGACTTTAGAGATGAGCAAGAGAAGGTGGGGTTTATCTGGTCCCATTTGCATGGGGAAGCTAAAGCGTGGCTGCGCAATCTGTGGAGAGATAAGGATCCGGCGCTCCAAAATGCGGAGGCTTTCATTAAAGCGATGGATTCGTGTTTTTTATCAAATATAGACATTGATATCGCCAGAAAAGACATACATGGGCTCAAACAAGGTAGAGCCAGTGTAAGGCAGTACCATTCTCGCTTTTTTGGATTAGTCCATGCGCTGGGATGGGAGAAGGATTCTGCTCCAGTCAGAGACCTTTTTTGGGAAGGCTTGAATGCAAATGTGAAAGATGAGATTGCAAGGGGGGAGAGACCAAAGAGCACTCAGCAGGTGGTCCAGCGGGCACTGGAAATTGGGGTGCGTCTGGAAGAACGTCCATGGAACAGAGAAGAAGGACGTTGGGGACGTACGCCAGCGAGAGCACCTCCCCTCTTTCCCAAGGATGCAGCGCGTGCGCAATCCACACCTCCGCAGGGAGGGGGAGAGGAACCGATGGAGATTGGAGGCGCTAGGGCTCAGTCAGCTACCAGAGCCCTAACACCGGGAGCAGTCAAAGCGAAGCCTCCTAGAGGGAACAGGAAGTGCTACATCTGCGACAGTGCTCAGCACATGGCGAAAGAGTGTCCCCAGAGGCTCCACAAGCACACTGCAGCCTCAGCAAAAGTAACAGATGCAACTCAGCAGAGAGAACCACAGCAGGGAAACGACAGAGTCTGGCTGGAAGAAGAGGCACTGGGGTCCAGCCAGACAAGTCAGTGAAGCAATCCCCAGAAATTTTGCAGCCCACAGACCCCCTCCCGCCCAAACCAGTGGTGCAGCTCACAGCATCGCTCCAACTACCCAATGGACTCACTATGGAAGTGCCGATTACCATTGACTCTGGTAGTAACGCAGACTTCATAGGACTGGATTTCATTCAACAGCACAACATAGCACTACTGCCAGCCACGCTGCCTCTGAAGGTTGTCACGGTGGATGGCAGGGAATTGCTGGGGGGGCAAGTGGTGCAGCAAACGCCTCCGATGGTGATGCAAATTGGGAATCACCGAGAAGTCATCAGCTTCAATGTCACCCAACTGTCGGACACGCCTGTAGTATTGGGCATGAGTTGGCTGCACAGGCACAGCCCAGCATTGGCGTGGTACCAGCGCCAACTGACCTTCGGCTCCTCCTACTGTGCGGAACATTGCATTCTGCCTAGCCCGGAAGGGGAAGAGGATGACCCGCAGCTACAATTAGGCACGCTGCAAGCAGTGCCACTCAAGTACGCAGCGTTTTTGGAGGTTTTCTGCGAGAAGGAAGCGGACAAGCTGCCTCCCCACAGGTCCTATGACTGCAAGATTGACCTCCTGCCAGGGGCGACGCTGCCAACCGGGAAACTGTATTCCATGTCTGAAGACGAGCTGCAGGAACTCAGGGAGTTCATAGACCTCAACTTGAAGCGCGGTTTCATCCAGGAGTCGAAGGCAGTAGGGGGCAGTCCTGTATTCTTTGTGAAGAAGAAGGACACGCCCCAAAAGAGGCTTGTGGTAGACTATAGAATTTTAAACTCGAAAACCAAGCCCACAGCCTTTCCCATGCCCAAGATTGACGACCTGGTCGCAACGGTGAGGAAAGGAAGCGTTTTCACAAAGTTGGATCTGCGAGGGGCGTACAACCTGATTCGCATACGGGAGGGCGACGAGTGGAAGACTGCCATGTTCACGCCCCTGGGCACCTATGAATACAGAGTTATGCCCTTTGGATTACAAAATGGCTCCCACTGTTTTCAAGCCTTCATGCATCACGTATTGGCGGGTCTCCTCTACAAGAAATGCGTCTGCTTCCTGGACGACATCCTGATATTTTCAGAATCAGAGGAGACCCACGAGGGAGACGTCAAGGAAGTTCTGCAGAGACTGCAGGAGCATAGGCTGTACGCCAAGCTGGAGAAGTGCCAGTTCGACATGAAGGAGGTAGATTTCCTGGGCTACAAGTTGTCGGACACGGGGCTCGCCATGGACAGCGCCAAGGTTCGTGCAGTGTTGGACTGGAAGAGCCCGCGCAATCGGAAGGAGGTCCAGCGGTTTGTCGGTTTCGCCAACTTTTACCGCAAGTTCATCAAGGGGTTCGCGATGCAGACGGCGGCCATTACCGACACGCTCAGCTCCAAGAAGAAGAAGTTCACCTGGACGGAGCAAGCGGAGCAGTCCTTTCAGAAACTCAAGCGTCTCTTCTCGTCCGAAGAGCAGCTACTGCATGTGAATCCCAGCAGACCGATGAGGGTTGAAACGGACGCCTCAGACAGAGCCGTGGGAGCAGTACTGTTGCAGCAAGACCCGCATGGGGACTGGAGACCGTGTGCCTTCTACTCCAGGAAGCTCAGCAAGTCAGAGCAGAACTACACCATCTGGGACAGGGAGTTGCTGGCCATTCATGCAGCATTCAAGGCGTGGCGGCACTTCCTTATCGGAGCCAAACACACGGTGCAGGTCCGCACGGACCATAAGAACCTGGAGTACTGGCGCACGGCAAGGTTCCTGAACCAGAGGCACATACGATGGGCGGAGTTCTTTGCGGATTTCGACTTCCGGATAGAGTACATCCCAGGCGACAACAACATCATGGCGGATGCACTGTCCAGAAAGCCGCAATACCTCGAAGAGGCGGCACCAGCAGCGGCCAAGCACATTTTCGCACCGAAAGCGTGGGAGTGCGCTTCAGCAACCGTGGACCTGGAAGCCGTCCGTCGAGCGCTGCAGGAGGACCCCTTCGCACAAGCCAAGATGGAGGAGGTGCACAGGGGCACGGCGAAGGACGACGAGTTCCAGATACGCGACGGATTGCTCATCCGCAGAGGGGCCCTCTACGTACCGGGAGACGACCTCCTCGCGAAAGTACTGCAGCAGTTGCACGACGCACCCACCGCCAGGCACTTTGGCAAAGAGAAGACGGTAGAATTAGTAGCCAGAGATTTTTGGTGGCCCAAGATGCGGGGGGAAGTCGCGGATTACGTCTCGAGGTGCGACACCTGCCAAAGGGCCAAGTCAGTGCACAAACCGCCGGCGGGACTGCTCGAACCGCTGCAGACACCGAGCGAACCGTGGGAGAGGGTGGCCCTGGACTTTGTCACGGATTTACCCAGCTCGAGGGGCAAGACGGCAGTGCTAGTGGTGGTGGACATGTTCACCAAAATGGCCCACTTCATTCCGTGCGCGAAGGTGGCCACGGCGGAACAGACCGCCAAACTGTTCATAGACCACGTGTTCAGGGTTCACGGTCTGCCACGGTCCATCCTGTCCGACCGGGGGCGACAGTTCATCTCGAACTTCTGGCAGAAGCTGATGGGTTTCCTGAACGTCAAGATCAACCTAGCGTCGGCAAGACACCCGCAGACCAACGGACAAGCGGAGCGAGTCAACGCCATCATGCAGCAGTACCTGAGATGCTACGCAAATCAGCAGCCGGCAACATGGGTGGACTACCTACCGCTCGCTGAGTTCGCTTACAACAACACGAAGCACGTGTCCACGGGGGTGACACCGTTCTTCGCCAACAACGGGAGGCATCCCAGAACCTTCCCGGGATTAGAGAGACTGGGGGTGGGGGAGCCACAGGCAGCGGAAGCCTTAGCGTCAGAGTTGCAGGTGGTTCACGAACAGCTTCGGAGGCAGTTAGAACTAGCAAAGCACGCATACAAACTGCAGGCTGACAAGCACAGAAGGGTTGGGGAAGACATACAGGTGGGAGACTGGGTTTGGTTAGCAGCCCAGGCAGTGCCAACCAGATCGTTAGCGAAGAAGAAGCTCGGACATAAGCAGCTAGGACCTTACCAAGTCGAGGCACAGGTCAATCCAGTGGCCTTCCGGTTGACACTTCCGGAGGGATCCAGAATGCACCCGGTGTTCCATAGATCAGTGCTCACGCCCTACAAAGCACCTCACAGATTTCAGGAGCCGGGCACGGCACCAGACCCGCTCAGGGAGACGCCCACAAGGAGGGGGTCGCCAAGAGGGGAACCCATCAACCAGGTCACAGAGATTTTAGACTCGAGATGGGGGGAAGAGGGAGTAGAATATTTTCTCGCCAGGGAAGGTACCCCGGCCAGCGCCAACCGTTGGGTGCCGGACTATGCCTTGGACGAGCCTCTTCTCAAGGAAGAGTTTCATGCCATTTTCCCACACAGGCCCATGCCAGCCGCGTATTTCGACGACTGGCTTTTCACACCCACATTGTCAGCCAGCACGTTCCAGGGGTTCACCTCGGACGAAGAACCGGCAATAGAAACACGTTCCCCGGAGGGATCGCCCTCGGGGTCTGCCTCAGACCGTTCTTATTGGTGGGACGATCGACCAGAGGAGTAGTGGCGCAGGAAGTGGCTGGGGGGTCCTTGGCAGGCAACGTCCCCAGAGGAGACCGGGGGAGAGACGGACATGGACGTGTTGGGGGAGGACCTTGGGTTCGAGCACGGCGGCAAAGAGATGGAAGCAGAGGAAATCGAGGTCGGCGAGAGCACGGAGGACGAGCCGGACTTATCCGGCTGGATGCACGCCACGGGGGACGAACTGTATCCGGCATTCCCCCCACACAACGACGGAGCACCCAGCACCCACACCTGAAGGAGGGGAGGGGGGAAGGGGGGGCTTCGAGGGGGGGATGGATGTCAGGGGTTCAGGAGCAGAGGCACAGGAAAGGGAGGAAATAGAGAGCGAGGGGGAGGAGTCCGAAGGAAATGTTAGCGATGACAGCGGTCCGAGGTCTCTGAGTCTTTCCAGCGAATCGGAAGATTCACAGAAAGGGGCTCCCATGGTCAGGGCAAGGGGGGTGCCTAGGGGGACACCCCAGGAAGAAGGGGCCAGAGGGGACTCAGAGAGCAGCAGTTGGAAATCAGGACCAGCGTCCACACCAGAGTGCAGTAGGGGGGAGGAGTCCCAGGCATCGGGATCAGGCGGCGCACTGCCAGCGGGAGGACATGAGTCAGGATTGACCACGCCTCCATCGGGGAGCGAGGAAACGGTCGAGAGGAAGGTTGAAGGCTGGGCGCGCGTGCCAAGTTCAAATGTACAGGAGGGCGGCACAGTTGGCAGCCCGGATAGGGAGCCAGGTCCCAAAGCCCGCCGAAAAGAGCGGGAGGAGTCAGGGGGGTCAACGTCAGCGTCGGAAGAATCCAGGAAGGAAGGGACCCCGGGGGGTAGCAGGACCCAGAGGAGAAAGGAGAGACGGAAGAGGTGGAGTAAGGCTAGAATCTTAAACTGGTGTACAGGGGGCGGAGATTCAGATGGAGCTTCGCCGATCTAACCCTAGACGTAGAGCTGGGGCGCTGCGGATTGAAAATGGAAACTGTACTTCAATAAAGACTTTTGTACATTACTACCGGCTAGCGTTGGTCCTCTGTGAGCTGGGACCTGGAGCCAGCTCTGACAGCTTGTTTATCTTTTAATTCAAGCATAGAAAATCTTGTTCTATAGTCCTCAAGTTGCCTGTTGATCGGTGGTATTTTTTCTTCTGTAGCCTCTGCAGCTGCCTTAGCTTCTTCTGCAATTTTATTTGTTTTTAATGATTCTTGTAATAATTGCTGAATTAAATCTGTATTTTGTTTAATACAAGCTGTATTTTGATCTATTTTAGAAGATGTCTCTGACACCTTTTTGTTTGTTTCTGCAACCTCCTCTGTCAATTTATTTAATGATTCTTGAATTTTTGCAAATCCTGTATTAAAAAGGTCCTCGGTTGAAGACATAGCTTTTGGTTTGGGTTGTACAGATGCACCTCCAATTGGGTCTGGTATAGAGGCTCTTCTTCCTGAATAAAAGGTTTTCCCAGATCTTGTAGTCTTCTCCTGCAGCTGGTCTAGTTTTCCCTTATCACTTGCCATACCACACCAACTTATTTCAAGGTCACTCTCAGCTGAGGCTAGCTGTCAGACTTGAAGTCAAAACAGTGGAAAGTCCCCAGTCACTCTCCCAGCTGCACCAAGCTGTCAGATTTTAAGGCCAAACAGTGGAAATTTCCCAATTGCTTTCTGTTTCTTTGTATCAGTCTTTGTAACAGTCCTTATGTCCACCAGGGGGATACAATAGCCCCTGGGAACAATGTCTCCCGTCTTCTCCTTCTCCTTCCCAGCAACTTTGCAGCTAATTCCTCCCAGCAACAAGACTTAAACAGTCACAGCTTTTAACAGTATAATCCAGTTTGCAGAGCTTAAAATCTCAGAGTCTCTCTCCGCAGTCCCTCCTTTACCCTGTATTTTCAGATTGACAGATCAGAGCCGGGCACGCCGGGCGGTGGTTCCCCCACAGTCAGCTCTTTCTTACGCAGGCAATATAGTTTCCAGTCCTTCCCCCCCTTTTCCCTGCCACTTAGGGGGGGAGAAAATCCTTATCAGAACGCCAGATTCCGTTTCTTCAAAAGCACTTTTAAAGGTTTGGCACACAAAAGTCTTTGTTTCCAGCTATATACAGAGCGGAAGGCTGACTTCCTGGTTAAACCTTACCGCTTCGGTTCTACTATAGTTTGCTTTTTTAACTTTTGCCAAATCCAAAAGTTCCTTAATTTGTTTCTTTTCCTTTTAAAATTTGTAATCCTCCTACTCACGGAAAGTTCTTTTATAATCCAATTTGTCCCAAGAAGAAGTTGAGCACTCCTCCGATCACGGCTGTGCGACGTCTCTCCGAAAAAGAAGCGATTGACTCTCAGCACCGCCTTACACCCTCCACACTCCGGAGCTCTTCCTGAGCCCCAGAAACGTTTTAGGGGATCGCTGTTGGTGCCCGCCGAGTCCCACGGACGTAGGCTTCCTCCGCCTACGTTTTCAGGGGTTCACCACGTCGCCGTAGCGGTGGAACCCTGTTTTTTTCGGAGCTCCCCCTCCGGTGCTCAGCAGGGGGCCGCCATGACCGCTGGCGCTCAACCTGGAAGTGCTTTGAAAAAAAAATTCAGGCTTTGGATTTCTGTGTGCAGGGTGGCTGGGGGTGGTTCAGGGAGTTGTTGAGAAGGGGTTTGCAGGTCTCTGGAAGCTTTTGCAGGTTTTTCTGCATTTTTCTGACTTGCTGTGACCATTGGGACAAACTGCCTTTTTTGAAAACCCAACCCTAACCCTAACCCTAACCCTAACCCTAACCCTAACCCTAACTTTACCCCTACCGCTACCACCACCACTACCCCTAACCCTACCCCTACACCTACACCTACACCTACCCGTACCCCAAACCCTACCCCTACCCCTAACCCTAACCCTACCCCTACCCCTACCCCTACCTCTAACTCTACCCCTACCCCTACCCCTACCCCTACCCCTACCCCTACCCCTACCCCTACCCCTAACCCTAACCCTAACCCTAAACCTAGCCCTAGCCTTAGGCCTAGCCCTAGCCATAACCCTAACCCTAACCCTAACCCTAACCCTAACCCTTAACCCCTAAACCTGACCCTGACCCTGACCCTAGCCCTAGCCCTAGCCGAACCCCTACCCCTACCCCTAGCCCTAGCCCAACCCCTACCCCTACCCCTACAACTACCCCTACCCCTACCCCTACAACTACCCCTACCCCTACCCCTACCCCTACCGCTACCGCTACCCCTACCCCTACCCCTACCCTAACCCTAACACTAAACCTAGCCCTAGCCCTAGCCCT